>NC_067401.1:30104019-30437769 GCF_016432865.1 Antechinus flavipes | reverse complement strand
CAGAAGAACTGGACACTCTCATCGGAGACAAGAGTGAGAAACTCCGATCCCCTCTAATGCCCTGCCCACCCCAGGGGCTGACCAGCTCAGGTCCTGCCAGACCCATGGCATTGTGTGACCCAGCCAACCCCACAGCTGTCCCCCAGCCCCTCCACTCACTGCACCCGGCCCCAGGCCCCATCCACGCCAAGAACCCCATGACAAGCCTACTTGGGGGGCACCCGCCCTCCTGCTACCCACAGAGCTACCCCCACCTCTCACCGGCCTTGGCCCAGCCAGGGGTCCCACAGACCCTCTTCCCGCCTTCCGATGGGCATGGTGAGCTCCGGGCCCAGCCAGGCACCCCCCAGGACTCTCCCTTGCCCGCCCACACTCCACCCAGCCACGGCATGAAGATGTTGCCGGAGCCCTCCCCAGCCAGGACAATGCAGGACCCCCTCATGCCGGAGGGAGACCTCAGCACCGACATCGACACCATCAACCCCTCCCTCACTGACTTTGACTTCCAGGGTAAGCACGGCCCCTGCCCCGCCAGCTGAGAAGCCCCCCTGGGCCAAGAGAGGAGGCTTGGGGACCTCTGGGAATACAGATATGCAAATCATAGCCATTTAACCAACTTTTACAAGATACTTCTTGTACAGGATGTGCTAGGATTGGAGGAGATATAAAAAGACATATAAACTCTAGTTTAGTAGGGGGGACAGGGGACAGCTAGGGGATACCATAGTGCACAGGCCTGGAGTTGGGAAAACTCATCTTCATGAGTTCAAATCCAGCCCCAGACACTTCTTAGCTGTGTGATCCTGGGCAAGTCATTAATCCTTTTTGCCTCAGTTTCCTCCTCTGTAAAATAAGCTGGAGAAGGAAATGGCCAGCTACTCCAGTATCTCTGCCAAGAAAATCCCAAGTGAAGTCACAGAGAACAAGAAGAAACATGCACACAAATAACCAGAATTATGGTGGTCCCTAAAAGAAAAGTTCCAAGACAATCACTAATCAAAAGATTGTTTTACTTGCAATGCAAGTGAAATGTCCAGAGCATCCTTGAGGGACAAATAAGCTCAGGAGTTTTTCCCCATAGAACTTCTTTCTCATAGAAAAGCACAAAATGGAAGGATATATTTCATCCATTCTGATTTGCTACTATTGTGTCACAATAAGATACAGTTTTACTAACAGGATACAGAAGAGTGAGTGGGAATCAACACATTCTAATTGTTAAGAAACATCTCAAATACATGGGCATAAAAATAGTCTCATCATTGAGAAACTTTTTAATTCATAAGATACGTTGTTGTTCAGTCGTGTGTCTCTTTGTGACGTCCATTGGGGTTTTCTTGACAAAGATACTGAAATGATTTGTCATTTTCTTCTCCGGCTCATTTTACAGATGGGCAAACAGAATTAAATGACTTTTTCAGGGTCACACAGCTAGTCAGTGTCTTTGGGGGCAATTGGGGTTAAATGACTTGCCCAACTACTAAGTACCTGAGGCTGGATTTGAATTCAGGTCCTTCTGCCTTCAGGGTCAGGGTTCTATCTATTGCATTGCCTATCTCTGCCTTCTAAGTCCAGATTTGAATTCACATCCTCCTGACTTCTGGCCTGTCCACTCTATCCCCAAGGTCACCCAACTGTCCTTCATAAGTTATAAATCATGGTCCTTATATATCTATATCCTTAGGTAAAGATATATTAGTTTATCTTTACATACATACATATATATATATATATATTCCAGATAATTAAAGCAGGATTAGTTGATATATAATATAAGCAATTAATTATATATAGTTAAAAACCAAAACAGATACAGCGTGCAGAGAATTGTCCCACAGATAATCATTGTTGTCTATTTTGCTTTCCCAGCAATCCTGTGGTGTTTTAATAGCCAGATGGCATCACCCAGGTTCACTGAAAGTCAAACTTTCAATGTAAAAGAGAACATGATAAGAGACTTTCCAAGAAAGTACCAAGTTCCAAGGAGCAAAGATCAATCACTTTTGCTGGAAATCTAAGAGGTTTCCCTGGAGGAGGATCATTTGAACTGATTCTTGAAGGATTAGCACAAATTGAACAGGAGTTCACAGGGCAGAGGGATCTGTGGGACTTGCACATCCACTGTGTCTGACAATGTATATGATATCCTCACTTTTTTTTTTTTTTTGGAGGTGGGGGAGGATGGAGAAGGGATGGCTATAGTTTTTAAAAGATTTCTTACTGTGTTTCAGAAATCACCCCACCGATTTTCCAGCATTGTGGGAGACAGTTTGCCTAGAACTGGTGACCGAAATTAATTGGGGGAGGCTAAAAAACCATCTCTTCATTTATCTTGGTTTTTTAAAGTCCCATGAACCATTTTTGTTCCATCTTTCCGAGTCAGTCTGCTGAGCCTTCTCTTTGGTAGGAAAAAAATGGGAGTTAGTTATGATTTTTTTTCCACGAACTTTTAAACATCATCATCAATCATTATCCCATCCAGCCCAAGAAGGAGTGAAACAGGATATAGTGGATCAAGGCCCTGGACTCGGTATCCAGACATCCAGGGTCAAAGCCCAACTCAGACTCTTAATAGCTGTGTGACCTCCAGCAAGTGACTTAACTCTTCCGGGGCTCCATGTCCTTATTCGAAAAATTAGAGGGTTAGGTTCAATGGCGTCTAAGGTTCCTTCCAGCCCCAGATCTATAATCCTGTTTTTCCACCAGTGGATCCACAGGCATTTATTAAATGCCTATTATGTGCTAAAGATGCAGATCCAATTATAGGTTTAAAAACCACATTCTGAGAAGGGGTCTGTCTATAGGTTTCACCAGATTGTCATAAGATTAAAAAAAAAAAAAAAAGGGTTAGAATCCCTCCTCTGAAAGTACAGCTTAGAGCAGTGCTCAGTAGAAGAAAAAGGGGATGTGGTCACTCGGGGCTGATGAGGGAGACAATCCCTGCCTTCGAGAATCCCTCTGTCTAGGAGGCCCAGTTCTTGCCTTCCGTCAGTCAGTCAACAAGCATCTATCACATGGCAGGCACTATCGAAAGTGCTGGGGATGCACAGAACAACCAAAAATGGTCCCTGCTCTTACAGAGGTGAGAGTCACAGATAGGGGGCAACAAGCAAACCCCAATGTAGGAACACAATATCCATAGGGTGAGAGGGAGATAACCCCGCAGGGAAGGCAACAGCAGTGCTCAGGAGCCCCAGAGGCTTCTTGTGGAAAGTGTGACTTGAGCCGAGTCCTGAAGCCCTCCCTCTCAAGAGAACACAGTCCCTGCTCTCGGGGAAGTCCCTGTATGATGAGGAGGTTCTCTCTCCCAATCCTCAGGAAGTCTAAGAGGGAATCAAGATTCCTGCACTCTTAGAAACTGGATTTGAAACCGAAAGGCTCTGGGTTCACTTCCCAGCTTTGCCTCTCACCCCCTGTGCAACTCTGGACAAATTGTTCTCGGCTTCAATTTCCCCCACCCCCTTGCCCAGGCTTTGGGGGTTTTTTTATCTGTAAAATGGAATTCCCTTCCTGCTATGATACTTGATGATCCTATGATCTTCCCATTATAATAAGAATTAATAGTAATGGGCAGCCTTATCCTTAGCTTCCCAAATCATGGAGGTTCCAGAACTTTGAAAAGGCAGGATTCTCCCAGAAGCTCCCAGACAGGATGCAAGGCTAGAATGAGGAACAATAGCTAAATAGAGTTCAGCTTCCTTAGTTTTCTCTGCAGTGCAAATTATCTCACGTCCAGTAAGTTCTGTCCTCTTGGGGAGTTGATTCCCACACTGATTAAAGTCATAGGGCATTTCAACACGTCTCCCCAGAACTCCCGGGGTCTTGGGAGAATGTCAAAAACTGGCTTAGGAGCTAAAGGGAAAATGAGGTGGGATCTGTCAGTCATTCTGATTACTTTGCAAAGAGAGAGAGCTTGGCTTACACCAGGAGGTCCAACCCAAGCAGAAAAGGCCGCTGAACCAGATAATAAGGTTGTAGCTTAGAAAATCACATAATATCATGTTTTATTCTATTTTTATTTTGATAAAATTATATTTGAATCTAATTCTTGAAGTACTCGGGGGTCCGAAATGCAGCCAACAGGGGCTTGATACCTCTGATGTGATGGAGAGAAGGTTGGAGTCGGAAGAATAGCTGGGATTGAATTCTCTGATACCTACTGTGTGGCCTTGGCCATAATTTTGTTGAGGCATTTTCATACATTGGAGAAAGAGTCTTTTGTGGCTCCAGGAAGACTTGTATCTGAGTCTTGCTTCTGGGTGACCCTGATCAAGTCACTTACTGTAATTCTCTAATATTTTAAATGATAGCCCAGTTATTAATTTGCATTATTGGAGGGAGATTTCACACCTGGAGTTCCCTAATCCTGTTCTGAATCCTTCTTCCAAAAAAAGTACAGACAAAAGAGGTGACCCACAAGAAAATCTAAACCATCTGGAGAGAAATGCCCTGAGAGCCCTTAGCTAACATTTCTATGGGACCCTCTACCCTACGTCAAGCACTGTACACACAGGCTTACATTTGATATTCAGGATCATTCGAGGAAGCCCATTTTCCAGATGAGCAAGTGGTCACATGGCTATTGAAGGTTGGAGTCGGAGATTTGGATATAAGGGCATCAGGGAGGGGAGCATGTCAAGGCAAGAGCCTAATGAGATTTCTTTCTCATTTTTTGGGGCTTGATTTCATGGGCATTGGGTATCCAGAGTGAGAAATTTCCATTAACCTGCCCTGCAATTCATAGCTTCATTGTTTCTGTTCTAGGAAACCTCTGGGAGGAACTGAAGGACGACAGCCTGGCCCTAGACCCGCTGGTGCTGGTCACATCGTCCCCCATGCCATCGCACTGTTTGCCATCCCACTGCCTGGCAGGCTCTGGAGGCAGTCCCGGCGAGCTGGGCCTGCAGGGCAGTAACGGCCCCAGCGGACTCAGCGACCTGCATCTCACTACTTTCTACTCAGCCTTAATGGACCTGGACCCGGTGGCCCCGGCCTACCTGAACTCCAGCTCCAAGCCCATGGGACTAGTGTGAGCCATGGCACGGCTGCGGCATGCCCCAGGGGCCGGGTCTCTGTCTGGGGAACACCGGATCCATCACCTTTCCCCTATGAAGGAAGGACAGAAGGCTCCTCCCTCCCCTCAAAAAAAGAAAAAAAAAAGGGGAAAAACCCTTTAAAAAAAAAAAAAACGCAACGTGACTTTGCCAAGTTGTTTTTCAGGCAAAAGGCCTGGGAACTGCCTTTGCTCTGGTCCTGCTCTGCCACCCCTGCCCCTACCCTCGAATGGGTCTGCAGCCTCTGACTTAGGGCCTTGAACACCCTGTTCTTTTCATTAATTCACCTCTCAGGGTCCCCAAGAACTCTCTAAGATTCTCGAGTGGCAAATTAGTCTGCAGTGAGGGGATTGGGGGGGGGGGGTTGTATCTTCACTGAGTCCCCTGCACAATAGCTTAGGTCTGCTCAAAAGTACATACACAACACTCCTACACGTGTGAACATGCATACATGGGAATGCACACACATGTGTATATGTCCCGACACCGAAGGGATCCATGGTCTCAATCTGGCAGGTCCTCTGGCCCCCCGTGAAGATTTCATAAAAACGCGCCTCCTTGTGTAGCTAATACGTGAGCCGTGTACATATCCAATTGTGTCTGTGACATACATGTGCACCCACCGTACACATGGCTTGTAGACATCACGTGTACCTTGCACGGAATACTCGTGACCTGCAATTATGTTTGCATGTGTGTGTATGTACACACATAGGATTACTTCGACCTTCAATGGACCTGCAATTTCATCATTTTAGCAACTTTAGTGGTCCGCCAGGGAAGGTTAAGACAAAGCCTTTTGTCATTCTTAGAGGAGGCGTTCGGCACATGTAAATCATGTGTGTTGCAACATGTACACACGTGTTCCGTGTTGTGACGGATAGTGTGTGATTGTGTATATGTATTCCATGTAAAAGTACAAATCAAACATTAGGTGCCTACTATGTGCCAGGCACTGTCCCAAGTTCTGATAGCCACGAGATTCACAGGGTATGTGTAGAATATACACACATGTGAGTGTGTATATATGTATATAGTGGCGGGCTTTGACTTAGTATGTGAGCCACAGGTACACATATGTGTCTATAACACGTGTGTATGTTGTGGAAAGGAAAGAAAGGGAGGAAGGAGGGAAAAAGAGGAGAGAGAAAGATCAGATACTAAGGCAAAGCTACCAATAGGAATCTGCCTTTGATGCCCATGTTTGGTGGCATGGGCTTCCCCGCACCCCTACATGCCCCCGTCCCGCCCCATCCCTTCTCTCCTGGCAATATTCTCTATTTATTCCCCAGGGTTCCTCCCAACAGGACAGGGAAGAAGCAGGCGTGCTTTTTTGCACAGTCCTGGATAGGAGGAGACCCTTCCGAGTCATCACAGTGTTGGGGTCCTGATACTCCTGAGGGAAGGGATGGGGCAGCCACGTCTGCTTTGGCAAAAAAAGAAACAGCCCCAAGCCGGATTCCTCAGGGAAGGGAATTAAAAGGCAGGCAAGCTCAGAAACACGGACACCACTGAAACTTGAAACTATCCTTACTGATTTGGAGATTCATGGCGGAGGAAACCAAAGTCTTCCGGGTCTCTTTTCTTCTCTTTAAAGGAAGCTACGTAGCTTAGAAATTCACCTACTTTCTTCCCACTCTTAGAGTGGGCTTAACTTCTGGGGCGACTTTGGGGCGGAGACTGGCCCCTCTGATCTTAATTGCTGCGAAGAGGGCGCCCCGACTCCAGTTCTACGTTGCCACATTAGGAGCCAGCTGGGCCCGGAAAGGGGAACTGGAGGAACCCCCGTTTGGTCTGATGTCTGGCACCTGGATCCGCCCAGTTGGGTCCCGCAGGGCCAAGTCTCAGAGACTTTTGCGCTCAGCCCCGCGCACTCTGCTGCCGAGGCCGCTTGGTCTCCCACACGAGGGAGCTGGGCCTGGGTCCGTGGGGAGCCAGCGGGGGCTCAGCTTCAGGCCCAGCCAGCTGCAGTGTGCCGGGAGCACCCCGCCCCACGATCCCCTCGGCTCGCTGCCAGCCTGTACCACGCACCGTAGAAATAAAGTAAACCTCTGTCTTCTGGGCTGTGCTCCCTTCATTTCTGGTCCCTCCTCCCCGGCGGACGCGCCAGGGTCCGGCTGACAGAGGAAGCCCGGCCGTCTCCGGACACTGGGTCCCCAAGGGTTAACGCCCATAACTGAGGAAGACCTGGGGGGGACTCCCGGGACTCCTGTCAGTCAGTTAACAAGCATCAAGCCCTCACGTGCCAGAAGTTACCGTGCAAACAACCGCGCCGCAGAAGGACCGGCCGGGGGCTTCCGCGAGAGCAGCGGGAAACAGCTTCCCAGGGGCCGTTCCCAACGGAGGCTACTCCGGCGGGGAGGTGGGGACCGCTCGTCCCCCGGGCCGGGAAGGGAGGGCCGGGATCCGAGCAGAATCTGGGACCGCCCTTTCCAGGTTCCAAGGGCCCCCCCACTCCCCGCCTAACCTTTCCCTCCTATCCAACGCTTCCTAGCCCTAGTCGGGTTCTCTTCTGCAGCGGCCATCTCCTTCTGCAGCTCATTTTACAGATGGGGAAACTGAGGCAGGCGGGGTGACGTGACCGGCCCAGGACCGCTCAGCTGTGCCTGATGGTGCACGTATAATGCGCATGTATCGGCAGTGTTATCGGCACTGTTTCTATAGGAATACGCATGGAAACACATATGTGCATGTGTGCAAACACACACAAACTTTCCCGGAGACTTGGAAACTTGTGAAAAACTCCCGAACGTCCTCAGATGTTCCCTCCTGCAGCATCTTCCCAACAAGCCCGCCGCTGGTTTGTGCGCCTGTGCTGCCCCCTTCTGGCCACTCCCTCCCACACAATGTACCTCCCTGGAAGAAGTGTGGGCTGTCATGTGATCGATGATTGATAGAGTGATCATGACGCCGCCTGTCCCAGACCTCATTAGGAACAGGCCTTTTCCTAGGATCAGAGCGCTCCAGGGACCTCCTCGTTCGAATAGCCCCCTCCCCCTCCTCCTTCGAACAGCCCCTCCCCCCCCTCAGCCCCCCTCGTGTCTCCCTCCGGGGAGGGGATGGGTCCGGGCCCTGGCTCCCCATCAGGCCGTTCGCTCCCTGGGAACTCTCCCTGCCTTTGTACCGTCCGCACTCAGCCCGAGCCTGGCCCGTAACAAGCGCCCGATAAATGCCCGGCCAGTAAGTGACCGACCCTGCGCCAGAAGCCGATCCCTGGGATATGGGGCCCTGCCCCGCAGCGGGGACAATCACCTCCCTGCGTGGGAGCCAAGAGCCCGAGGAAGGCCCGGGGCGTCTCCGAAAGCAGAACCGCACCCCCCGACGGGACCGTTAGCGGCCCCGGCGCGGAACAGAGCGCACGCTGCGAGTCTGGTACCTGAGAAACAGAAAGGAAATTTAATGGATCTGGAAGTTAAAAGGTCTCGATTTCAGAAACTGGAATATGACCGAATTCTGATTATGGCAAAACAACAGTCAAATTCATGAAGCTTCACCCGGAGCTCGAGCGAGCGGCTCGGGGACCCGACGGCCGCTCCCGGACGAGGGAAGGGGCTGTTCCCGACACACAGCGGGTGGTTGAAATGGTGCCCCCGGAAAGGGAACACAAACTGAGGCGTCCCGAGAAGGGGCCGGTCCGCTCCCTACCCCAGCCCCTTGGTGACCGACTCAACGGCCCAGCCAAACGCTCCGACTAAGCTCTAGCCCAGCCCCGGCTGCCTGGGCAACAGACTGTTGGAGCGGGAAGGGCCTTGGAAACCAGCCCACCCCCTACTTTACAGAGGACGCCGAGAGCCAGAGGTAAAGTGACATACCCAACGTCACAGCTAATTAGCAGCAGAGCTGGCTATGATTCCTACCATGTCCCCGGCCCTGGGGGCAGGCCCTCCAAACTGAAACTAGATCCCCCCATTACTACAAGCACCCTCCCTCTGGTCCCCAGCCCCTTGGGGGTGTCACCCCGTCCTGGACCCTGCCTTCGCACCAAATCTCCCCTTTCTAAATAATAGACATAAAGTGCTTTGGAAACCTTAAAGCATCGTGTTACCAATCATTGTTACAAGAGAGTTTCCTCTGAAAACATACCCACATACCCTGTGGAGAAGTGAATGTGTCCTTTTGTGTGTACTGTTCTGTGTGTTTGCTGTGGCTCCCCAGGGGAATGGAAGCCCCCCAAGGCGGGGGACCAGACAGATCACTTTTGCCTTGATGTCACAGTGTAGCTGCTTAATAAAGATTTGTCGGATTGAATTAGAAAATACGCTCTCCCCTTCTTAAGTCTCTTGCACCATTCCAGGAGAAAGAGAGCAGTGTTCCTGACGGGCCCTGGGGCTTAACTCAGAAGGAACCTCCCGATTCCATCACAAAGCCTGGAGCCTCTGAGACAGCCATTTCCACTGGGTGCCCACCACACACACACACACACACACACACACACACACACACACACACACACTCGCAGACACGGTGGCCACCCACTGCTCGTACTTGGGCAGGGGAACTAGGGTTTTGCTTTTGTGCTCAGAAAGATAATAGATCCAGAGCTGGAAGGGCCATCAAGTCCAACCTCATTTTACAGCTGAGGAAACTGAGACCCAAGGAGGTCACACAGGTAATAGTAAAGGTTGGGTTGAATGCAATTTGACTCCAGAGACAGTCCACTAATTCTTACCATAGTGTCTTTGTCTGCCATGGCCCAAAGGGCAGATGAACACACTCCCTTCTCCCCATGCACTGAGTGCTACACACACACACACACACACACACACACACACACACACACACACACACACACACACACACACACACCCCTTTCCCCCGTTCCCCGTGTAACAAGTTTGTTATTGTCTGGTTCTCTCCTATAACCTTGGAAGTCAGCCCTGCATTCAGGCCGATCCAGAGACCTGCCCTACGTGCCAAAGAACTGCCCTGAATACAGATGCCTCCTGTACCCTGAAGCTGCCCATTCTTCCGCCTCAATAATTCCACAAGGGGAAATCCCTACCAGTCTCTTCCCTCAACTTTCCCACTGCCCTTTCAGCCCCCTGCTGTCCTGGGTACAGCTAAACCTCCCTCGGTTCTGCTGGTTGTTAGAACCTCGGACCGCCGATCCCAGACATACAAGAGATCTCTTTTTTCATTACAGGGATCGTTTTCCCTTCCCTCCTACTCTCTCCAGGTCTCCTGGGTTCAGGATTAATTCTTCAGATAGCCTTGCTCGCCGCTGCCCACCTTACTGGTACAAGAGATGGAAGAGATGGACAAATGTCCTCATTGCCCAAACTCTCTCTACCTGGCTCATCTGGAATACCCCTTACCCTGCTTCTCTTTGCATCTATGGGTCTCAAAGAGATGCCCCTGGGAAGCCAAGAATCTCTTCGTTCCTTCATCAGACTTTTACCCTAGGACGTATCCCGACTCCCATTTCCTCCGACTCGATCCTGTCCAATTTCCCCCTCTGTAGCCATCCCTGCCCGCCTTCGGTAAGCCCCATTGGAAAGTAAGCTCCAGAGGGCAGAGATTACCAGCCTGCCTGCACCTGCACCCCCAGCACTTTACACAGTGCTTGGCACTTAGTGCTTAATAATTCACGGGCAAGGACAAAGGGAGTCTGGGAAGAGAGTTAAGAAGGCAAAGACAAGACAAATGGTCCTGCCAGTCCTGCAAGGAGAGAAGCCTAGAGCAGGCAAAAGGGCTAACGAGGGCGATCCTGTTCTCTTTTGATGGTGGAAAGAGTGATGGGGAAAACACATGAAGGAAGGAGAGTCTGAGCAGTAGACAGCTGCAATGGGTATATTCTGGTCCCAAGTCTAACGGTGAACCACTTCCTCTCTCCTGGTCGGTTCCTTAGACGTAAAATAAAGGGGGTCGGCCTCTAAGGGTCATCCCTCTTGTCCAGGCCCCAAAATAAAGGGGGTCGGCCTCTAAGGGTCATCCCTCTTGTCCAGGCCCCAAAATAAAGGGGGTCGGCCTCTAAGGGTCATCCCTCTTCTCCAGGCCCCAAAATAAAGGGGGTCGGCCTCTACGGGTCATTGCTCTAGGTCCCAAAATAAAGGGGGTCGGCCTCTAAGGGTCATCCCTCTGCTCTAGGCCCCAAGGTGTAAATCAGAGGCCCACGTGTGGCAGCAGGTCAGGCCAGCTCAGAACCGGGGCAGTCTACAACTTCACGAGGAGCCTACCTCATCCTGCTGTGCTCTACATGCCCTATAGGCTTTGTTTCCAGCCTGACCCTTCCTGAACAGCTGGTGCAGAAGATGGCTGAGGTTCTTAATTTGTAAAGTGAGAATGCTGGACTCATGGGTCGCTGAGCTCTGAAACAAGACTCCTGGGATCCCAGACCTCACAGCAGCTGGAAGGAGGGGAAGGAGCCCCTTTCTCTCTCTGTTTGGGAGGGAAAATCTCAAAATCCCGGGGAGTCACTGAGCTTGGCAGTCTAATATCCAAGGGGTGTCCACCCTGACACTGTCCTCCAGACAAGAACGACCTCTGCTGCTCCTGACTAATTTCTGCCCCCCTTGTACTTTGCTACAGTGTCCATCCAAGAGGAAACAGCCCCAGGCTTTAGGCCCAAAGACCTGACTCCATTTCCCTTCTGAGATAAGGTGTCTCCCACCAAGGCCCGGCTCTGTTCCCCTCTTAGATGGGACACTCCAAGCTGGGGCCTCCAGGGGTGAAGCACCAGTCTGGAAGGCCCAGAAATGGCAGGAGAAGGGAGAGATGGCTCCTGTGCTGGGGCAGGATACGGAAGCACGGGGATGCTTCTGGGATGGCGGGGCTGAGGTGGGCCGAGGGAGGCCGCCCGGGGAGCGGCCGGAGAATGAGAGACGAGTTTTAACACGAGGTCCCTTCCCTGGGAAGCCACTGGGCGGGAAGAATGAGAAAGGTACGAGGAGAAGCATTAATGGAGGGGGCTGGCTGCTACTGTTTCCAACTCTCCCCCTACCAGGTTGGAATGGAAGCGGAATCCCTATCCCCCATCGCGCTACCCTATGTCGAGATGATTCTGCCAAACTTCTCCAGTGCCTGGGACCCCCAAATCCTGGCCCAGCGGCCTCCCCTCAGCCTCCCCCTCGCCCCGGAGCCTCCCTGGGGACATGTCTTCCCCAAACTCATCGGAGACCCCGCAATGCACCCGTCGAGCATCTGGGGGGAGGCCGGCAGGGGAGAGATGGGAGGGGCCCGTTTCTCACTCCAGGATCAGGGCCCCCAAGACTTTCAGCAGAGGGGATGTGTGACAAGGGAGGACCCGCCCCCACTCTCCCCGGGCAGGAAGGGGCAAGCACACCATCTGCTCGATGGAGGGAAGGGCCAGGAACCGGGGTGGAGGGAGAGTTGGAGGCTCCGTCTGGGGGGGTCACGGCCCCCCGCTGTACGAATAATCCGCCTTGTTGTGCATCACCAGCTTGTTGTCTACAAAGTAAAAGCTGTCGGACTGCGTCTCGTAGGGGTGCCGGATCATCTCGCTGACTGCAAGAGACAAGGACCGCGGGTTAGGGGCCATTCAGAGCAAGGAAGGACCAAGACCTCGGGATGGGCGTCCACCCTCGGGGCAGCGGCCTCCGGGACACAGACGCGGAGAAAGGGCCCTCTCTGTAACCGGGGGCCCTGGTTTGGAGGCAGGGGAGCCTCTCGTGCAAAAACCGAGACTACTTTTAAGGGACTGAGTGGGAAACGCAGGGCCTAAGAGAGGCGAGAGCCGTCAGCTTTACCCCCGTAGGGGAAATCACTGACCTTTAAGCCTCAGTGTTTCACCCCGCCACCCCTCACCCCAATGTAGAAGCGGGGAGGACGGGGTGCCCACAGAGGCGCCCCCAACGCACTTAGCTCCTCCGACAGCGGGGGAAACTCGTAGATGTGTTCACAGGTGTTCTTGCTTCTGGGGATGCAGAAGCCAAACTCGAAGTCAAAGCTCTTGAGAAGTTGGTTCCGAAAGTAGTGCCTCTCGATCATCCGGAAATTATTGATGGGCTTGTCTCCCACTGTGAACTCCACACTGTGAAAGAGCGGGGAGACAAGGGGCAGCATTTGGGGGCGGGCTCTTCCCCTGGGCAACAGCCCTCTCCCCAGGACAGTCCCGGGGCTCCCGGCCCGGCTTTCTGGAGCCCCTTAAAGCATGATGCCCTCAGAGGGCACAGCTCGGGGGCCTCCCCAACCACAGCCCTCTCCCACACCCAGATTTCCCGGCAACTCACGTGGCTCCAACCTGCCGCAGGCGGAGGAAAGCTGGGGTGAACTGGTAGCGGACAAAGCGGCCGGCATTGGGGTCCACATCTCGCCTGTCGCTAAGGTCCCTTTCTGCAATGACCCCCGCCCCGGTACCCTGAGGTCAATGGCTAGTAAACCATCCCTCCCATCACACAGCCACCAACTTCCCTCATCCCCCTCACCCTTCCCTTCCCCACCCAAGAAGACGGAGCCCTGTTTTAGCTTTCAGAGTTGCACCGGCTGTGGGAGGTCCGGGCTGCCCCCGACCCCTGCTTCAGAACACACTCACACACATGAACACACTCTTATACACATAATATGTGCTCTTACACACATAAACTCTCCCAAACACACAAACTTCCAGACACAAGCCCCTTACACATACACACTCACACCTCACAGACACTAACATACACACTCTCTCCCTCGCTGTCTCTCTGTCTCTCACATATACACATACATACATTCTCACCTTCATACATAAACACATACACTCTCCCACCTTTGTCTCTCTCTCTCTCTCTCTCTCTCTGTCTGTTTCTCTGTCTCTGTATCTCTCTGTCTCTCTCCTCTCTCCCCCGTCTCTCTGTCTCTGTCTCTGTCTCTCTTTCTCTCTCTCTCTCTCTGTCTCTCTCTCCTCTGTCTCTCTCACACACACACACTCCTTACATCCTCCTTCTTACCTAAAAGCCCTGATTGATCTCTCCCTATGCTCCAAAATGATCCAATTTTTAGTGTCTCCTGACTTCCCTGTCCAGAGCACCATCCCAACCTCATTCCTCACCCTCAAGGATTTGGAGGCAAAAGGAAAAGAGAAGGGCGGCGGGCCCAGTCCCTGGCTCACAGGCTCATGGGAACGGTGTTGTTCAAACAAGCACGAGAGCCTCCCCCCGGCCGCACTGTGCTAGGTGAGAAAGGACTGTGTATAGAACTTGGCCGAGGAAAGGCCCATCTCACAGATGAGAAGCCTGGGCCCAGAGAGAAGTGATAGTGTCAGAGATATGAAGACGGAGCCCTCACTCGATGAGCTTTTCTATCAGAGGCAGGGGGCTGGACGAGATGATTTCCCGAGGCCTCCCCCAGCCTGTGTCTGAACCCTCACTCCTCCGGGTGGCCAGTTCTGCTGTAAGTACAACGGGGCTCGCAGGGAGAGTTTAAGAATGCTTGTTGACTGAATATTGATCACAGTCAGTGAGGACTCGGGGAGGAGCAGCCACAGCTGGCTCTGGAGCCGGAGGCAGCTGTGAGACCTCAGGCAGGTGAATGGGGGCCCTTTCCCCCATGAAGAATTCCCAGCAGGTGAGTCTGTACCACCGCTGCTACCCCCCTTCCCATGAAGCCCCCTCATCCTCACCAGAAGCAGGGGGCTTGCTGATCTCAAAAAGGACAGTGCCCGACTCCATGTCCCGAATCTTGAACCTGGTGAAATCAATCTTGTAGATGTTCTCCTCCGGAGAGCAGAGGTAATCTGTGGCGGGAAGGGAGTGAGGGGAGGAAGAAGATGGCCGGTGAGATCAGAGGCCTTGGTGGAAAGGTCCTTGTGTCTTTTTTTTTGGCTGAGGCAATTGCAGTTAAGTGACTTGCCCAGGGTCACACAGCTACAAGTGTTAAGTGTCTGAGGCCAGATTCGAACTCAGGTCCTCCTGACTTCAGGGCTGGTGCTCTGTCCCCTGCACCACCGCGCTGCCCCCCAAAGTTCCTTTTTCATGCAGAAATCACCTCCCTTTCTAGAGAGCGGGAAACTAACGTCATGAGCCATAACTAAAGGAGGAGAGCCACAGCACCAGTCCTCTCATTTTAACAGAGGAGAGAATGAGACCAGAGAGGTCCCAGCTCTGCAGCCGAAAGGACCCGAGACCACCCAGTCCAACCCCCTCATTTTAAAGGGGAGACACACTCTGTGTTCTAAGACCCTCACAGCTCTAACAGCGAATTCCGAAGCTCCCTTCCGGCATGGCAGTTCTGCTTCAAAATTCCTAAAAGTCTGGGTTCTAAGTGCGGGCAGAAAAGGGGTTCAGCCCATCTCCCGGGACCCCTGGGTCTGATGAGTGGAAGCTCTGGGGTCTGAGGGAGGAGATACACAGCTCCCTGTGCTTGGGGAGCTCCCAATCTTAGGGGAGAGAGAGGATGGAGAAACGGGCCAGTTTTATGGACTCCCACGATTTGCAGATGCGTGTCAGTGATCTCCTTCTGGAGCTCTATCCAGCCGCTGAGCGCTGGGGGAGCAGGGAGGGATGTAGGGGTGGCTAGAAGCAAAGGGAAGGGAATAGACACCGGCTGATAAGTCACCATAGATGCCCGGCACTGGGCTAAACACTCAATAAATATCTTATTTGAAGGAAGAGGCTAAAATTGAGGAAGTTTAGAGGAAGAGGAGAGGGCTCCCTCTGGGTGAAGGCCAGGAGGTATCCGGGAGCTAAGTCATTAAGGGGACACGATTTTGTGGGACCTACAAAAGGTCTGAAACCCGCCCCCCGGCCACTCCTTTTAAAGCTAAGCCTTTATTTTAAATGTATGAATTATATATAGAGAAATAGCCACTTCTGAGTAGGGTTTTCTCACATTAAAAATGCTTGCATTATATATATGGGTATAGAGACTCATCTATGCATATATAAACATATATATTTGCACATATACTTAAATATGTATATATCTAAATATGAAGACCCTTACATACGTATACAAATATACACATAAACATGTGTATAAAGCAATACACTATGTGGAGAGAACATACAATATCCATAAGAGTGTTTATGGAAATACAAGTATTTTTGTTGCAGGAAAACCTTGCTCAGAGGCATTTCTCTGAAGGTAAATAATTATGCATATATGTTTTAAAGTATATGGAAAGGAATAATTCCGTGCCCCGTAGCCCAGGCAGCTGCCCGTGCTGCCATCCTTGCCCCCTTTCTCCCTGCATCCCAACAGGAAGAGATCGCAGCCTCCTCCCATCTCTTTTGCCCCCCTCTCTCCCATACACACACAGAGCACAAAATCTCTCCTGGCCCTGAGTCACCAGTGCCCGGTCGTCCCTTTATAAGAAGCTTAGCCTCCCTTGGGCCAACCTAAGCAGATTACCGGAAGCTATCAGCTGACTGAATGGAACTAGAACAGAGCAATGTCATGGGGGGCAGGGGAGCCTTGGACCCCTCCACCTTCCTCTCGCCCACTCCAAATCCCTTCCCTGCTGGAGGAGCCAAGGGGCCTTCTAGAGTTGGGGAGATATTCCCCCTCCCAGCCTGGCCCCGTGCCCACAGGCAGGAAGGGACCCCCAGCTTCTGTGCAGAGCAGCTCCTAACTCTTTGTGCTCAGATCTGGTCTGGATTTAATCTCCCTGCTTCGATTCTAGGGTGACCAAGTTCTGGTCCGACCCCCCAGGTCCAACCTCCCGGGCCAGAGGAGGACACTTTAACCACCAAACTTCTCCGAAAGCTCCAAGCCTGCCCGGCCTCCCTCCGGGCTACCTGCTTCTCTCCTTCCTCCAGAGGAGGGGAGAGGACATGGTGGGGCTGGGAGGTCCATGGGGACCCTTGAAGGAAAGAGCCCAAGTGTGAACGTCAGTGACAAACAGGAAGCTGGAGTCACTGGGGAGCTGCTTAGGCCGATAAGGAAGTGCCTCAAGTCGAGAGGCAGCTTAGGACCACAGCTCTGCTCCGGAAGGGTGGAAGGAAATATTAGCCGGCCCTGAGAATAACCTCCCTCAGACGGGAGGGCGGGCCTGATGCAGAAGCCACAATAACCAAGACTGAGCCTCCCTCGGCCTTGTCCCCAGCCTCAGAGCCCTCAGAAAGGGCAGTTCTCGTGGGAACCACCGACCCCCACTTCCAGATGTTCTCAGCCCCAGCCCCATCCTGGCTCTCCTTCGTGGGGATGGGAGCTTGCAGGGAGTCCCGGAGTCCCCGGCCCCCAGCCTGGTCTTCTCTCTCTGACGAAGGGTTTGGGTTTTCCCAAACTGGTCAAGGCTGGCCCCTCTCCCAAAGACCAGCCAGGGTACTGCAGCTGGGAGACTCTATGCCATCCTGCTGCAGGAGTTACTTCCCATTTCTGGCCCTCCTTCTCCTTCTTAGTCAAATGAGGGGGCTGGGACCAAAAGCTCGGGTCTGAGCTTCTCTGTAATAATCTCTCTCTAATCCGGGTCCCATAAAAATGACAAAATCTTAGCCTCGAAAGGGACCTCGAAGACTTACTTCTGCTCACCCTCCCCTAGGTCTGATCCCTTTTTAGGAGGAACACACCATTCCCAAGAGGCCTCAAGCGCTGTGGGCCCAGAAAGCCAGGAATTCGGCCCTCCTTCCGCCCTCCCTCCAATCTCTGCTCTCTGGGGGGGAGAAGTCCAACTGTAACAATGGTGTCAAAAGAATGGGGAAAGACCGAGGGTGGAGGTGCTTGGGAGCTGCCAAAAAATGGCAGAAGATTGGCGTACAAGGGAATGGGGTGCTCTGGGGGGAGTCTCCGCACTGTCCCTTAGTCCAGGGTGCTTAGGTCACAAATGCTTCCCCGTCCTTTCACCCCTCCCCCCAACTCCCCAGCCAAGAGCTCAAGGCCCAGGACAATCTTGGAACAGCTGCTATCAGCAGCCAAGCCCAAGAGGGGGGAGGATCTCGGGAATCCCTGGAAGACTGGAGGAAGGGGGAGGCCTGGAGGCAACAAGGGAGAAAGCTAAAGGGCAGAGGCTGGCTAGATGGGATTAGGGGGACTGGGAGTGAGGCGTCCCAGAACTGAAGGGAGGAAAGTGGTCTGGGAGGAGCAGATGGATGGGCTAACTGAAAAGAGAACAGGAGCAGGGGCCACTGGCTGCTTTGGACTGGGTTTGGGGGGATTTGGGTTTTTAGATAAGACTGAGGTGGGGATGGAGACTGAGGCTCAAAGAGAAGAGATGAATCTAAGTAACTAAGACAAGAAAAGGGGTCTTCTTGAAAGAGAGAAGGGCTCTTTTGCTGCTCTTCCACTTAAAACTTGTGACTTTGAACCGGTCCCTTCATTTCTCGGAGCCACAAGAGCCTCATCTGTAAAATGACGGGGTTGGAACACTCCATCCCCAATGTTTCTTACGCTCTCAATGCTGTGATTCTATGAAATTGACTTCAGCTAGCTGAAGAGAACAGAAAATGGCTGCACGTGAGTCAGAAGGGACTGCAGTCAGACCCAGAGAAGGGCTTTCTGTAGCCCCTTTGGCCACCGTGGCCCCTGGAACGTAGGAATGAATGAATGAAAGGCAAGGCTTTGGAAGAGGGCCGTCAAGAAGGCCATAAATCAAAGTCAATTGGGAATGGAGGAGGCGCTCGGTCCTTGGGGTGATGACAGCAAAGAGAAAGGGAAGAAAGGAGAGGAATGCAAGACAAGAAGGGGAACCTCTAAGTTCTGTAAACCCCCCCCAAGGTGGATCAGAGCCTTCTCCAGGGAAGTCCCTTCTTAGAACCCGTATGCTGCCCATAGCACCTGAAGCTTCTCTCCAGCAACCACAGAGGGTTTGCATTCGACTGCAAGCTCCTTGAGGGCCGGGGCTGGCTGTTCTTTCTTTTCCCCTGTGCCCGGCACACGAAGGTGATCAATGAATACCCACCCGCTGACAGGGTGACCTTTCTCCCTGCTCCAGCACGATACACACATTTTCCTGTTTTTTCCCAGTCTGGGGCCGAATGCCCAGTGTCCCAAGGAAAGGGCCCGGCCCAGGCAGGCCTTTCTCCTGGGTCAGGGACCAAACCCCAGGAAGGTGGGGAGGAAGGGGTCTACTCCCAGGCTCCAGAAAGAAAAGGCCTTGTTGCTTAGTGAAGGAAAGAGAAGAACCCTTGGGGAAGTGGCTGCACCCTCCCATGCACCCCGACACGGTGTGAGCCAAGCAACATCGCCCGTCGGAAGCTACCCAACTTACCCTCTAAGCCCTGGACTAGGGAGTGGAGATGGGGTCTGTGCGACATTCGAGTCCATAGCCCCAAAGGGGCCCAGGGCCAAAGCATTGCTCCTACCCATAGTGCTCGGCTTCCCTGCCGTAATGACAGACCTGTCTGATATTACCTTGCCCCTCCATCCGGGATGGTCGGTATGGGAGAACAGAGGGGTCCCAACCTTGGGCGTCAGTTCCCCTTCCCACAAGGCTCTCTCCCTCAGACCTCTTCTGGGCCCTCATTTTGGCCCTTAGCGCAGACCGCCCAGTGACACAGCCTCTACCAACCGTTATGTAACTTAATGGGTGTGAGCTGGGAGCTCCCTGAGAGATGAAATTGCCTGTTTGATTATGGGCAGACTCCCTGTCTCATTCCTTTTTCCAGATATCAGGATCTTGGGGAGGAGGAGCTGAGACCCAAGATCATCCCTTCAGGGGCATCCTGGCCCCAGGACCCAGAATTCTTTTTTGGCCAACTCAACATATATCGGGGGCAACAAGCAGGGGGCTACCCGGAGACCCCCAGCTTTGAATCTCCAAAGACAGCATCCTCAAAGTCAGGTGGAAGCCCCCCAAATGCCCATCTGGGGACGGGGAACTGACAGGGAAGGCTTGGGCACAAGCAGTCCCTCTCCTCCCACGAAAAGGGAGATGTTCTCTCAGGCCGGGGGCACGGGGCCAGTGGCTTAAGACAGAGAGATTAGTGTTCAGGGTCACGTCATTGACCTCAATCCATAACAAGCAGATCAGAGGCCGCTCCTGGGGCTGGAGGAGGGGGATGGCCCGGAGGGGCGACCCCAGCCCAGCAGCTGGCTGCCTCTGCCGAACTTCTGGCAAGAACTGGTCCTAAAGCCCACGCTGACCCCGAAGTGCCTCCCCTCCACAGCCGGCGCTCCCGCCCAGAAATAGAGAGAATCCATTCGGCGGGTACCGGGCTCTCCTTGAAAGTCTAGGTCCAAACCTTGCAGGAGAACCCAGCTACTCCAGCCCCTCCTCAAACCGAGGGCACGGAGGGGAGGGGAAAGCCCACCCTCACTGCCGTGCCCCGGTTGGGGGCGGGAGCACACCGGGGGGCTCTCGGCAATTTAAGAGCTATTTTCATAGCGTTAGGAAGGAGGAGAGGGGAGGAGGGAGGCCGGGGTCTCCAAGCGGAGAAGATGGGTGGGGCGCAGGGTGGGGAGCCCACGAGCCGATGGAGGGGCGAGGCTACGGCTCACCGATGGGGTGGAGATGCTGGGGCGAGGGGAGGGGCGCGCAGGGGTCTCCCCGGGGCCGCATCCCTCCGCCCCAGCCTCGGCCCCGACCCCACTCCCCGAAGCCCCCACCCCTCCCTCACCGCACGTGATGCGCTGTAGCCCCAACACATCCTCGGGCCCGATCAGCGCCTTCCGCCGCAGCGCCAGGGGCTCCGGCTCCGATTCCGACTCGTCGTCCTTGCAGCCCGCGGCTCCCGGCCCGGGGTCCGACCCGGCCGCGGCTCCGGCCCCGCCGCCGCCGCCGCCGCCCTTCTTCACCTTCATGGCCCTGCTCCCGGCCGCCAGCTGCCCCTCGCACCGCCGCGGCCGTCCGGCGCCCGCCCAGCGGGGAAGGGGAGGCAGCGCGAGCAGCCGGGCTCTGGCCGGCCCAGCCCGGCCTTTCTACTTCCCCACCCCGCCCCACCCTCCCCCCCGCGGCTCCGGGCCGCCCCCTGCGCCTGGCCCCGCCCCACCCAGGTACCTGCTCTCCGCCCCGCCCCCAGGCCCGCCTCGCTGCGCCCCCGGGACCTACATCCCCGGCCGTCCTCCCCCGGCGCCGCCTCCTCTGCCCAGACCTCCCCCCGAATCCCCCTCCCCCAGCTCTCGCTCCCCCCCGAACGCGCAGGGAACACCCTCTCCCCAGTGCCAGCCTCCGTGGGAGGGGAAAGGACAGTCCGTGTGGGAAAGCAAATGGCTCAGAATAACGTTCGGAACTGGCAGGGAGGCCTGGGCGTGGGGGAGGCGGCCGGGGCCATCCTGGGCAGGGTCCCTCCCGACCGGGGAACAAAGAGATCCGGGAAATCCTGTGCCAACCGGCCTAGGCCCCCGAGGGGCGCCTTCATCTGATGAGCGGGCTCCGACGGCTCCAGGAAGTCGCGTTCTAGTTCCTGGAACCCGGACTGCCTGCGGCCCGCTCCAGAGAAAGGGCCTGGGGAGAGACGGAGGCGGCGGGGAGGGGGGGGGGGGGGAGGCAGGTGTATCTAGATCTGAGGGCCCAGGTCAACCAAGTGAAAGGGAAGGGGGAGGGGACAGGGCACCCAAAGGCCCGCTGGCATTTCACTTGGGCACTGCCAGCTCTGGAAGCAAAGAAAGGGAAGCTGCGAAGGCCAGTTTCCCTTCTAAGCGAGGAGGCTGAGACTCAGACCCAGCAGCCACGCTGGACAGCAGCTGCTAAGCTGCTGCAAACTCCCCTCCGAGGGACTCCGGGGCTTCCCCCCTCCCCAAGGCCTGGGTTTCCAGGCTCTCCCACCACTGCTGCCTCAGCCATCCCTCAGCGGGGCCAGGCGCCAGCAGCACATATTGGTCCTTTCCTGCCTGCACCCTTCCAAGGGGCCGGAGGGTCTCCCGTTCTGTGGCTTCTCTGCCCACCTTAGCCAAGCACATGAAGAAACCCCCCAACGGTGGTGTGCCACCATTGTGTAGCCCAAGTCTTAGCTTAAAGATCACTTTAAATCAGAGTGAATAAAGCAGGCAAGTCATGGCGGATCAGATGACCCTAAGACTTTTATTTCCTTTTCAGTTTTCTCCCCTTTTTACCCTCCCAACCCACCAACTGGCCTGTCCCTTCTCAGGGAAGTAAATGAGAGCGACCCCAGGGCAAAGGACTTCTTGGAGGGCCTCCTTTGCCCAACCCCCCACCCCCCACCCACCCGAAGGCCTGGCCTCTATCCAAAAGGACCCGCAGGGTGAAGGGACAAAGGACAGGAGGACACGGGCTCTCCTAGTGGGGCCGGGCTACTCCTGGGAGCAGTAATTAATCTGCTCTCCAACCCGCCCCTCCCACAAAGGGGGAACCCTTTGCCCCCGTTCTCCCTGCCTGGCACACTTAGTCCACCTTTTCAATATCCTTCCTGGCTTTTTGGTTTTCCACAATAATCTTGATCATGGAGAGAAAAATGGGCACTGCCATGGGCAGGAAGAGGGGAATATAGATGGCAAACTTCTGGTCATCAGGAAAGTAGAGGAGGTGAAGAAGGGAAGGGTCAAAAAAGGCCTTCTCTGAGGATGTCACCGCCTCCCGGCTGTAACGGAAAGCAGTCTCCAGGTTCCCAGCGGACAGCTCCACCACTGCCTCCTGGATGGCATCCACTGCTCGGTATACCTGGGCAGAAGGACACCAGTCAGCCGGGGGCCGGGGTAGGCCTGAGGACAGGGAAGGGGGGCTCTGGTGCCCACGTACCACGGTCTGAGTCACTTAGGAAGACTTGTCCCTCTCACCTCAGTCACAAAGGGGAAAGGCAAAAGGGTGGGCTGCTCCAGGGGTCACCAGGACCCAATGGGGGGCTACCGACACCCTCCACAGCGATGTGCAGAGGCCGGGCAGTCACCCGAGGAGGCGGAGGCTCCAATTCAGTCGCTCCTTGCCCATCCTCGGGCTGGCAGACTTCCATCTTGGGCTCCCCAACCCCTTGAGTCAGAGGCCACGCTACGGCTTTCCTCTCACCTCAGCCCATGTGCTCCCTCCCTCCTGCCACCAGGAAAACCCGAGCCCACCTACAGTCACAGGAGACACCGCTCTCCCCTCTCCCCGGGCACGGGCGCTGACAGGACCACTGCTCCCTCTCTCTCTCTCAGAGCCTCCCTGCCTCCACCACCACATCCTCCTTCGGAGTCTCACTCGATCCTCCTACAGCTTACTGCCGGGCCCGTCTCCAAACTGTGCTCCCCTGGAGAGATCCAGCCCTGGCTAGGTCACGTCCCCGCCCCAAGCCTGCACGTACACTGGGGGACCTACACAGGGACCCGGGACCCCCAGAGACGGGAGGTCCAGGACAAAGCCTTGACATCCCACGACTGAGTGCTGGAGGCCCAAGGAACCCTCTGGGCCCCTCCAGACGGGGCCATCTCCATTCTGCTCCTCAGCGGGGGGCCCCCACTACATGGCATCCCAGCCCTTAATGGAGCCAACTGCAATCCCAATCCCTGCTCTCCATCGCAGCTCCTCCCACCACTGTACCTCCTCGGTCTCTCCATCTTGATTTTGATCTTAAATCCCTTCCTCAACCCTGTCCTCCAACCTCCTCCCCTCCTCCCTCTGTCACGTCCCCCTAGAGATGCCAGTTCAGCTGGGACCCTCCTCGCCACCGGATGGCCGCACCCACCCCCCTTCCCTGCCCGGGGCTGGCCCTGCATTGGGAGAGAGGGCGCCCCTTCTTCTGGTGATCTGCCCCCCCCCCAAAAGCTGTTCCAAACCTTCCCTCTCCCCTCTGGCCGCTAGGTGGCCCCCTAATGCATCCCAGGCCCAGGGGACCGTTTCCACATCCATAAAATGGGGATGAACAGCACTTGCCTCCTCCAGTTATCATGAGGACAGAATGTGCCCATAAAAAGCCGTCACTGGGCCATCCTCCCCCTTCCCTTCCATTGTACCAAGAGCAGGCTGCTCTCACCCTTCCTTCTGCCCCTCTACTCGACCTGATCTCTTCCCCCCAAGGCGACCCACAAACCTTGACCACTGCCTAGAATGGCCTTCTCGAGTCCCCCGCCTGCCCTCAGCTCCTTCTGGCCTCCTCCTGCCTTTCTTGTGACAAGTCTCCTCCTCAGGAGCCTCTGCCAGCTCCTCAGCCTTAAGGCTCTTGCTTGGCTCATTCAAGGGTCCCTGGTGACCCCCCAGCTCGCAGGGGCTCCATCCAGCCCTACTCCCGACCCCCAAATCACACATCCAGCCCCACTCGACTCCCCAAGGGGTCCCCGGAGCTTCCTCTGTCCAGGCGCTGCCCCCGCCCTGCACTTGGCCCTGGAGACCCTGGCTCCGTCCCCCGCCCCCATCCTCCCTCCTCTCCACTCGGGGGCTGCCCTGGCTCCTTCAGGCTCATGTGCGCCGCCTCCGCCCCAGGCACCGAGTCGCTGCCATGAGGTTCCCTCCACTTTAGAAGGTGCACGAGACAACCCGCCACAAGCCTGGGACCCTAGCGCCCCCGCTCCCCGTCAGCCTTTGTGGATGCCCACTGCTGTGGCGGGGGAGGGGGGCAGGAGGTCAGGGCCTCGCGGGAGGGAGGGCGCGGAGGAGGCAGCAGAGGCTGTGCCAGGGTTACCTCCGCCGATGCTCCCAATGCTCTGACCAGATGCCCGCCTCACTGCCGCTTTGCAGATGGGGAAACTGAGACTGACTGGCTCAGTGCCCGCCCGGGCCCCAGCACTGTCCCACGGGCCGTGTCTCATCCACGTGCCCTCTGCCGGTGGCCTGGGAGCTCGAAGAAGCGGCTGCTATCAGCCTCCCTGGAGAGGGAAGGGGAGGGGCCCGGCCCGGCCTGGCCAGCACTGAGGGCACAAGGTCCACGGCCGTCGGCTTTGTTTGTCACCAGGGAGGTTCATTAGGACGGGAATCTGCAGCGGGGCCACATGCACAACTGGGATGTCCAGCAGAGAGCATTAGCTGACCTGGATTCAAGTCCTGCCTCCAACATTTACCAGGGGCACAATCTCGGGCAGGTCACGGCCCCCTGCCTGGGGCTCAGTCCCCCTCTGCCGTACGCGGGAGCAGCCTCAGGTCAGGCCCCCCACTGCCCCACCCCCGCTAGATCTAGGACCCTCCCCTGCTCCCTCCTCCTCGGGCCTCCGGGAACGCTCCGCCCTCGGTCTCCGGCCCGTGGGAGGCTGCGAGGCCCCGGAGGAGAGGCCCCGAGCCGGCCCAGGCGGGCGAGCGTGTCCCCGCTCCCAGCACGCACCTCCGAGGCCACGTCGTCCTTGATGACGATGTTGCCGATCTTGTCCAGCAGCTCGGCCAGGGAGGTCAGCGTGGTGACGACCGTGGCCACGTTCTCCACGGTGCGGGCCCACACCAGCCGGTCCACCTCCCAGGAGCGCAGCCCTTCAGGGGGAGGGCCTCCCAGAAGGAAGTGTGGCGGCATCTGGGGAGGGAGGATCCCTAAGAGCAACCTGAGGCACAGGGAGGAGAGGCAGAGCTAGGGCCGGGCAGCGGGCAGGACACGCCGGCCAAAAGCTGGGCCCTGGCCCGTGAGGGACGGCCTGGGAGGAGCCCCCGGGGGACAGGCCCGTGTCTGTGTCTGCCCTTGACCCCCGCTCCCCGCAGGGTCAGCCCGGGAATGAGCGCCGGGCCGACGTCCGCCAAACCCGACACCCGGGCTGAGCCTCCGGAAGCCCAAAGGAGGCCGGTGTCCTAGGACTTGGATGGTGACCGAGAGCTGGAGGAAATGCCCCCTGCTGAGTCCGCCAGTGCTGCCCTTGGCGGCTGCGCCCCGGAGACAGCTGAGACGGCCCCCGCTCTCGGGGGCTGGTGCTGCTCCCCCAAGGAAAGGAAACCCCCCCTCCTTCAGGCCCCATCCTGCTGCGACCTGCGGCCAGGGTCCCGGAAGTCGCATTCTGAGCGAGCCTTCCCTCAGTTCTTGCTCTCCGGGAGGGTCACTCCCCCAGCACCCCGCCCCCACCCCTTCTCCCCCGGGGCCCTCACCGCATCTGGGACAGGAACACCTCCATCACGGGGACCATGTCCACGTCCACCTTCACGGGGTACTTCGTGGTGTTGTAGGCACTGGGGTCGACGTTGTACACCTGGAGAGAGCAGCCCGTCCCCGGAGACAGGAAGGAAACAATGACCCATCTCGGTCCAGGACCGCGGGGGGGCCCGGCGGGGAGGAGGGGGTGGGGAGGCAGGGCAGGCCCTGGGCCGTGCCCCGGATGTGCTCCGAGCCCCGTCTCTGCTCCCAGGGAAGGGGCAGGAAGTGGCGGAGATGGCGTCAGCCAGAGACGCTCCAGACTGGCAGGAGTCACGGACCACCCTCGGGGAGCCCCCACACCCCCCCGACGCTCCCAAGGACAGCCCGGGACCGAAGTCGGGGCCAGAGGAGCCCCGGCAGGAGCTGCAGGCGAGCCGGGCGGAGGGCGGGGGAGGGCGGCCCGTTACCATGATGCCGCCCCAGCGCGGGCTGTGGAAGGCGTTGGTGGCCACGCGGGCGCCGTCCTTGTCCTGGATATACAGCGGGGAGTGGGCGCGCTCAGGCACGTACAGGAGGAAGTTGATGACCGGGTAGAGGGAGGCAGCCCTGGATCCTGGCGGGGAGGACACGGAAGGCCAGCTCCCAGGCTGCCCTAAAGCCGGCGCGCCGGCCCCCACGCAGGCCCCCGACCCGCGGCAGCTCTCCCCTCCCACTCTCTGGGGATGACCTCAAAGCTGCCCTGGCCCGCGCTGGGGGGCCCTCAGTCAGAACAAGGGGCAGCCCCGGGCCCTCGTAAGTATCAACAACTGCGCGGCCCCGGTCTGTGAAATCCCCAATCAAGATTCACTTCTTTCCCATGTCCCCCCTCCATGTGCCTGGAGAGTGAGGAACGGAAGGAGTTCTCAGAGACTTTGCTGCGGAGGGAAATGGCGAGCAGAAGCCTTGCGGTGACCCGGGGGCAAAGCGGGGGATCCTGCCCAAGCTGCTTCGCGGCTGCTGCCCCCGCCTTCCTCTCTGGCCAAGCTCCCACCACGACCCCCCACCCAAACCCCTGCTAGGGTCTAGAAGGTGCGATCGGTGCCCCCCCCAGAACCCCTCAGGGGCTCACCCAAGCGCGCCTCCACAGGGTTGATGACGTGGGGGAGGCTGTGAGCTGCTAAGGTGTAGCTGGACGAGGCCGCGTCAAAGCGAGGAGTCACCCCGAGCATGGCGTAGTACAGGATCTGGGGGAGGAGGAGAGGGGCCGGCCGGTGACCGAGGCCCTCCGAGGCCCCCTGAAGGCCGCCTGGGCCGCCCTTCTCCGGTGCCCCTCGCGCCCCTCACCTGAGAGTCCATGGAGAAGTTGCCCACCACGCTGAGCAGGTTCAGGAAGGGCTGCACGTAATTCTCCACGGCCCCCTCTATGTCCCAGTGGACTTCGTGGGACTTGGGATCAGGGTTCAATAAGCTGAAGGTGATCTCGTAGCCTGCAGAGGAAGAGGAGTAGGGGGGGTCCTTCCAGGACCTGGAATTCTGACGGCTCTCCCTGGGGCCTCGCCTCGCCCCCAGGCAGCCGGGAGGACGAGCCCCCCTCCCCCCTCCCACCCGTGTGCTCACGCTCGCTCGCCTACCCAGGCTAGACTTGAGGGGCCGCCTCTTGTCCAAGCTCACTTTGTCCTCGGGGAGGCGGTCGCCCAGGGCGGCGGCCAGGACCTCTTCGGTCAGCGACATGGACTGAGCCACCTGCAGTATCCTCTGCCCAACCACCGTCAGGGCCTGCCGGACCTGGGTCCCCCGAAGGAAGGCGGTCCTCTTGGGTCCGATGTAGCTCATCTTGTCCTGGGGGAGGAGAGGCGGCAGGTGGGGGGGAGCACCTCGGGAAGGGGGCATTCTCCCCCCCACCATGAGATGGTGGGACATGGAAGGGACCCCGTGAAACCTGCCAGGAGCAGAAGGCGACACTTCCAGGGCTCTTTACCTTGGGGAGCAGCGAGGATTTCTCGGGAATCACAAATATGTTGAGTGAGCCCAATGTATCCTCCTTTGGCAAAGGTAGCGCGGCTTCAGCCTCTGGGAAAAGAGCAGCCAATGGGACAGAGCCCCGCTGCCCCACCTCCTCCCTCCAGAAGGCACAGACACCCCCCACCAGCCGAGGTGCTCCCCAGAAAAGCAAAGGGAAACCGGGCCCAGGCCCCCGGGGCACCCCCCGAACCTTCAATGGTGTCCTTCTTGAAGGCCTTCTCCTCATGGGAGCCCGCCATGCGGTAGGCCAGCTGGAAGCGGCACTTGAGCTTCATTTTGCCTGAGGGGGAAGGAAGCAGGGGCTGAGGGCTGACCCTCAGGACAGGTCCCCGGCACGGGCCCATTCGCCTGCACTTCCCTGCTCCAGCCGTTCCCCCCCCCCCCAAATAAGTCAGGGAGGACCGGGCTCAGGAGGAGGGTTTGGCAGCTCAGATCCCACGTCCTCCTGTGCTCCCTCAGAGGAAAACTGGGCCTCGGTGGGCCGGGGGAATGGAGGCTTTAGGAAAGGCTTCCCCCTCTAAGGTCTGCACCCAAACCAGTCCAGTCTGATGTTCCCCTCACCCTCCTGGGAGACACTGAAAAGGCAGAGGGCTCCCTACTACGGAAGGGCTGATGGAGGTCCAAAGCCTTCCTGGGGAGGAAAGGGGGTGTGGAAGCCGGAGGTCGCTCCCTGAGACATGTCTGGGTTTGCCATGAACTGGGCCCAGCAGCCGACCTGGGGCAACCACCCGCTCCCCCCACCATCATTCCCATCATCCCACGGGCAGGCCCCCTCCCCGGTGGCTTCCCGATGAGTGTTCATCCCCACACAAGGCCAAGCCTGGCAGACTAAGAAAGGGGCGACAGCTGGGAAATCCTACTCGACTCAGCATTTATTAAACACCTGCCTGTGCAGAAAAAGAGGAGGGAGCAGGGGAGGAATCAGGGGGACTGACCAAGTTTAGACAAAACACAAGAGGTCCTCACCGAACTTTCGGTCTAGCTTTCAAGAAAAAAGACCCGCAAGTGTATGACCTGGGCACGTTCCACAGCCAAACTGAGAGGTGGAAAAGTGGGGACAGAGGCAGAGGGCCTCAGGCCCGTCGCTTCCTCTCTCGGGGCCTCAGTTCCCATTTCTACCCTGGCCTGGACGATGGAGCTCTCAGCCATCTACTAAGCGTCCATCTGGAAACATCCGGACGCTACTCCTTCTATCAGGGAAATGACATTTCCCACCACGAGAATGGTGACTTCTGTGCCTCCATCTCTGTGAACATCAAGAGGGGCCAATGGCGTGAAGTCTCAGCTCTCACCAAGACCATGACACGTGATGGAAAGAAGAGAAAATATAATCCCCTTGAACATTCAGACCAGACCTGTTTTCAAAATACTTGGTCAAGATCCTCGAACCCAGCGCTCTGTTCCCTCTCCCCCCGAGACATCTCTGAAGCGTGAGCATGCAAACCAGCAGCGGACTATCTGCTGCTCCCGGAAACTCTGCCTTTGGGGCTGGGGTCTCGGCAGCAGGCCTTGGCCCCGAGGCCTCCCAGGAGCCCTTGGCTGGGGCTCCAATTCAATTTCACAATCACTGATCAAAGAGCTTCTAGACACGAGCATCCCTCAGGATGCTGGGAAGCCACAAGCACTTAGTAAACGCCTGCTGTGTGCCAAGCACTAGGCTGGATCTGGGGCTACTAAGGCAAGAGTGAACTCCCCAGAGGCGGAGACTACACCCAGGTGGCAGGAGATCTGCCCGATACCAGTCGGGGGAGGGCTGGCAGGTAGGAAGGGGCTCTGTGCCACGCAGGGCATAGAATAAATGCCCACTAATTCTGCAGGAGGCAGAGGCTGAGCGGGGCCGAGAGGAAAGGGGCCCCGGGAGGGGGAGCCGAGGACGAAGCAGGCCTGGGGACGGGCCAGGTGGATGCCTTCTATGAGTGCGGCAGAGCAGCCAGCTGGACTGAAACGTGAGAAGGGAGAAAGAGCAGCGCCATGAAATAAGACTGGGGAGCTGGGGGGAGCTGGGCTGCTTTACAGGCCAGGGCAAGGACCTTGTTCCTAGAGGAGGGGCCTGATCTGGAGGCACCAGGGAGCCGGGGAAGACGTGTGAGCAGAGGAGGGACACGGAGCCATAGGAAGACAATCAGAGATCGGCGTGGAGGGGGCCCATCTTCAAGAACTACTGTACTGAATAAGGCAGAGAAAAAGCAGAGGACAGAGAGCGAGACGTGAAGTCGGGAGGAAGAGAGGAGCTCGGATCCCAGCCCCAGTACTTACAACTGTGTGACCTGGACAAGTCACTTCCTCACTGAGCCTCAGTTTCCTTAAATGTAAAATAGGAATAACAAGACTTGTAGTAGCCACCTCACAGCTTCTTGGGGAATCAAAGGAGATCACAGACTTCCTCGTGACGGAAACCGCTCAGGGGAAACACCCTCCCAGGAATGTTGAGGAAAATCTGTCTCTAGGCTTTTGATGACTTACTTTTTAAACTACAAATGTAACATCCAAACAAATACACAAAAAGGGGGGAAAGGGAGGAGTTAGAAATGAGACCATGAATTATACTGTGGTGCTTTTAAAAGCACCACTTTTAACTTTCCCGTGGTGGTAACAAGATCTCCCTGAATCAGCTTTACAGGACCCGGCTCCGGGACAAAAGGCTGCCAGGGTATCCCCGTGTCCGTCCCTGGGAGGTGGAGGGAAGCAGAGACCCAGGGAGGAGAGGGAGAAGGAGACTCACACTTCAATGGGACGTCTCGCTCATTGACAACCGTGAAGGGCAGTTTCTGCTGATCCACTATGGGCAGAGAGCCCTGGATGAACACCACGGAGACGGGAACGCGGAGCCGGAGCTGAAAGGAGGAGGAGATTAGGAGCCCCCGTCGGGCCGGCGCGTCGGGCCGGCCCCAGTCCCCGAGCTGGCGGCCCCGGCGCCCTCACCAGCATGGCGTCCAGGTGGCCGATCTGGGAATAAGGCAGGGAAGCCCGGTAGGTCTCCGTCGTCTTCCACCACAGGGGCAGCCCCAGCATGACGGCCATGGTGGCAAAGCAGAGGGCGGCATGTTTGCCCCGGATCTTCTCTGGGGGGAAGGAGAGACAAGGAAGGAGAGTCAGCCAGAGAACCCCCGGTGGAAGAAGGGGGAAGGGAGCCCCACCATCGCTCTCAGTCTGCTCCCCAGGCCGGGCTTTGCCCCCTCCACTCCGGGGGAGTCCCCCCTTGTCCTCCTCACGCACTGCCCCTTCTCAATTCCCCACCCCCACACAGAAGGGGAGCCCCAGCCCAGGGCTTATACTGGGCCTTAATTTGTTTTGCTTCTTACTAGTCTGGTAACTGGATTTCAAGCTCTCTGGTTTCCATGACAACCCTATTTCGTGCATTTAAAAACCTCCTGCTGAGCAGGGTCTCTCACACACTGTGGGGGGCTTACATGACACACACACATGCACGGCACACGCCTTCCACGGGGAGCGTCTGCGCTGGGGCTCGGAAGCCAGCGGCTTTTCCCCCTTTTTAACAGTGTGAGAACTCTTTAGTATCACTGGTTTCTCTAGCAACCCTACTTAACATTCTGTGCATTTACCTGAGTCTCACACATACGCCCTGTGGCGCCCACGGACATGCACAGACACGCACGTACACCTTTAGCTCCCACACTCCGACATACACCACCCACACGCAAATACACACCTGCTTGTGTGTGAGCGCACAAACATACATGTGCACATACGTGCGTGTGTTTTAGTTCCCGCACTCCAACATACACCACCCACACGCAAATACACACCTGCTTGTGTGTAAGCGCACGAACATACATGTGCACATACGTGCGTGTGTTTTAGTTCCCGCACTCCAACATACACAACCCACACACAAATACACACCTGCTTGTGTGTAAGCGCACGAACATACATGTGCACATACGTGTGTGTGTTTTAGTTCCCGCACTCCAACATACACAACCCACACACAAATACACACCTGCTTGTGTGTAAGCGCACGAAATACATGTGCGCATGCGTGAGTGTTTTAGTTCTCGCACTCCGACATACACAACCCACACGCAAATACACACCTGCCTGCAGTAAGCACACGAACATACATGTGCGCACACACGCGTGTGTTTTAGTTCCCGCACTCCGACCTACACCATCCACACGCAAATACACACCTGCTTGTGTGTAAGCGCACGAACATACATGTGCGCGCACATGCGTGTGTTTTAGTTCCCGCACACCAACGTACACACTGCACACACGAACATACGTGTGCAAATGCTTGTGTGTGAGGATACAGGTGTGCGCGCATTTTGTTCCCACGCACCAACATGCACAATCCCCGCGCACATACGCAGGGGGCCCGCACACCTATGCGCATTAACTAGGGCACCCAGACCCCCACGTGAACGCCCAGGAACACCGCGTGCACTTACACCCACGGTGCCCAGACACCCACCCGCCCCACACCCACGTGACGCACCCCCTCACCCAGCACCCACCGGTGGGGAGGGGAAGGAGGAGACGAGCCTCTCCCCTCCCCCTTTCGGAGCCTCAGTTTCTCCCTCCCTCCGGAGGCCCCGCCGGCTCGGACCCCCGCTCCGAGGCCGGTCTCTCCCCACCTGGGTCCAAGGTGAGCGCTGCCAGCGCCTGGTTCCGTTCCTGGTTTCCTCGGTCCCCCCGAGGACGTTCCAGGCGAGCTCGCTCCGACATCCTCCCTTCCGCCATCCTTGCCGCAGAGTGCGGGCCGGCAGGGCGGGGCTGCACCGGCACCTTCCAATCAGAGCTCAGCGTACCTCTCCCACGGACTGGGCGGAGCCAAAGTTCGATCTCGACCAATCCCAGGGCGGTGTCCCCTAGCAACTCGCTCGGGCCCTCCTCCTGAGCGCAGGGTGCCCTTCACTACGGGCCGCGGCAAGGGACAGAAAAGCGGAGGGGCGCGTGAGCCCAGGAAATGCGACATCGGGCTGAATGCACCTGCTCTAGCGGCTCCGGGTCTGGACCGAGACGGGAGACGCCCGGGGAGGGGGGAGGGAGGCTCGGGGGCGATGGCCCACACGTCATGTGGACAGGGTCGTGCAGAAGCTCCGAGTTACAGGCCTGAGACCATCTGCCGCCCCGATCCCATCCTCAGGCGTTGATTAATGGCTGCGCACACGCGGGAAAGGCCGCCGCCGCCGCCGCCCTCGGGGGGCATCCATCCGGGTTCCCCAGGCCGCCGGTAGCGCTGTTAGCGCCCTCGGCCGGGAAGTTCTCCCCGGCTCCAAGCCTCAGTTTACCTCTTTTTGCATTTTCCATCCCTCGCTTCCAGATTTAGAGATGCGGGGAACCTTGGGGGTCTCCTGCCCGACCCACTCATTTCGCAGATTAAAAAACTGAGACCCGAGGGAGTTAAGTCAATTGCCCGAGGTCACACGTGTAGTTCAACCCTCTCCCATTTTACAGATGAGAAAACTGACGTCCAGAGTAAAACATAGGGCATGTGTCCATCGTGGGACTTGGCTGGGCTCCAACCAGTGCGCTTTCCAGCACTTACTGGGACTTCTTAATTCTCCCTTTCCAGGGCCAAGAAACACTTTCTCCCTTCAGATGCTGAAAGACAGATATTTGTCTTCCCTGAGTCTTCTTTTCTCCAGAATAAAACTCTCCCCGTTTTTCAACCAATCCCAACTTATCCTCGTAGGGCGGGACCTTCACCTTCCAGATGGCCTTCTGGCTAACTTATTAACACCTTCCTCGTTAAATATGGCACCCGAGGTGGAAACTCGGAGCGAAACATAACGGCCGCCATGTGACCGACAGCCCCTCTGTCTTAGAGAGCTGTCTATCTAGTGCGACACCTCCAGGTGCGTTGTCTGTGGCCTGGACCACATTCCTGATTGGTCAGCGTGCTAAGAGGATGGATAACAAAACCCGAGTCAAACTTAGAAAGAACTGAGTTCCAATCCAGCCTTTGACAAATGACTCACGAACCGGGAAAGTTAAATATGTATTAAAGAATTGCGCATGTTTAACATATATTGGATGACCAGCTGTCCAGCGGAGGAGGTGGGGGGAAGGGAGGGAAAAAATCAGAATACAACGTTTTATAAAGGTGAATATTGAAAATTATCCATGTATATATTTTGAAAATAAAAAGCTTTAATTTAAAAAAAAAAAAGAAAGAAAGAAAGAAATAATCCAGATGAGAGATTAAAAGTAGTTTAAAGTAGGGTGTTGTCCAGGTCAATGATTACCAATTATTCCTTCAAACAATAAGAAAACAATAACAATCAGAAACAATAAGAAATGTCAAACAATAAGAAAATCTAGGAGGGAAGAAAAGAAAAGAAAAGAAAATCATGCAAAATAACTGCACAGTGTATAGAAGCATCTGGAAATCAATCTACTAAGACCCTCGGGAGATTTTATATAACTACAATTACAAAGCAATCTTTAAAAAATGAAAAGAATGATTTTGTCTGAAGTGCATGTATTGCTCATGCTTGAGCCATGCCAATAGAATTTAAATGCTGAAGCCACTTATTTTATAGATTGAGTGCTAATGTCAATCAAAGAATCAAAGTGCAGGGGGTAGCAGAAACATTTATTAAGCACCTACTATGTACTAGGCACTGTGCTAACTGCTCTGCAAATATTGTTTTACTTAATTCTCACAATGAGCATGGTGGGTAAATGTTATGATTTTTCCCATTTTACAGATGAAGAAAGCAGACAGAAGTGCCCAGGATCACACAGCTAGCCATCTGTGAGGCTGGATTTGACCTTAGGACTTCTGGGTCTATCCACTCCTCTTCCTAGCTATCTACTTATAGAGCTAGCAAAATATTAGAAATGTATTCAGTGGAACAAATTCTGGTTTGATGTGGGGAGGGGTGTTTAGTGGGTTGGCTGGCGAGAAGTTGCCTCGGTCTCCGAGCAGGTTTGGTGAGAATAGGGTTAAAAGGAGGAGTACAAGAAGGCCTAAGGTGTCCTTGATGGTGTAGTATGGATGGAAGGGGATTTTGTCCAAGTCTGGGTTGATGCCTGACTAGAACCTTAAAGGATTTTGTATTTTTTTGATTATTTAAATTCCCCATTTAACAGCAAAAATTTTCATATTCAAAATAGAACTGAAAAAGATGTGAAATTGTGAATCTAATACTTTATACATTGCCTTTCATTTTTTTCTCTGCATATTTACTTTTATAATTAAATTACATTTCTCCTAGAACCTGCTTTCTTTCCTCCCTCTTCTTCCCTAGCTGAAAAACAAAGAAAAACAAAATCCTTGCAACAAATACATTGTTATTGTTCAGTGTACCTGACTCTTCCTGACCACGTTTGGGGTTTTCTTGACAAAGATCCGGAAGTGGTTTGCCATTTCTTCCTTGAGCTCCTTTTGCAGATGAGGAAACTGAGGCAAACTGGGTTAACTGAGTTGATCAACGCACACAGCTGGTAAGTGTCTGAGGCTTAAGTTGAACTCAAGTCTCCCTGACTCCAGGTCCAGCAATTTATCCTCCACCATCACCTTGCCGCCCCACACAAATCCAGAGGCAAACAAAACAAATTCCTATAGTAATTGCAGCCAAGATAAGTCAGTTCATACAAAATTTCCAGATTTCTCTGAAACTTATCTTTTCACTTCTTATTCAGAAATAATGCTTTACTACATTTTTATCTTGCTATATATCCATTTCTTAACTGATAGATAATCCTTCTGTTCTTTGTAAAAAGTGCTTCTACCAATATTTTATTATTACGTTTGGGTCTTTTTTCTGTTCCTTTGATTCCTTTAGGTCTAATAATGCATCATTAGGTCAAAGTGAATGGGTGCAGCTTCTAGGGAAGATGTAGCAATAACCTTAAGGTCCCCTGGCCTTGGGAGTGCTATAATTCTATAAACATTGTTACCTGTCAGGTAACAACCTATTAGTCAATAATAACAAAGTTTCTGTGACAATGATGACATACACACCAGACCACTCTTCAGATCCACCTATGAGCCACAAAATTAGCATATCAGTAACATGAAGCATCTGGTCTTTTTTTTTCCTATAAATTTATCTTCTTGTTCTGGTTCTTTACTAAATTCTTTTGGAACTTAATCCACTTCAATTGGCATTACAATTATAATAAACTTTGCCTCTTGACTTGGGTCTTTTGAGATACCAATCTAAACCCTCAACTTTTGGGGGTCTCTTTGAATCCCAACAAAAGGTCAAATGTCACTGGGGTCAAAGGATATATCAATTTTCAGAGTGACTTTTGAGATATCCTTCCAAATTACTTTCCATGATGAGATTTGGACAGCAAAGGATGAGATTGAAGAAAGTAACTGGGGCAAAAGTTGAGATTGGTGTAGGTACATTGAATGTTGGGGTTCATTCATGTGATCAATTCACAATGGCTTTCTCTCTGCCAGAAGGTACACTGATTTATTAAAAGAGATTGCAGTTAGTCCTTTGTTCTTCAAGAGGACTGTGACTGAAGGGAGGTGATATCATGACATGCAAGTGAATTGGATTGAAGTGACAGAGGGCTGGGCAAGGTCACCTGTGTGAGGAATTAACTGAAGACACTCTCAGGGAAAGATAGTCTGAAAGAAAAAATAGAACTATAGCTAAAAGTTGCAAGTGTGATTCCCCTCCCATGTTCCTATCACCTCTTAATTAGCATTTAAGTACTTCTTTTAAAGGTTATGATGGCTTTGAATGATATCTGCTGGTATCAGAGGTCCTCAAACTTTTTAAATAGGGGACCAGTTCACTGTCCCTCAGACTGTTGGAGGGCCGGACTATAGTAAAAACAAAAACTTTGTTTTGTGGGCCTTTAAATAAAGAAACTTCATAGCCCTGAGTGAGGGGGATAAACGTCCTCAGCTGCTGCATCTGGCCTGCGGGCCGTAGTTTGAGGACCCCTGAAGAATTGTAGAGCAGTTCTCTAGGAAACTTAAATTAAGTTTATTATTATTGACTTGTATTCTTTGAATTAGTTTTCTGCCATTAGACTATAAGCCTGGACTCCCCCAAACAATGGGAGAAAAGGCCAGCGTGGGGATATGGGGACTTCAGGGGGTTCTGTGTTCAGGGACCTATTTAATCTTGTGTTTTGCAGTTTATGCTTTGTACTTTTTTGCTGACAAACACCTTGCCAGATGAAAGATACCCTTTCTCATGAAATGGTAATAAACCCCTTTTTGCTTTTTCTTACTCTAAGAGTCTGTTTTTGTGAATGATACTGTCCCACACACTTGACTCACTTTCCCTTCCAGAGCCTTCTGGATCCAGTAGCCAGATATAGATCAAAATGATTGGAGATAAACCTGGATGAAATGTGAGATTCTGGTCTTTTAAAAATAAGGCCTTCTTTAAGTTAACATTTGTTTAACTGAGGCTGGACCTATTCACTGATTAAGGCGAAGTAGCAATTGAGGCAAAGGATCTTTTTCACCTAGTCCAAAAAAACCCAAAATAAATAAATTAATGAATGGAATGATTCTGAGAGGGGAAGACTCTTCAGGTTTCTGGCTAAAGCAGAAATGATTGTTATTTACATTCAAAATGAATAAATCAGGACTCAAATAATGATCAAATGGAGCTTGCTCTAGGAGCTATTGGCAGCCAATTAGAATCAGATTGGTTTTGATGTGAGGCCTGGTGCTTAAGAAAGAAATCTAGCTAGTAAACCCCAACATACCTTGGGAGGGTTCAGAGTTGCAAAAGAGAGAGGGAAAGTGCTTTTAAGAGCATCTGTGGGTAAAGGCAGGCTATTTGGACCAATGTGCCTATCTTCTTAAAATTCTCAAGGAAAATTGGGGAGGAGGGGAGGGAAGAGAAGGAATGAAGGAAGAATAGTGATTTCCTGGTATCAAATTCTATTATAAAGCAATAATCCTCAAAACTATTTGGTATTCTATATCAAATTGAAGAGGGAACCCCGAAACTCTACAAATCCTTGAAGGAGAAAAGGAGAAAATCTGCTTCAACTCTCCCTCAGTGAGGGACCCCTCACTTTTGTTTGAGGGACAAACAGTTTCATTCTTGTTATTTAGGTGGGTCTGTTCAGTCTTAAAACTCATTGAATTCTATTCAAATTCAGCTCAAGCTGAATCCCAGATTGTAGAACTTCACTCAGGAGTTCCCTTCAGCTTACAAGCTGAAACTCCTCTTGAAACTCCTCTTAAAACTCCTCCTAAAACACCTCTATTATAAAAGAGCCACTCCAAAATCCTCTTTTTGTAGAGGTTCCAAACATGCCAGCTATGCCATGTTTGCTATGCCAAGAGCCTCTGTCCACTGGAATATTCTTTTCCAGTGTCATCCTCTCTTTACCCTCACCTATTTCCCTAACCAGACTTCATGCCTCTCTGACAGGATTTCTAACCTTCCTTATAATAAACCTCTTTTAGAAATCTAGGTTTTCAGGTCTGTAAATTCCTTTACAGAAACTCTGTGCCGCCAGAAGGGAGTCCCCAAAACTCCCTACCCTTGCACCAAATCCCAAGGGGTTGCAGGGGAGCCAAACCTCGCCATTTGGTTCCCTGAACCCCAAATCTATCACTAGACCTTATCATTTAACTCGCTGACCACCAAGAACCCTAATCCCATTTGGGTTCCCTAAATCTAGACCTTATCAAAATTGCTTAGAGAGGGAACAGGGTGAAAAATTTGGAACTCAAAATCTTATAAGAAATGAATGTTGAAAACTATCTTTACATGTCATTGGAAAAAATAAAATACTATTTACATGTTCACACACAAACCATTCGATACTGATTAAAAAAGAAATGCAAATCAGGAGAAGAATAAGAATCAGAAACATATAAAACAATAACACAGTGCTTAGTAATTCTTAGAACACAAATTATTTGGAAAAGTTTGGGGGAAATGGGTTTAGGTCAACATTTTATACCACATAACACCATGAGTGCATGTGTGATCAGAACCCAGTTAACAAACATTTGTTAAGCTTTTATTATGTGCCAGACCTCATATTAGATAGAGGGGATGCAAAGAAAGGCATCCTAAGGAACTCAATTTCAAAAGATGGAGGCAACATGTAAACAACTATACACACACAAAAAAGGGAAATTAATACAGGAGGGAAGGAACCAGCATTGGAGAGGGACCAAGAAAGGTTTCTAGCCTAAGGTGGGATTTGACCAGAATACCAAATGAATGTAGGAAGCTGAGGAGAAGAGGGAGAACAGGTCAGTATAAGGGATAGCCAGTGAAAAGACAAATTGTAATATATACACATACACACATATTTATGCATATGAATATATATATACACAATAATGAATGAGACCTTTCAGAACTCTTTCTAGCACAAAAATATTTAATCCAACAAGGGATAGAGACGTTTGTAAAATAGACCTGAATTTTAAACACTTGGCACAACAAAACCAATTGAGTTAGGATAAAAAGGAAAACTCAGTGGAGGGGAGAGGGGATCTTTGCCCTAAATATTTCTACTAACAAAGGATAATGATTATTTTAAAATGTTTAAATTTTTAAAAAAGGATTACAATTATTTAAAGAATAATGCTCCAGGTAACTAATAATAAGAGAAAGGCAAATTGAAAGGGTTCTTAGGTTTTCCCTTAAACCCTAAAAATTAATGAAAAAAAAAATAAGCAAAGATAGAAATAGTCACTATTGAGGCCACAGGAAAACAAGAACACTAATAAATTGTTGGTAGGGCTGTGAATTGTTTCATTGATGGTCAGTAGTTTCAATGGTGACAGATTCTGACCCCATTTGGAACTTTCTTGACAAAGATTGCTGGAGTAGTTTGCCATTTTTGTTCTCAAACTCATTTTACAGATGAGGAAACTAAGGCAAACAGGATTAAGTGACTTGGCCAGAGTCACACATTTAGTAAATGCCTAAGGTCACATTTGAACTCATGAAGATGAGTCTTAGGGATTGGAAGCCCAGGGCTCTATCCACTGTACCACTAAATTACCTTCTGGAATTGTTTTAGCCTTTCTGAGAAACAATTTAGAATAATGCTTAAAACTCTGGGCAGGAAATGCCATCTGCATCCAAAAAAAAGAACTAAGACTGAATGGGAATGTAAATCAGCACATGCTATGTTCACTTCTTTTTTGTTTTTTTTTATCTCTCACATATTTTTCCCTTTTGCTCTGATTTTTCACTTCCAACATGATTCATAATGTGTATTAAAAACAAATAAACTTACTACAATTAAAAAAAAAGAAGGGAATAATGCTTAAAAAGTGACTGTTACTTGAATACCTTTTGACCCAGAGAACCGGACCTCAAGGAGCAAAAGGTCTCAATGAACCAAAGTATTTATCTAATTATTTTATCATAGCATAGCAAAAAATAGGAAACAAAGATGGCCACTAATTGGGGAATGATTAAATACACTCTAGTTGTAAATATAATGAAATAAAATAATGGATTATAAGATGAATAAAGAAGAATTTTAAGAGGCATGTGAAAATACTCATTTTCAGGTCTTCAGGACCAAGAAAACAAATCACACAAAGACAACAGTTTAAATGAGAAGAAAAAAACAAACTGAATTATAATGAGCAAGCTTAGCATCAGAAAAGTTAGGTGGAAAGAGAAAGATGCAGAGAATCATATATAATGTAAGACATGGTCAATGTATTGGTTAGATTTGCTGACTTGCTTTTCCCACCCTGATAATAACAGCTACCATTAATATAGGTATCTCACCAAGCTCTTTTCAGTGATCCCATCTGACATTCACACCAGACCCAGCCCCTTTTTCTAGTGTGCTACCTCACTCCCTTCTCTTTTTTAGTTTTTCTGTTTTTAAAAATCTTTGTTGCAAAGAATGGTTCAGAGAAGGGAAGAGAAATTAATGACGTCAAACGAAAAAGCTATCAATGAAAATAGTGAAATTCAAAATGCGCTCCAGAAATTGTCAGAAATTAAAATCAAGCTCACTGATTGACAGATTCTATCTTCCATTCTGAAAAATCAGGACATTTGTCCTTTAGTCTTATGGCATCTTCCCTATTTCTTACAACATTTCAAAGCACTGACCACGACACCCAACAATCCTATCAGCCATATTTTTTTTAGCACATCTGGGCTAGTATTGAACTCAGCAAGGCAGCTAGGTACTTTCCTGTCTTATTTTCAGTCCTATTTTTCTTTTCCAATACAAAGATTATTTCACTTGGCAGAGAAACAGAAGTAAAATAAAGACAGTTCACTCAGTATTTTTCCACCTACCCCAGAGTTAGTTCTCTTGTTTTGATCCTCAAATTTTCCCCAGTCGAACCAAAAAGCAGACAGAAAATAAAACCAAATCCAAATAGCTTTTTAAGAGCTTTTCTCAGGCCTGGAAAGTCCTACATGAACTGATGCTGACTGAAGTGAGCAGAACCAGGATATTGTACACAGTAACAAGACTATGTGATGATCAACTGATGGAACTGGCTCTTTTCAACAATGAGGTGATCCAAGACAATTCAAATAAAATTGATTTGGAAAATGCCAATCACATCCAGAGAATTATGGAGACCGAATGGGGATTGATAGTATTTTCATCTTTTAAAAAGAATTTCATTTTCATGTTTTTGTTTTTCTTCTGTTATTTTCCCCGCTTTTGATCTAATTTTTCTTGCACATGACAAATATGGAAATGTTTAAAAGAATTACTTATATCAAACTTCCTTGGGAAGGGTAAGGGAGAGAAAAATCAAGAGTTATGTTGAAAACTGTCTTTACATGTATTTGAAAAAATAAAATACTATTGGTCCTAGTTCATTTTAAGTTTTAGACTTAGAATTGGAAGGGACCTTAAATGTCATCTAGTTCAATCCAACTGTTTTATGCATGAAGGAACTAATCCCAGAAGGGCCAGTTACTGTGTGCCAGGCACTGTGCTAAGCACTTGGTAAAGATCATGTACCTCACCTTGAGAGGGATCCCCATTTTATAGTGAGGAAACTGAGGCAGACAGGTAAAAAATACTACAGCTTATACCCCAAAGAGATACTAAAGAAGGGAAAGAGACCTGTATGTGCCAAAATGTTTGTGGCAGCCCTGTTTGTAGTGGCTAGAAACTGGAAACTGAATGGACGCCCATCAATTGGAGAATGGTTGGGTAAATTGTGGTATATGAATGTTATGGAATATTATTGTTCTGTAAGGAATGACCAGCAGGATGAATACAGAGAGGCTTGGAGAGACCTACATGGACTGATGCTGAGTGAAATAAGCAGAACCAGGAGATCATTATATACTTCAACAGTGATACTGTATGAGGATGTATTCTGATGAAAGTGGATTTCTTTGACAAAGAGACCTAACTCCGTTTCAATTGATGGACAGAAGCAGCTACACCCAAAGAACGAACGCTGGGAAACGAATGTGAACTATTTGCATTTTTGTTTTTCTTCCCGGGTTACTTATACCTTCTGAATCCAATTCTCCCTGTGCAACAAGAGAACTGTTCTGTTCTGCAAACATATATTGTATCTAGGATATACTGTGCCATATTTAACATGTATAGGACTACTTGCCACCTGATGGAGAGGGTGGAGGGAGAGAGGGGAAATATCAGAACAGAAGTGAGTGCAAGGGATAATGTTGTAAAAAATTACACTGGCACGGGTTCTGTCAAAGTTATTAAAAAAAAATACTACAGCTAATAAGTATGAGAGAGGATTTGAGTTTATCTTTTGGACCCAAACCTTGGACTCGGACTCCAAATCGACTGTGCTGAATGAGAAGTGCAGAAGTTCCAACTCAGCGAGAACATGGGAAAGAAGTCAGCAAGGACAGAGCTTCCAGATGGCCACCCAAGTCCTCACTTCATTTGTAATGGTAGCAATCCAATCCGAAGCTACAGCATTGATGCTCAATTAATTGGTCAAACGATTGATCAATGCTCAATTAATGCCACAGACCAATTCAAGTACTGACAGCTTTATTGTTTTTTTCAGGGGAAAACTAGCCTCCCCTGAAGAGTTGATGTTGCTTAACTCGAATATCCACCCTGCATGTTTGAAGAACAAATTTCAAAGGATTCAGGGAAATGGTAAAGGAGGATCCCATGGGAAGTGAGCCCAAATTATGGCTGATTTTCCCAAGAACCAACAGGCATCAGGTGGATCTGTGACTTTGCGCACTAGCCCATGCTGGTATCGCAGGGGAGAGGGTAGGGGAAGGTGGCACAGAGGCGACAGACCAGAGACTTCACTAACATTTATTCGAGGCACTACACAACAGGCCACATGAAGATGTAGCATGAACTGGGGCCCAACCCCCTAACCCTGGGAGGGAATGAGAATCCAGGAAGAAGCTCGAGAATCACGGGTGTTGCAAGTAGGGGGATATCACACAAAGACAGCGTGGGGGAGCGGGAACCCAGATATCCCATTTGGACCTCGCAGCCCCTCACCCAAATCCTGCAGGCTCAGCCCCCAGGGGCTCTTTGCTTCCTCCCGCCCCCAGGGGTAACGGGGGGGGGTGTGATGCTGGGGTGCTAGAGCAGAGGGCGGAGGCGTTATCCCCCTGCTCTGCAAAGCTATTTGGTTCACGGCATTGGCTACGGGTCAAGCTTAGTGGGGGGGGGCCTGGGCTGGGGGACAGGAGGGACCAGGGCCCACAGCCTCAGTAGGCGTGATTAGCAATGTAGAGCGACTGCCCAGCTGCACCTGCATCTTCTCCACCGCCTTCATACTTGCCCTGGGCAGCCAGACCGTTCACCTGCAGGAGCGGAGAGGGAAAGGGAGGTCAGCACAGCCCCGCCACCCAAGTGGGGAATCGCCCCCCGATGCCCTTCTACAGCCTCACCTCTGCCCGCTTGATGAATTCCTCAGTGGCGGCACTCGCGTTGTCCCTCTGCCCGCGCCAGGCGCTGAGGGCAGAGGCCTGCAGGGCGCGGCCATAGGAGAAGGTCAACGCCCAAGGCCGGGGGAGCGGGCAGCGGTTAATGGCGTTGAGGTTGATGGAGGCCTCCTCCTCACTCTGACCTCCAGACAGGAAAGTCACACCTGAAAAGGGAAGGAGGGACAAGCTACTGGACAGTCCCTCTTTTCTCTCTTATTTGTGTAAAAAGCTTCTTCCTCTATGGGTTCAGGCCAGTAAATCCCCTCTAAGGAAGAGAGCTAGATGCCCTGCCCAAAGCTCCCCCAAACCAGGGCCACAAAGTCAGTGTGACTCAGAGGGAAGACTGGGCTCCAGGCTGGTTCTCCATTGTTAACTGGGCCACAATTACTTCCCATCCCCCCAAATCAGAGACTCCTTCAGCGGGCAATGGGGGATGGGGCCCAAGGATAACCTGCCCCACAAGGATTCTGCCTCATGGATCCTGGGCTGGGCTGGAGGGTTAGGCCTGGGGATACCTGGTACGGCAGGAGGCACAGTGCGACGCAGGGCAGAGACAGTTGCCATGGCAATCTCCTCCGGGGTGTACTTGAAGGGGCAGGAATGACCAGGGGTCACCATGTTGGGCTTGAGCAGAGTCCCTTCGAGGTACACGTGGTGGTCATTCAGGGCCTTGTAGACAGCAGCCAGGACCTGGGAAAGACAGCAGAGATTGGTGGTCCCACAGTTCCTATCCCTCCAGACCCCTGACTCCTGTCCAGGGGGATTATCCTTCTTCCAGGGGGAAGAAATGGAATCAATAAGTCCCAAGTTTCAGGAATCTCCTAAGCATGTTATACTCCTTATGTCTCTAGACCCTAGTTCATGATATTCCTTATGACTTATTCTTTAAAATTCAACCAAAATACTCTCCTCCATGAGGAAGCCTGATCCTTCTTCGAGGTGATGACTTCCCTCTGAGCCCTCCCATAATCCTTTCTGCGATTTCCCAGATTTTTCTGAGAGCGCCCTGCTCATCACTTCTTGTAGCACAATCATTCTGCCACATTCCCTATCGCTTGTTCAGCCACTCAAGTCCCCCAGTGATGGCATCCCCTCCGCTCCCAGCTCTTAGCCACCACACAAAGAGCTGCTACAAATAGTTTTGTACATGTAGGTCCTTTTTTCCTTTATCTCTTTGTGACACAGAAACAGAACTACTGGAGAGTATGTAAATGTATGACCCGAGTCATTTAACATGGACTGTCTTGCTAAAAAAAAAAAAATCAAAAAGCAGAAAGACTCTGAGGGGAATCTGTTTTGTAACAGTGGTCTTCACACAGTAGGTACTCACACAGTAGGTTTGTTGTGGTCTACTCTCTACTTGCTCATGTTTGACCTTGGGTAGTATGACCCTGGCCCACTTGTGGAGACAGACACAGCCTGCCTGCAGCTCAGGGGGGCACAGATGGAGCGCTCACCCAGGTCCCCCAGTGCCCGAGGGACGTCAGCATCCGCAGCGGGCTTACCTTCTCAGTGACGTACTGGCAACGTTTGAGATCATGGTCTCCATCCGGCAAGATCTCGGGCTCCACGATAGGTACGATGCCATTCTGAAGGTCAGGAGAACAGCTCAGGTTAGGGCAAGTAGTCTCCAAAAGAGCCCCCCACATCCCCAACCCATCCACGATCAGAGTCCCTCTGTCTGTTCCCCCACACAACCTGCTGGCAGATGCTGGCATAGCGGGCAAGCACATTGGCGTTCTCCAGGATTGCCAGGGGAGAGGGCGTATGATCACTGATCTTCAGCACACAGCGCCATTTGGCAAAGTCGGCCCCATCCTTCTTGTACTGAGCACAGCGTTCAGAGAGCCCGTCCAGCCCTGGGGCCACAGCGTTAGTTCGCACCCAGCGCCCTTGCCCACCCACACCGACCCTCTTCCGTGGCTCCACGTCTGCTCCCCTTCCCACCTGCCACCCAGCCCTCCCTCCCACCGCCCAGGTGCCCCTACCTTGTGTGGTGGTTTCTCCATCGGTTCCGGCCAAAGCCACCACACCTTTGTCAACCTGTAGGTTGTAGAGTAGAAAACATGAAGGGGAGCCCAGACGGGCAGAGGGTCCAGCCGTCTCCCCACTGTTCCCCATGCAGTCTCCTGCCTCGTACCTTAATGCCCACAACAATGCCCTTGTCCTGGATGGTGCGGATGAAGGGCACGCCATCATCCCCCTTCTGGTAGAGGGTCTCATGGAAGAAGATGACGCCCCCGATGCATTTCTTGATCCTTCCATCGGCGCTGAACAGGACTTGGCGATACTGCCTGCGGTTCTCCTCCGTGTTCTCCACCCCAATCTGGCTCAGCCGCTTGGCCATACTGCCTACAGGTGAACAAGGAGACAGCAACCCCTGACCCTCCTGTCCCTAGGATTGGGGGTCCCTGCACTCTCACTCTGCCCTTCCTCTGCCACTTACCTACTGACTCATCAGCTGCCAAGATGCCCTTGCCCGGAGCAACGATCCGATGGGCAATGTCTGACAGTTCCTTCTTTTGCTCGGGCGACAGGGCAGGGTATAACTGGGGCATGGTGGTGGGCTTCTCTCCTCTTGGCTAGATGAAAATCAAATGGCTTCTCACTAGAGGGATTGGCAAAATCAAAGGAGTCAGTGGCCCTCCTTGGCCTGGGTCCTAGGTGGCACAGCAGTGTTTCGTACTTTGGCAGTACACAGCCTAGGGGGCCCCATCCCACATTCATCTCCCTCTGTCCCCAGTGGGCACCCTTCCCAGCGCTCTGGCTGGCCCTAAAGGGAGGGGGATGGGAAACCGTGGGAAAGCACACCATCTTGCAAAACTGCTCTCTGGGTATCTCAGGGCTTCGGGGGGGAGGGAGATAAGCCCCTGGACTCTTTAAGGAGAAAAGTATTCCAACTAGAACAATTCTTTGGACCTTAGTTTCTTAATGACCCTCAAGATCCCTTCGGTCTCTATTATCTATGATATTATAAGATGTCCCATCTCAGGCTGTCAAAAAGGGATAAATCAGGAAAATTCCAATGTCCTCAGCTCTCTTTTTCCTTGAAGGAAAAGGGACTAATAGAGCTACCAGTGGCACCTTTGAGTTTGGCATAAACAGGGCAGTAGCTTCTGCCTCCCTTGAGATTTGCTGTACCAAATAGAAGAGATTTCCTGGTTTAAAAAAAAAAAGGGGGGGTGAGAAAGAGATAGCGATAGAAAGACCCCAAAGTGGTCACGGAGAGCCAGACACGACTGCATGACAACACCAAAAAGGTGCCCACGCCACACTAGAGCCTAATCAATGTTTGTCCATGACGGATAAATTAATTCAAGAACCAGACGGTTTTGTTCTTCCACATTTTCATTTCATTCATTTCTCAGAATCTCAGCGAGAGAGATAGGGAGAAAGAGAGACAAAAGAGGGAGAGAGAAAGAGGGAGAGAGAAAGAGACGAGACAGAGGGAGAGACAGACGGAAACAGAGGGAGGATGGGAGGGGGAGGGAGAGAGATCCTGGGATTCCTATTTACTCTGGGGACGAGGCAGTGAGAATCTGCTAGAAGCACCCAGGCTTGGATCTGGAGGGGCTTGAAGAAGATTCAAGGAGGATTAAGAGATTAGGAGTGTGGCGTTCTTAGGTATCCCTTCCCTTCCCTCCCCGTCGTCTTCCTCTTCTCAGGGGGGGATCGGGAGCAAATAAACAGACCCAGACCAAGACGAGGGAGGAGGTTGGAAGGTGAAGAGTCACAAGAAGATGTGTGGTGGGGACAGGGAAGGAGAAGGGAAGAGGAATCCCCTAAAGGCTCAAGTCACAGGGAGGGGTCGGGAGAAAGCTAAGGATGTAGAGAGCGGCTAAGAGATGTCAGCCATTAACGGGAGAGGAGATGGAAGGTGCGGGCGAAGGGAGGAAAGGGGCTGAAGGGGGAGGCGGTGGACAGCGCTCAGGAGAAGATGAAGGGGCAGAGACCAGAGAAAGACGCAGGAAAAAAGGAAAAACCCAACGGGAGGGAGTGGAGGCTGGCTCAGGAACAGGAGGAAAGGTCAACAGCGGAGCCCGAAGCGGAGGGAAGGGGCAGGGAAGCAGGAGGCGGCCGGCTAGGAGGCGCGGCGGGCTGCAGGTGGGAAACCTAAAAAGGAAGGCTGCGCAGGGGAGGAGAGAGCCCGGCCAGTGAGAGGAGAGAGCCCGGCCAGGGAGGGAGGAGAGAGCCCGGCCAGTGAGGGGCTGGGAGGGACGGGCGGAGAGAGGGAGCGGGCAGAAGCCGCGTGCCCGGGGAAGCCGGGCCGGGCCAGCCTCGGGGCAGTGGGCAGCGCGGCGCCCGGCGCGAACCTTACCGGAGCCTAGTGCGTCCTGCGCGGGGTCCGGGCGTCTGGGGCGGACTGGGCAGGGGCTCCGGGTAAAAGAGGCTGCGGCTGCCGCAGAGCTACGTGACTTCGAGGGGGGAGGAGCCAGCTCCGCCCCTCGGCCGCCTCCGGTTCGGATCAGCTGGGGCGGGGGCCAAAACTGAACCTGCTCCCCCCACCTCCCCCTCCGGGAGGGCGGGAGCCGCCAGCTCGTTTCTGCCTAGGTGCCCCTGGGTACCATCGGCCGCCCTATTCCCTTGGCGCGTCTGCCCTTCCCCCTTTCCACAACGCACCAGACGGGGGCCTCCCTGCCCCCCACCCCCAAACCTCATCCCGGGAGGGGTGGGCGAAAGAGAAAGAGGCCCCTTTTGTTCGGCCAGGCCCAAAGCCCGGAACAAGCTGTCCAGTGCCCAGCACGGCGGAGGCACTGAATGGGAAGCAGGGCAGGCGGGGCGAGGCCATGGCCACAGTGGAAGCCCAGGCCGGGTAGCCCCAAGGGGACTTCAAATTCTGTTGCCAAAGCCTGCCCGCCCGGCAGGAGAGCCCGGCCCATGACTCATGAATTTCAATCAGTTCCACAGTGATTCCTCCTGGGCCCAGCATCCCCCTGCCCTCAGGGAGCTGGGGTCCCACTGCAAGGGCAGCACAGGTACGCTCCCGGAAGGGGAGGAAGTCAGAGGTTCTGGCAGAACTGGGCTCCTGAGCTGGGAACCCAATGGAAGGGGCCGTGTGAGAATGCATTCTGGGCCATCTGGGCAAGGAAGCGGCACACAAGGGGGGCCGCTCCCCAGCCAGCTTAACTAATAGGAGTGTGTGAACAGGAGTAACAGAAGACAGAGAAGGGGCGTCAGGGTTTGGGGGACCCAGCGCAGGGAAGCAGCCTGCCAGGGAGAGCCCTTGGCCCGTAGGCATTGCACTTGTGTCGGGGTCCCCAGGTGAGGTAGTGAGGATTTCAGCCCATGGGCCATCAGGTGACTTGCTGTCACCCCCTCGTCCCGAGGTGGGTGCAGAGTCTGCAGCCTCTGGGAACCCCTCCAAGGCAGGAGCCTCCTAGGGTGTCCCTGGGTCTGTCTCTTCCCTGTTCAGCCTTTCACAACGGGCAGTCTGACCTTCTCAGGAGGTGTGACTCGTCAAGGCCTTTAGGTTAAGATAAATGATTCTCCCTTGGCAAGTCCCTCCTAATCCTGTTCTTTACATCACCGGCAGACTAACCGATCAGGCCGTTCTTCCGTAGCCTGACTGTCTAGGGCGCCAGGGTCGTTGCCCTTACCACCACTCACTCCTCGCCCGGCAGCCCTCGGCTGGGTGCCCGCTCTCCACTTCCCCCATTAGATTGTAAGCTCCTTGAGGCAGAGACTGCCTTCCTCTTTTCATATTCCCTGGGCCTTAGCAGTGCCAGGTCCCACATGGGTTGTAGGGGACCAGAATGACATCACTCTGCCAGTCAAGTTGGGTTCCACTGTGGCCGATCAAACCGACACGAGCTCTGCCACAGGCTGGCCACGAACGGGTTCCAAGTGAAATGTTTACTGACCAGTGCTGCAGTGGGATGCCCAAGCTAAGCCACCTTCTTGGAACTCCAGCTCAAGGACCCCCTTGCCAGAGAGCTCTTTTTAGGGCATTCTTTAATCTGTAATCTGTCCCTACCAGTCTACTCTCAAAAGGCCACAGATGACTCCCTAATGACTAAATCTGTTTTTTCTCAGGTCTCATATTTTTTTATTAGTGCAGGAAAGAAAGATTTTACATTCTTGCCAGGATGAATGCCTAGGTTAGTAGACACACCTTTGTAATTCCAAAAGGCAGTTTTTTATTTCTAATCTGGAAGGGCAAGTTCTTCCCGGGGATTCCCCATTAATTGGATGCAAATAAGTTGCCCAACTGTTATCTCCAGCATTCCTTGCCCCCCAAGGAGTTGCCATTCTAGAAGGGGAAAGATAACAGAGAAAGGCTAGGGACAAGGAACAAAAGATTGGATTAAATTCTCTGGCCTCCACTCCAAAGGAGCTTCCAAAGCCTCCTTTACATAGCTAGTCCCTGCCCGCAGGAGCTTTCTCCAATTTAATTTTCATGACCAAGTAAATGCCCATCCATTTATCCCTTTTCCCGTTTTTTAAATAATAATTTGGTTTCCAGGTCCTTTTCTAAGCCATCAAATTGAGCTAATACTTTTTACATCCCTCTTCATAAAAGTTTATTAATTTCTGCATTGATCTCTTACACTGAATGGATTAATCCCTGAATTCTCTGCTCATTCTTCAGATAGGGCTGTACTAGGAGTTTTCTACCTCCATTTGTAATACGTCCCTCCTCTTCCTGTCAATAACCTCCCCAGAATTATTCTATTTTCCCACGCCATTCTGCTAGGGGCAACTGTAATGCCGGAGAAACTGAGCAAGACAGAGATTAGAGATACCAAGAACAATGACATAATGGGAGAGGTACCTAGGTGGGGATAACTTAATGGGGGGGAGGCCCCTAGGATGACACAATGGAGGGACATTACTGATATTCAAATGGCATCTAAAATAGATCAACCTTTATCCTGTCAAACTTTAAGAAGGAATGTCTATAACCTAAAGATATAAAACCTTTATCTCATCAACCATTTAAGAGGGAATGATTATAGCCTGGGGTTTTGGGGCAGAACAACTGAGGTAGACCTTTATCTCATCAAACATTAAGAGGGAAAGGTTATAACCTGAGGCAGAATAACTAAATAGGACAATTGGAGAAACTGGGTCACGACATTAAAAGGGAACTTTGGTACAACACAACTGACTGATGAGGTCTAGATTTGGGGTACCCAAATGCAAATGAGGTCTTGTGGCAGGTTTGGGGTACAGGGAGTCAAATAGGACTCCCCCGCAACCCCCTTGGATTCGGTGCAAGGATAGAGAGTTAAATGAGGCCTAGTGACAGTGCAAGAGTCCCTGTAAAGGAATTTACAGACCTGACAAACTAGATTGATAAAAAAGGTTTATTATAGGGTTTGGAAGTAAGGTTTGAACGAGATGAGGTGAGATCTTTCAAGACAGTTGTGAAAATCGAGTAAAGCTTCATCTACTTCAGAGTTGGAGCAGGCCTGAAGGACTTTGAGGAATGATCCAAGGGTATGCCTAAGTCCCCTTCCTGCTCTCCTCCTATGGCATCATTTTCTCCCTATTTCAATCAAATATAGGCAACTATGTACTTATTGGTCAAGATCAATTTCTTGGGTAGTTCCCACGTTTAGAATGTAAGATCCTCAGCCAATGGGGATGAGGGTCAGTGGTGGGAGGGGGTATTTGCGTTAGGGATTAAGAGTGTTGACTCTGCCTCCCCCTTCGATTGTCTGCTCAATAGGTGGGATGCCCTTCTCACGATAATGTATAATAAACTTTGCTTTGCTTCTAGAGCTCTTTCCAGCTTTTTATTAAATGGTGACCCCTCACTATTTCTGAACCACACAGGTTAAAGTCTAGTTAAGGAAACAGGTGAAGGTAGAGATCAGTCCTTGGTGCCTGGCATGTTTCGGCCTCTGCAAAGAGAGGACCTTAGTTTGGCTCTTTTATAAGAGATTTAGCTAGAGGGGCCCGTGGGTGGAGTCCCAAGTTGGCTCCCCGCTGGGTTTCAGTAAGGGCTAGAGTCTGCTTGGTGGGGGTTGGGAAACCTGAGCAGATCATCAGAATGGGAGCTGGGGCAGCCCAAGTTGGCTCAGATCCGGTGGGGTTTGGGGGTTTGGGAAAGCCCGGATCTTCTATTGGAATTCAAAGGGATGCTTTAGACCAGGATTTGTGAATCAAAGGTCCCAGCTTCTTGTAATGCATCAGCCAGGAGAGGTTGGAAATCATAAAGGAATAAATCAATCTGAAAGGACTAGTTTCTTAAAGGGGCCACAACCAGCATCATAACCACTTTGCTATTCCTTTCACTGCCTCTCTGGCAATATTTACCCACCAAAGTAGGAAGTGACCCAAATCCAGAACTCAATTTCTAGTTTTGAATTCATCAGTTACTATCCTTGACTTAATTCTTCCTGATTCAGTCTTTCTTCTTCAAATGTCAGGGTAAAAGGAATAGCCAATTGGATGGGTGCACAGATACCCACTCAGTTCCCAGGCATAGCAGGTTTGAGAGTGCTCTCAGGTCTCATCTTCTTAACACTGCCCTTCGCCCTATCCCTCTTGACTCTCTCCTGGCTGGCTTGCAAGACACTGAACTCTGCTGATGTCTTCCTGAGCTAGCCTTCTGGCTTTTGCAGGTTTAGATTCTTCCACCCTCTAGCACAAAGGAATGTAGAAGCCAGAGTGAAGAGGGCTTTAAAAGCCAGGAGGATTCAGAATTTTATCCTAGAGGCACAGAAAACATTACGGAAAGAATTTCAATAAAACAACTTCCTTCTTTGTGGCCTACTTCCAGGATTTGATTTCACTGCATGCTACTACTGATCACAACTCTCTCTCCCCCTGTATTATCTTGATGATTTGCAGAATCCAAAATGACTCTTGACTTTGCTTCTTTGCTTATGTGACATTTTGAGTTAGACCTTCTAGATTAGTAGCATCTGGTAGTTTGCAGATCACCAGCATGACCTCTGAAAACCACTCCACAAGGACAATTTATCCTAAACAAATTTATTCCAACTTTAAATACACTTAAGTAGGTACAGATGGCTGTCTTCTTCACAGCATTTTTTCTTCTTTCCTATCCAGCCTTCATTCCCACTCTCACCCCCCAAAAAATGAGTCCAATCTGTCATCACTTTGTGTTAATTATCTCAGCAATTGCATCACTTTTTGCAACTCCTGGCAGCCACTCACCACCTCAGGAATGTTCAACAAAGCCTAAAGAGAAAACAAAAGAAAGTAGGCAGTTTAGTTGGCTCTTATTAGCCCAGAAGCCCTTTCCCTTCTCCCCCGTTCCTTCTCTCAGTAAAGAGCCTCAACATTAATGGAAGAAAAAAGGGGCTTTTTTGAGTTATGGACCCCTTTGGAACTTTAATGAAGACTGTTAAAATAAGGTTTTTAAATGCATAAATTTCATAGGATTACAAGTAAAAATGCAATCCCTCCTCCTCTCTCCCCTATGAAATATACAGCCCTTGAAATCTATTCAGATTTCATAGGAGAGTCCAGGGACCTCAGATTTAGAACCACTACCATGGAGCAAATCACTGAAATTTATAGTAATGGAAGCTCTAATCCTTTCTACAGAAAGGGGGAGATCTGCCATTGATCAGCATTTTTACCACAAGTGATCATCAGTGTACCTCCCCTTAATGGAGTCCCTCATTGTGCTTTTCATTGGGTCTTTCCAGCTGTCTTGTGGCTGGACTTTTCTTTATGTATTGTTTCTCTCAATTAAAATATGAGCTCTGAAAGCAGAGATGTGCTCACTTTCCTAGCTGTAAACCCTTTAGCACAGGGTTTGGTATAGAACACGTACTCAATATTTTTCCATTTTGTTCCATTTTTACCCCCTCTCCCATTACCATCTTTACCTCGTGGATCTGTTCTAAGATGTCATCTAGCTTTTCCAGTTCCTTTTCTGAACACCTCAGGTTCTCTTCTAAAATGTTCCTCTGTCAGGACAACAGAAAGCATTAACCCTCATCCTAGGGGAAAGAGACTTCAGAGACTGACCCAGAATATGTGCGACAAACAGAGAAAACAAGCCCAGGTAGCAAGTACCAAGCAGGAAAAACCTCATCCAAACAACTCACATGTTTCTGAGATTTGGTCAAGAGTGTTGCCTTTTCTTTTTCCATATCAAGGAGTAACAGCCTCAGTTTATCGACCTACGGAATAAATTTTTACTAATCACACTGGGTCATGTGCCATTCCCAATGCTAAATGATTACAAGTCCATTGAAACCTCTGAATGGTAGCGCCCCTTCCCCCCTCCTCGGGAGGATCCATAAACTACCTCTTGGCAAAGCCACACTTTCTCCTGAACCCAAGCAATGTCTGTGGGCTGAGAATTCGCATTCTGCTGGCGTGTCAAGGCCTCCTGGAAGACCTTGACTTCAGTCTCTGATCGCTGCAATGATCGGGTGAGCTGGGTTACCTCTTCTCGAAGGCTCTGGGGATGAGAAGAAAGGTCAGTAATACCCCTAGCTTCAGGTAGACGGGTTCCTCTTACACCAAATGGAAGGATACAGGACAGAAGTGAATCTCAGTGTTGCCAAAGAAGGCAGGAGGCCAAGGATCCCAGGAAACATACAGTGAATTCCCCAATCTTATCTATCTGCTCCAGGATCTTCTTGTCCTGTTGCTGGATCACTTCCTGGAGTTCCTTCTCATTCTGTGGGGAAAAAGAGAGGATGGGGAAAATCTGGATCAGGCCATGGGAGAGCTGGACTCTTCTCATACCTACAAGAAAACATGGCAGTGCTCATTCCATGGTGAGGCCCAGTGCTACAATCCAGTCCCACCCTCTACTACTTCCTAAGAGGTGTCAGAACACCTCATCCCTCCTTCAGGTAATCATATCTTGCCCATATTGAGACCTCTTTTTCCTGGGTCTACATGGAAAAGAAGAGGTCCAAGTCTCATCCCTCTAACCCTAGGCAGGGTAGAAGTAGGGCAGTAGCTGGAAAATCCCCACCCAACCAATATCCTGGAGGAGCCGTGGGTCCCTCTGGACCTAGCTGGCTGTCCCAGTTCTGGGCTGCCCCAGTTCTGGGCCTCTCCCTCACCTTGTAGCGCACACACAGGGCTTGGCTGAGCTTCTCCACCTCTGCCTCTTGAATCTTCAGGGCTTCCTGGTGCTGTTCCTCCTGGGCCTGCAGCTTGACTTGTAAACTGCATCTGTGGGAAAGAGTTCACCATTATTTCTTTATTCGGGGAGAGAGAAGGAATGGTGGTGATGACATGGGACTGGAGTGAGCACAGGGGCTTGGCCTTCTGGGAAAGGAAATGTGACCAAGGACTGACCCCCCCACATACACCCTCAGCTCCCCCCAGTGCCCAGACCCTTCTCACATTTCTTGCTGCAGGGCCTCAACAGCTTTTTCTTTAGAGTCCTGAAGCTGAGAGCACAGGCTCTGGGCCTCCTGAATCAGGCAAGTCAGCTCTTCCAGACTCTTCTTAGCATGGTGGGGAGCCTCTGGAGAATGGGCCCCACAGAGGGAAGATTATCAGGTTGAAGTGAGAGGGACAGAACCCACTTCCTTCCCTTTTCACACATTCACAAGTCAGAACAGCCTTACTGAGATGATCCAACCAGAAAGGACTGAATACAAATGATACGAAGGGAAGAGGGGTAAGGAAGGGCACCATCTGAGCAGAACCCGTGGGGGAAAAGTAGCAATAGTACAGAACAAGTACAGGCCACTTTTTGTGGCCACAGAAAGAGCATTTCTCTCATGTCATCACTTTACAAGCAATAATGAAGTTCCTGCAGTGTGCCAGGCAAGCCCCAGGACCTCTGAGCCTCTCAGCCCTTCTATGAACAAATACAACTCTCCAGAGCTCACCCTGAGCTGCAGGCCAAAGGAAGATTTTAGATTCCACTTGGGAAAAGGCATTTCTGTCACTTCTGAGCAAAGGGCTGAGATCGGGTTCTACCTCTGAAAAAGAAAAATAGTTGGAAGGCAGTGATCTGGTGCCTGCTACAACCCTACCCTAATAATAGAAAGTGACCAACTTGGGACTAGCCTTTTTCTGCCATGTTCATTATCTCAGGGGACAGACCTGATTCCACTTGGGCTTCCTCACCTCCTTCCATAGCTCTCAAGACACTGCCCAGGAAGCTGTTGTCAGGGGGCTGAAGGGTTTGGATAGGGGTCTGTGTTGCCCTCTGAAGAGGGCTTCCTAGCTCAGCCTGTGGACAAAACCAAAAAGAAAGAGTAGGTACTAAGTTCTCTGGGGGGGCCGAGACTCACTCACCTGGGATTTGGCACCAGGGAAACAATTAATTAGGCATTTAGTGCTAAGTACAATTCAGGATATAAAAAAATATAAAAGATGATTCATGACAAAGGGACTTGCAGACTAGCTAAAGAGGCCAGACAAAATTCAAGAAAAAGCTCTGTGTGACCAAGACTGTAGGCACGGAGAGGGAGAGATCATTATGACTAGAATGGTCAAGAACATCTTTACAGAGGAAGTAGGACTTGAGTTGGACAGTATTTATTTAGACTGAGGGAAAGAAGAGACAAAAGACTTCTAGGAAGGGAAATGGTCATATAAGAAAAAGGCAAGGAGACTGGAAGTCAAATGGTCCCTTCAGTGCTAGAGGCCTGTGTCTAGTCGAAATAGAAGATTCATCTTAAAAAGGGAGGTTACATGTTGAGCCAGGCTGGAAAAAAACCTTCAGGAAGATCCAAGCTAAGAAGTCTTAGCAAGCAACATGCAGTCATGAAAGATTTCTGAGCAGGTTCTCTGTTAGAAAGGTCAATCTAGCAAAGAAATTTGTAGACTACTCTGGAGGTAAGGAGACAGGGTACAAGAGTCTTACCTCCTTCTTTAATGTCGTCTGTAGCATATGAACCAGATCTTGCAGGCTCTGACTAAGCACAGACAGCTGAGGGGAAGTTTGGTGCATCTTTTTCAGCTCCTGGGCTTCTGCTGTTACATCAGCTAATCTGGCTCTGGAGGAGGGAACAAGGGATGGGAAAAAGCAGCCAAGTGCCAGGAGGAATCACCTCCCATGATTTCTCCCATGAGGAAAACAACCCAACATTTTTCAGTAGGCCCATCCCCAAAACAAGTAGTCTGGGCCATGTGACAACCCCACCCCAGAATATTCAAGTTCTAGAACCTATTTCTGGAAAAATAAAGACTTGACAGTGAAAGGAGATATTACTCAAGGCTGTCCACAGAGTTTTTGAGATCCTGGCACTGCACATTGCGCTCCTGGAGTATGGACAGAGTGGTTTTCAGCTGAGATTCCAACCTAGTCAACTCTGTGTGGGCCACTTGATTCTCCTGATCCAGAAACTAGGACAGAAGAAAGAGGAGAGGGACAGAGATGGGTTTCCAAGCCTTAAGATACCGTAGCTTTTTTCAGTGCCATTTAATGTTCAGACTCCAGAACATTTGGAAAGGAATCAGTAATTCAGGCCCTCAGGCTGTCCTTGCCTTTAAACACAGCACTTACCTCTACATTCTCCCTCAGTTCTTGTACCTCCTCGGTGAGGGCTGCCCGCTGCTCTAGCTGAGCTGACTTCAAGGTTGCTTCTGCCTCCTGCCACCTATCAAAGGCCTCCTTCAGTCTTCTACTGTCTGGCTGACAAACCCCTGGGCTTCCCAGCCCCTATAGGGACTCACCAGGCAGCTTGTTCTTCCCTTCGTGAGGTGAGTTCAGCAAGGGCTTCATCCCGTGAGACCAGATCCCGGGCACAGCGGTCATACTGATCTTGGAGCTTCTCCAGATGACTCTCAGTGCTAGCCAGGCTCTGCAGCTGCAGCTGCAGATCTAAACCAAAGTTTGCCCCAGTAATACCCCCATGAAACCCCACTCTCAAATCTTCCCAAAACAGGGCAACTGCTGATCTCTGGGAAGCAGCCAAGGAACAAAGTGAAAGGCTAAGGGGAGAGAGAGCTTAAAAAGTCACTTTTTAGAACAGGTCCCCATAACAGACTAGAAAAAAAAATCTTTCTCCTCCTTTCCTATCACATGTCTGTGGCTCTCAGTACAAAGCCTTGGCCAGCTTTCAGTCATGGTATCTATACCTGTCGCCAGCCGTCTGTTTTCCAATTCCAGCTGCTCAATTCGGGCCTGTGAATCCTTTAACTGAGCAGAGACCTGGTCCAGCTGCCAGGAAACCTGGGAGGAAAGGAGCATTTCATCTCACAATTGTTCCTGGGCCAAGGGTCCCAAGACTTAGTCAAGTTTCCTATCCTGAAAAAACTAAACAACGAGCCATCTTATTGGGCTTCCCAGGCAGACATAGGGCAAGACAGAAGTTTGCAGCTGAAACCCAAGGCAACAGCAGAGGAAGGGGGAAGCAGAAACACCAGTGCAGGCTAAGGGCTTTGGCCCATATGGCCATATTGTGCTACAATCTTCCATATGATCCTCTATACCAGCCAGGCTCTACAGATGACTTCATATATAAAATAACAGAGAATATCAAAGGCTATCTTGCAGCTTAGCTAGCTGGTTTCTAATTCATGATATAGAAGGAAGAAATTTTTAGTGAAAGTGAAAGTACAGACTGGGAAGACTACTGAAAGAGGGAGAGACAGATCTAACAGTGAGCAGGCCCAAGCATCCCCTCTGCTTTATACCTGTTCCTCCTTTTCCCTGGCTACATCTCGCTCCTGCAAAGCCTTCTGACTCTTGGTGATCAAAGGCTCCATTAACTTCTGGGCCTGATTCAGCATGGCTGTCCACACAGTATACTGCCAGGAGACAGAAAGCCCAAGTCAGAGGGAAAAGTACGGGAAAGGAGAGGGAGAAGAGGGGCCGTAATGAAGGCACATACATCCAGCTGCATTGTAACCCAGTCCTTCCGTAAGGTAGAAGCAAGCTGTGTGGCCTGCTGTGCCATCTCCTTCTGCTCCAAGTGAAGAGAAGCCTGCAACAGGATAAGGGATGTGGAGAAAAATGGGAAAGCTTCTGTTTCTCACCTCACCACCTTCTCCCTGTCTCCCCACCCAAATTACCTGCTGGGCTTGGGTCTCTCTCAGGAGATCACAGAGCTCCACCTGTGACTCCAGATCCTGCTGAAGCTCACTGATACGCTGACTGAAATGTGCACAGAAGGCCTCCAATATCGTCTCTGCCTGGCCAGAGATGGAAACAGGTAGCACAGAAAAGCCCATTCCTCTCTCTCCCCAAAAAGCAGCCTAGCATCCCTCTCCCACAGGTGGCAAAACTGTGCATCTGACCCGTTTCCCTGTACCCCACAGCAGACTGCTGTCAGAAGCCTTGAGAGGCAGCAGGTATATGGAGTCAGCCCCAACAGCAGCTGCCGCCCAGGAGGAAACCCTAGCACTTACTGCAGTTTTTCCTCTGAGGGCTGCTTCTTCTCGACTCCTTGCTTCATCCCTCTCTTCTAAATGGCTCTGAAGCTTTGTCCTGGCTCTGTTCAGCACCTCCCAGCAGCGGGAGACTAAGGCTTCTGAATCCTGGTGCTAGGAGATGAGAACCTGGCTCTTTCTAAGGTCCCTTGTCCTTGGCTTCCAACAGCCTCCAACCCCACTCTCAAAGCACTCACCTCCTGCTTCAGTGCTGCCCTATCCTCCCTTAGGTTCAGCAAACATTGGTTTAGCAAGGACAAGAGTTCCTGGGACTCCAGAGCCCATGACTGCTAAATGGGACAGAGGGAAGTACTTGGTTCATCAACATAATCATTATCATCATCAGTCAGGCCAAATCTCAAATCCCCACATCCTGCCTTAAAAGTAGTGTCCGGCAAGAAATAAGGTTACTGGGGAAGCATGCTGTTTGCCCTAGAGGAAATGCCCTGGAATAAGGGAAAAGGTCACTAAGGCTCACTAACATGGGTTGTTAGAGACTGACATATGGTTATCTAGGGAAAGGGACACATGGCACCTACTATGTGCCAAGCACTCTATAAATATAATCCTATTTGATTCTCACAGCTCTGTTATGATTCCCATTTTACAGTTGAGGAAATTGAGACAGGCAGCAAGAGGTGACTTTCCAGGGTCCCACAGCTAGCAAGCATCTAGGGGTCAGACTCGCACTCGGGTCTTCCTGGAACTAGGCCTGGTGCTCTGCTGCTGTGCCACCGGGCACCGAGGCCCATTCCTTCTCTCTCCCAAAGTATTCAAAACAGAAAGTCCCTCAATGTGCAACAAAAGGTCTCACAAGAGCACCTACCATGACGCTCCCAGCCTGTACTAGATGCTGGTGGGCCTCCTGACTCTTCTGCAGATGCTGGGGCTCATCTGCCACCTAGGGAGAAATTCATCTACCTGCTCCTTCTGCCAAGGCAGAACCTTCCAGGCCCCTTCCCACCATGGAAGAGCAGAAAGGCTAATGAATGCGCCTCGGTGCCCCTAACCCAAAAAACCCTGGGGTGGGGAAGGAAAGGGAAGTCAGAAATAGGATGAACGTAACATTTCCATGTCTGGGAGAAATGAAAGTGGTCTAATGGCAGAATTTCTTGGGGGGAGGGGGGCTTCCCTGTGCTGACAGAGGCCATGGCGTCAGTTGTTCTGCTGAGTCATGACATTTCAGCAGTTTGATTTGAAACAGCTCTGCCACGGCCTCTTGGGGTTCGCTGTAAAAGCTGCCAAGTTGCCTGGAGACCCAAAGCGAGGCGGCTCGCTCTCTCTGATGTGCTGAGAGTCACGGAGTACCCCATGTGCTCCAGGTGGGGGAGGGGTGTGTGTGTGTGTGTGTGTGTGTGTGTGTGTGTGTGTGGCCTGAACCAGGGGCAGCCAGGCGAGTGATCACATTAGTGGGATGGAGGAGGAGGTCATTTCCCCTCTTGTTCCACTTCAGCGGCTTCCGAAAGCACTGGGCAGATGGGGCTGGGGGGGGGGGGGTACTGAGGAATGTTTAGGAACACGGAACCAGGTGAAGAGGGGGACAAAGCACCTAAGATATGCTCAGCCTGAGGTTCTCAGAATTTCTGGGGCAGATGAAGCAAAAGTGACAGCCAGGTACATTTTCAACACAAGCACAAGGAAAGATAGAGCACTCTCTCACAGCTGGCAGCAGTGACCTCTACTCCCCATTTGAGTGGCCATGACATGTGGGGGAGACACCCAGAAGGTCAGAACAGCAACGTTAAAGCTTGCTCAATCCTTCCCATTTCCTGATAATTTCCTTCCCCGCTAAGAGCAGACGCCCTCCCCTCCCCGGGCTCTGCTGCCGTAGCTGCACAAGGACAAACAGGTGCAATCCCGTCCCGTCGCTATCAGCCACTAATGCTACGTGGCCCTGCCTCCTACTTATCTGTGGGTGAAGAGGGGTATGGACACGCCAGTCTTAGACAGTCCTCCTAGGTACTCACTCTACAACATTCACCAGGCCTGCTCCTTTGCCTCATGGCGGATCTAGGCTTGGGAAGAGACCCTCTTACCCCACTGAGACAGACGTCAGTCTGGGTGCTGCTCTCCTGGGCTTCTCGGTGAGGGGCAGCCCCACTGCTCTGCCAATCCCGAAGCTGCCGTGAGAGGGCCTCCAGAACAATGAGGGAGCTAAGCAGATGATCTTCCAGGTCCCGTCTAGACAAGGCACTCATATCTGGGGGTCGGCTGCACAGAAAGGTAAAAGGAGGAGATGGAGCGAGATGGAGAGGAAGGTGCTAAGACAGGGCCAGAGATGCAAGGGAGCAAGAGATCACTCACCACCACAGCAGGGAATCTGTCTCAGAGGCATTGTCTTTCGTACTGGCCCGCTGGGCCCGAGATGTATTGGTGCTCTTTTCCAGCAAGGCTGGGGTCGTGAGCCATGAACCCACAGAGCTAGAAGAAACAGGAGTAGCGTTGGATCCTCTATCGCGCATCAAAGCAGGAAGAGGGAAGCTCTGGCGCAGACTCTCCAGCATTGCTGAGGTGTTCATCCCTTTATCAAGCCATGTCAAAGGGGACATCCACAACCCAGTACTGGGACTGCCAGTTTTACTAGAACCTTCTGCTGGAGCCACCTGGGGCCCGGTTTCTGCTGGAATTTGAGCGGGGAGGGATGGCTCTCCTGCTGGCCGGGTTTCCTCTGATGAATGGGAAGGTTGCAGTTCCTCTCCTGTACACGGGAGTGATGTGCTTCCTGTGCTGGGGTCTGAAAGGCTGGCAGGGTGACTGACCCCCGAGGCAGACGAAGGAGGAGACTGCTGCATGCAAGCAGAGCTGTTTGTCAGAGGCACGGAGGCCTTGGGGACAGCTTCTGTACTAACGCCTCCTGAGCTTTCCTCTGGGCGCTGCTGCTCAGAACAGGGACTGGAGGCATTCTCCATACAAAGGTGTGGCAGGGCATTCTGGGAGATGGCTCTTCCCGGAGTGGCAGTGATAATGTCTACAGAGTTGCCATTCAAGCAAGGTGCTACCTCTGTGGTCACTGTAGCTGTTAGACTTGGACAAAGGCCGAGAAAGATGTTATTTCCTTCTGCCTGAGCAGCCAAGTCTTTCTCAAGTGGACTGTCTGACTGTAGCCCTTGGCTGGGCCTTTCTTGGGAAGGAGAGGGAACCAAGGTCAACGATTTGACCACATCATCATTCAATGGGGCTGCTGCTTCTTCAGAAGCTTTGGGAGTAGAACTGGTTTGGGGAACCAGCCCAAAACACTGCTCCTCTGTGCCACTCTGGGAAGCTTCAAGCTCCTTCAAAGGCAAACGTGGCAGTTCTGAGGGGAAATCTGTCCAAATGGTTTTGGGAAACTCCAGCAGAGATGGGATGCTGCTGTCCTCTGGCTAACAAGGAAAGAAAAAGTCAAGGATTTGACAAAGGTCATTTTACTAACCCAGGCTTCTCATCCTATAAAGCAAGCAGCCACCAGCAGGGTAAGTCCCTCAAATTCTCTGTTAACATTTTGGTAAGAGGGCACCTTGCCAAGCAGAATTCAAACTTGCTTTGTTTCATGTAGAGAACTAAGCTGGTCTCTTCACCACAAAAGTGACAGGACTACAAGGAAAGACTATTCATCAACTGAGATATAGCGTATTGTACAAAGAATGAAGCTAAGTATTAACCTGTGCAGCCTGACTATCAGGAGACAGCAAAAACAGGTGGAAAGCCCCTTAGGTCAGGAGATAGGAGACCTAAATTCTAGTCCCAATTCTGATGCTAATTATATGACTGTGGTTAAATCCTATCATGCTCTCCCAGGACTAGAGTTCCCACTGGGTATTCCCTACTTCTTTCCTATCTTACAAAGTGTTAGAGTGAACCAGACAGCCTGTGAAGCACTTGCTCCAGCTCTTTCAGCAAAGAATTCAATCTTTTACCAAGGCCATAAATTCCTTTCACATCTGCCACCACTGTTCCTTCCCCTTGTGACCTTTTTCCATTACCATCAATCAGGGGCTCCACTTTAAAATGAGCAGAGGGAAGGAAGACTGCTCTCATCAGCCAGAGCTATTTTGCAGCAGCTCAGTGAAGGCTGAGTGGGGGAGGAGGTGGTAGGAACCAATGGCTAGGTTTGTCAATCTCTAAAGCAATATGCTAAGGCTTCCCAGACATCCCACCATTCTAGATTATGGTCACCTTGTCCTAGCCCACGGCTGCTCCCCTAAGTTCTCAGGCTGGATGCAGGGCCCTACTCCCAAGTTTCACGCAGAGCCAAACAAATGACTCTTACCTGTGGCTGATACAACATGGGGTTTGTCTTGGAGCATGCCAAGGTGACTTTTGCAGGGCTAGGAATAGCATTTGGTTGCAAGAGGAGTTCCTGGAGTGGCAGGCGATTCTCAGACTTTCCCTGAGATAGAGATAATAGTGAGAAAGAATAAGCACAGGGTCCTTCAGGCTGACTCAAACCTCTTAAAGGAGCCCACTTTTCAGAATTTTAGAGCCAGAAAGTATCTTAGAGATCATTCAACCTCATCTCAACATTACACAGATATAAAGAAAGATTTCAAAAAAAAGATACCCAAATGTATGCACATATATAAACCTAGCTTTCTCCACACGCTAGAAACAGATCATAAACAAAACTTCCAAAAATCTAATATATAATGAAGATTTACCGAATAAGAAAATCTCAGAAAAAAAGTTTAGCTGATTACATGGTTGATAATTTTCTAACAAGGAAAGATGCTGGAGAATGAATGCAAGACCAAAAGCACTGGATACTAGGATTTCATTATTCCTAATACCCCAAATTATGGCTATATAGAGATGATTTTTTTTAAAAGAAATATTCTCAAGAAAGGAAAAAAAAAAATCACAATCCTGAATGGGATACAGAGTAACAGAATGGATTAGAAAATAAAATCTAACAATCTACTGCATATAAGAAATAAAGCTTCATATAAAATCAAAACAACTTATCATCAATGAAAAATAAATTAAAGCAATAATTAGAAACTATTTTGTCCAACTGTATGGCAGCAAGTCTGACAATATAACTGAAATGGATAAATAGTTACCAAAAAATATAAATTGCCCAGGTTAACAGAAGAGGAAATAAATTAAATACTCCCATTTTAAAAAAAGAAATTGAACAAGTCATTAATGAACTCCCTAAGAAAAAAATCTCCAGAGCCAGATGGATTTATAGGTGAATTCTACCAAACATTTAAAGAATAATTAATTCTAATACTATGTAAACTATTTGTAAATTATTTGGAAAAAGAGGTAAAGAAGGAGTACTGCCAAATTCCATCTATGACACAAATATGGCATTGAGATCTAAACTAGTAGAGCCAAAACAAAGAAAGAAAATTACAGATGAAAACTACCTGTTTATATTCTTTGACAATTTATCAGTTGGAGAATGGCTCTTATTCTTATACATTTGGATCAGTTCCCTATATACTTGAGATATAAAATCTTTATCAGAGAAATTTGTTGCTAAGGTTTTTTTCCTTCCAGTTTCTTGCTTTTCTTTTAATTTTTGCTGCACTGGTTTTCTTTGTGCAGAAATTTTTAAATTTCTTATTATCAAAATGGGCCATTTTACCTCTTATGAAAGTATATTTCTTTTTTGCTCATGAACTCTTCCCCTATTAACAGATATGAGAGGTAACTCCTTCCAAGCTTCACTAATTTGCTTATATCGCTCTTTATACATAAATTATGTACCTATTTTGAGCTTATCTTGGCATATGCTATTAAGATGTTGTTCTATGTCCATTTGAAACTGGAAAAGGACAGTTTTTTAAAAATTAGAGAAAATTAATTTAGAGTGAGCTGAACCAAGAAAACATTTATGAAGTAACAATAGCATTGTAAAGATGAACATTTTGAAAAACTGAAAAACTCTGGTCAGTGCAATGACCAATCACGATTCCAGAGTATGAATTAGATGAGCATGCTACACACCTTCTGAAAGAGAGGCAATGGACTCAAGCTGTGGAGTAAGATATACATTTTTTAATATGGCTAGTTAGAGATTGTTCTCGACTATGCCTATTTGTTATGAGTTTTTTTTTCTTTTTCTCTTTTTTCTAATGAAAGCAGGGAAAAAAATAAATTGTGAATTGAAATAAATGCTTTAAAAGACAGTATCAATATCATACACACACACGTATACATACACTTAATAATGAAACATCTAAGCAATGAATTAGAAAATGTAGATAGTAAGACAATAGTTGGTACCTTCAACCTGTCCTCTGATCTAGACAAATCTAGTAAAAATAAAACAAGTAAAATTAAAGATCTAAATGAAATGTTAGAAAACTAGATATAAAATATCTTTGGCAACAACAGAATGGGAATCTTAAAGAATATACTTATTTTTCTGTATCAGAGGACACAAATCATGTATTAGGATATAAATAGCATATGATTTTTACCATAAGATAGAAAGCTCATAACATATCTTTGACAGAATATGACACAATAAGTAATTATAATCAGTAAGGAATATAGACCTATTTGGAAAGTAAGGTAATCCTAAATAGAAACTCTGTATGTGTATGTGTGCATCTGCACACTTATCTATTTATTTCAAAAAAATGAAATTACTTTTAAATTGTGATGGTAATAAAAACAACAATAAATCCCCTCAAAGCCCAAATTATTCGTGAATTCAGAAGGAAGAGAACATCAGTAAAGTAGGGAAATACCAGCCAGGGAGAGTACCCTGAGACAATTATGATAGCTATACAACTTCAGCAGGAGCCCTGAAAGTAGTGAATTGAGCTCTAAGGACATGCTGATTAGGTGTGATGTAATTGCTTCTAAGAATCAGGGCATAGGTTACAGGTTGGTCCTATTCAGAACTGCCACAGAAAGGCAAGATATAAAAACTCTCCCCTCAATTAAACAAACCAAACCAAACCACCATTACCCCAAAAGTTTGAAATGCTTTGATACTGATAGCTAAAGTAGGCCAAGCTTGAGTCCCTATGAAAGACTGCTTTCATTATGAACCAGTATGTATGATAACATAATAACAAAAGCAAGTGGTTCACATTTTTTGTCTATATTGCCTTCTGTGCCAAATTATTCAATGTAATGCAGTCCAATGCAAAGTAATAACTTCATAGGGGCAAGCTAGGTGACGCAGTGGAAAGAGCATCAGCCCTGAAGTCAGGAGGACCTGAGTTCAAATTTCATCTCAGACACCTAACACTTCCTAGCTGTATGACCCTGGGCAAGTCACTTAACCCAAATTCTCTCAGCAAAATAAACAAATAAGCAAACAAACAAACAAATAAATAACTTCATCCCTAAATCCAGATTAGATGAAATAACAGCAGAAATCAAGAACTTGCTTAAATCACAAGAGGGAAAAAAGTAGAAGAACCAACGTAGACTTACTGAAAATCTTCACTTGACAAAAATTCAACCCTAGCAAATGGAAAATCCAGAAATCTAGGTGCCAACAGAAGCATTTCCACTTACTTGTCATATTTTCTTTCAAAAGTACTGTTAACATTTTCCTTTATTAGGTATAGGAGGTCTAAGTATCTTGTTTCTTTTTTTTTTTAATTTAGTATTTTCTTTTCCCCCAATCACACATAAAAACAATTAACATTCATTTTAAAAATTTCGAGTTCCAAATTCTGTCTCCCTCTTTACCTCCCCCTCCCAATTGAGAAAGCAAGCAATTTGACAGATTGTACAGTTTCATTTCTTTCTAATCTACAGAGTAAAATACTTTGAAAAGGCATGACCTAAAGCAAGGTGCCTTCTCATACCTATTCTTTAGGGCCAAACTTGGTCAACAATTTAAATGGTTTTGTCATCAGTGTGTGTATTGTTTTCCTGGCTCTGTTTACTTATTTCACTTTATAACTATATTCATTGTTTCTTATAACACACAAAGGAGAAGATATACTCCTTTTGATTTGGAAAAAATTAAGGATTTGAAAAAGGGTTGCACTCTTTATGGGGCTACATCGTCTTATGTTAAGATGTTACTAGAGAATTTGACTTATGAAATTTTAACCCTGAGTGATTGGAAATCCATAGCAAGGACATGTTTAGAACCTGGACAAAACTTGTTGTGGCTTTCAGAGTATAGTGAATTATGCAGGATACAAGCCCAATATAATAAGCAAACTGGAGTTAATACTCCAATCACCTTTGACTACCACCAATTAGCAAGTGAAGGTCAGTACGCAGACAATTCAGCACAGATTAATTACCTCATAGCAGTGTATGAGTAAATTGTTACTGCTGCAATAAAAGCTTGGGGCTGCCTCCCAGAAAAAGATGGAGTTGAAGTCTTCACAAAAATAGAACAAGGTCCCAATGAACCCTTTGCAGATTTTGTGAGATGTCTGCAAACAGCTGTCACAAGAACTACTGGAGAAAATGCAGCCACAAGAATAATGATCAGACCACTGGCTAAGGAAAATGCCAATGAGGTTTGCAGAAGAATTATATGGGGACTACACAAAGATGCTCCTTTAGAGGAGAACATAAGACGCTGTGCCACAGTGGGCACAAGTGCTTATTATACCCAGACTATGGTGAACATGGGAAGAGAGGGTCACCCTTGGCAAGGGACTTCTAGAGAAACTTATCGATGCTTTCAGTGTGGAAAAATTGGACATCTGAGAGCTGAATGTAGGTATAGAGATAGAGTGAGAGGACAGGGTAAGAGAATAAGACCCAAAACCCTATGTCCAAAATGCAACAGAGGTTTCCATTGGGCCTCAGAATGTAGATTGACCCAGGGAAATGAGAGGCGAGAGCCAGCTTCAGGGCCCCAGGTAGGGCATGATGGCAGCTGAGGTTACATCCAGAGAGTCTTTAGAAATTCAATATTAAGACATGATCAATCAGCCAAAAGGCAATCAGATGTGAGAAAGGGATTATATGATCAATCAGCCAAAAGGCAATCAGATGTGAGAAAGGAATTATATGATCAATCAGCCAAAAGGCAATCAGATGGCAGAAAGGAATTATTATTTGGGAGAATACAGTCTTTTTTAACCCAACAGAAGGGCAGTGTCCAGTGCAAGCAGCTCCAATACAATTGCCAGGTAATGAGAAGTCTAGAAAGTGGTAAATCGAAGGGACTAGATAGGTTAACTGCTTGGGAGAAAGGGTTTGCTTATATCTCTACAGATGGAAAAGGAATCAGATGGGTGCCAACAAGCATCTGGAGAGAGACAGAAAAAAAGAGAAAAACTTTGAAACAAAGGAGAAGACCTAAGAAACATCTTACACTGAAAAAGCATGGCTGATAATGAGACTGTTAAAGAACTTTAAAACCAGTAGGAATCATTGGATTTTCTGAAATGAAAAACCGTTGAATAAAGACTGTTGCAGGACTTGAAAACCATCAGGAATCATTGGATTCCCTACCACATAATATAATAAGACTATTGCAGGACTTCAAAACTTGCAGGAATTATTGAATTCCTAGCACATGAAGTAATGGACAATAGATTCCTTTTGGACTATTTCTAGGACTTATGGACATGTATAATTCCTCATTTTGATTCATCTTATTTGTTACATCACTACTAACCTTTGCTACTATGTGCTTATGTAATTTATGTAATTATGTGTAATACCTCCCATATTGATGGATTTAGGTATATCTGTTTTAAGAGACCCTTTAGAAACCCACTAATCTAATTTGATTTCCCATTTCCTTTGGTTTTTATCTCCCTTCCTGAGACATCAGGGAGGGCATGAATACTTCCTTTTATGGTGTTTTCACCCCTTTTTTGAGCAATCAGGGAAGACGTGATCACATATACCCCAATTTGGTTAGTCATTTCCCAAACAGATATCTAATTTTGCTTCCATGTATTTATTACTGCAAAAAATAGTATCTTTAAAAAAAAAAAAAAGCTGCAGCTGTTTTTGTGATGCAAAAGATCTGGAAAGTAGGTAGGATATCCATCAATTGAAGAATGATTGAACAAATAATGTTATATTAATATATTAGAATATTATTGAGTATAAGAAATAACAAAGAAAAAGGTTTCAAAGAAACCTGAATGATCTGTATAAAATGATACAGAATGAGATGGGCAGAATCAGAATAATTTATACAATAACAACATGGTAAAGAGTAATAGCTTTGAAAGCCTTAGGAGTTCTAATCATTGGAATGACCAATAATTTTAGAGGACTCAGGATAAAACATTCTGTCCAACTTCTGACAGAGAAGGATGGACTTGGAATACAAATGGAAATGTATATTTTTTGGAACAGTTTTGCTTGATAGAATAGTTGTTATAAGGGTTTTGTTTTACTTAATGGGGGGGGGTGAAGTAAGAAGGTAAGATTTTTTTAATTGGAAAAAATGTAAATAAGTGTTGCTAGAAATATTTTGGTGTAACATAAGGTTTTTCTTTTTAACCTGTTTGGCGTATAGGCCTAGCAATGGAATCTATGGGTCAAAGGATATGGCCATTTTAATCCCAGTTTCAGATTGAATTCTAGAATAAATGGACCAATTTGCAGCCATGTGGATATTATATTAGTGTGCTTTTCTATCACCAATTTGTTAGTTATGAGGTAAAACCTCAGAGTTGTTTTGCTCTGTAATTCTTCTTATGAAGATTTCACATATTCTTTTTGTACAGCTAATAGTTTATAGTTTTTTGGTAACCAAATATAGGTTAATTACAAGTTTATTTTACACAGAACATTCACAGTTTGTACCCTCGAAAACTATATAAATAGGAGAATAATAACGTATTCTACATATACTTAGAATAATACTTAATCGTCAATATATTGGCTAAGGACCAAAAGAGGATGCATCCTGGTCCAGGAATATAAAGTACAATTCATTATTTAAAAAGCCATCCCAAAATGCCATAATATTTATACCATTTTCATCAAATATTGCAGTCTTTGACTCAGTTCCATATATATTTACAAATCTACAGAGACTCAACCATAGTGAGAACAGTAGAGCATTTGCTATTTTATATGGCAAACTGTATATTTAAAATATACTACCATCATAATGTTAAGAACAAATGACATATAGCATGGCATCTTTTAGGGAAATTAAGTTTATTTTGGTTTTGCCTAACTTTATCATCATCATTTCTCTTCAAAAGAACTCAGTACAGCCTCCAAGTCAAAAAGGAAATTGTACTAAAACTTTTTTTTTTTTTTTTTTGGCTGAGGCAATTGGAGTTAAGTGACTTGCCCAGGGTCTCACAGCCTGGAAGTGTTAAGTGTCTGAGGCCAAATTTGAACTCAGATCATCCTGACTTCAGGGCTGATGCTCTATCCACTGCGCCACCTAGCTGCCCCTGTACCAAAATTTCTTATCAATCACATGAAATAATAAAGATAACCATAAAAGTTACATGGATCTAGAACCAGGAGAACATGGTAGTAACAATATGATGATCAACAGTGATGGACTTGGTTCTTAACATGACGATTCAAGGCAATTCCATCCACATCCAGAGAAAGAACTATAGAGACTAAATGTGGGATGAAAGAAAGTACAGTATTTTCACCTTTTTGGTCTGATTTTTCTTGCACAACATGAAAAATATGGAAATGTTTAAAAGGATCACACATATTTAACATATCAGATTGCTGTGTTGGGGAGGAGGGGAGGTAAAGGAGGGGAAAAATTCAGAAAAAAAGTTTTTCAAAAATGAATTATCATTACATATATTTGGAAAAAATTAAGTACTATTGAAAAAAGTTACATGGCTCTGCTTAAAAATATACTGAACATTTCTTCATTTAGTAGAAAACCTATCATGTGATATAGAAATATCCCTTGGACAAAACAGCCAATAATTTTAATAATCTAATGTTTGACAAACCCAAAGACCCCAGTTTTTGGGATAAGAACTCACTGTCTGACAAAACTGCTGGGAAAATTGGAAACTAGTGTGGCAGAAACTAGGCATTGACCCACACTTAACACCATACACCAAGATAAGGTCGAAATAGGTTCATGACCTAGGTATAAAGAATGAGATTATAAATAAATTAGAAGAACATAGGACAATTTACCTCTCAGACCTGTGGAAGAGGAAGGAATTTATGACCAAAGAAGAACTAGAGATCATTACTGATCACAAAATAGAAAATTTTGATTATATCAAATTGAAAAGTTTTTATACAAACAAAACTAATGCAGACACGATTAAAAGAGAAGCAATAAACTGGGAAAACATTTTTACAGTCAAAGGTTCTGATAAAGGCCTCATTTCCAAAATATATAGAAAATTGACTCTAATTTATAAGAAATCAAGCCATTCTCCAATTGATAAATGGTCAAAGGATATGAACAAACAATTCTCAGACGAAGAAAATGAAACTATTTGTAGCCATATGAGAAGGTGCTCCAAGTCATTATTAATCAGAGAAATGCAAATTAAGACACACCTGTCAGATTGGCTAGAATGACAGGGAAAGATAATGCGGAATGTTGGAGGGGATGGGGGAAAACTGGGACACTGATACATTGTTGGTGGAATTGTGAATATATCCAGCCACTCTGGAGAGCAATCTGGAACTATGCTCAAAAAGTTATCAAACTGTGCATACCCTTTGATCCAGCAGTGCCACTACTGGGCTTATAATCCCAAAGAGATTTTAAAGAAGGGAAAGTATGTGCAAAAATGTTTGTGACAGCCCTGTTTGTAGTGGCTAGAAACTGGAAATTGAATGGATGCCCATCAATTGGAGAATGGCTGGGTACACTGTGGTATATGAACGTTATGGAATATTATTGTTCTGTAAGAAATGACCAACAGGATGATTTCAGAAAGGCCTAGGAGACTTACATGAATTGATGCTGAGTGAAATGAGCAGGACCAGAAGATCACTATTTACTTCAACAACAATACTACATGATGATTAATTCTGATGGACATGGCCCTCTTCAACAATGAGATGAACCAAATCAGTTCCAATAGAGCAGTAATGAACTGAACCAGCTACACCCAGCGAAAGACTCTGGGAGATGACTACATAGAATTCCCAATCCCTCAATTGTTGTCCACCTGCATTTTTGATTTCCTTCACAGGCTAATTGTACACTATTTCAAAGTCCAATTCTTTTTGTAAAGCAAAATAACTGTTTGGACATGTATACTATATTGTATTTAACTTATACTTTAACATATTTAACATGTATTGGTCAACCTGCCATCTGGGGGAAGGGGTGGGGGGAAGGAGGGGAAAAATTGGAACAAAAGGTTTGGCAATTGTCAATGCTGTAAAATTACCCATGCATATAACTTGTAAATAAAAAGCTGTAACAAAAAAAAAATATAAATATATATATATATATATACACATATATATATACACACATAAAATTAAACTTAAAATAAAAAAAAAGAAATATCCCTTGGACTTGATAAGTGTAAAATTCTTAATATACACAAAGGAAAAAATGACTAAAGGCTTTGAGCCAGAATTTTGAAGTCAAATTGAATCAAAGGATGAAGACAATACTTGACCATACCTTGGCATTTTGTAAGCAAAGCAAAAGAATAAAGAAAGCTATGGTTGTTTATGTAAAAATAGTTTTATCATCTGCCAATCCAAAAGTTAAAAAACAACAAAAAACAAATTTAGAGCAATTACTCCCTCTATAGTAATAAATAAGATAAGCTTTGGAATAGTAAAATAGACATCAGTGGATTTAAAACTTGTGAAATGAAACCCAGGTCCTATTTTCCAAAGAAAGACTGAAAATGTACAGAAATGCTCCTGGAAAAGATATCACTTCACAAAACAATAGTAAAGGCTGGCAATGGATACACACCACTGAATTTATCTAATGAAGATCAAAAGGAGTTTGCTCCACATAGAGCTTTTGAAAGATCTAAGATCCAAGAGTGGAAAAGAAAGGCTGCCTATTGGTGATGTTCACATAAATTCAACCAATAATATGTCAACAAAAAACCTTTGAACAAATGGCCAGATCACATTGATTCACAGAAAGAGAGAGGTTACAGGTCATGGTCATCTGAAACTACAGAAAAGTTTTGCATTTAGAGAAGCTGGATTTGATTGATGCTGATTATTTAAAGAATGAATACAAACTGTTGCAAAAATTTAGTATCTGGGTCAGACAACTGGGAAGCTAGAATTACAAGGCAGATACTTGGTACTCAGATGCAAATCCCTATGCAACAAATACAAACCTCAAAATAACTCAACAAAGAAGCCGCTGTGTGGCAGAAGAGGATAGAGCACTGGTCCAGAAGTCAGGAGAACCTGAGTTTAAATGTGATTTCTGACACTTACTAGCTGTGTGACCCTAGGCAAGTCACTTAATCCCAATTGCCTAAAAACACACACACGCACACACAAAAACAAACTGTTCAGGAACCAGAATAGAAATAAAACTGTTGCATACAATTGTCCTGAGGTAATATTTATTCTTTAAAAAATTAAGACCATTTCACCATTTTCAATAGATATTGATAATTTTCAAACTTTATACAACAAAACGTTCCCAAAATCTAAAGATTTATCGGAAAAAATTAAAACTACTGACGAACAGGCTGAATTACATAGTGACGCCATCGTTATTATTGTCTGCCCTTGAAGTTAACATGTGCTTACATACCAATACTTTTATCAGTTTTTAAAAACTGACCATTTTATCCTTCTGCCACAACAGACTCTAGGACATTACACATAAAAAGGCAGGCTAGCGGCTTGTCCAAGCACCCTTTTAATCTGAGCTTTAATGCACAAAGAAGGGAGTAAACCCGTAAAAATAATAATGTAAATTGCTTGGTAAAACCTTATAGGAATACAAAAAAGTAAGTTATTTGTACGTCCCATATAACACTATGCCTACCATATATGCACATAACTGTTTTCATATTCAAGTTTGCCTTTCTTTGTATTCCCAACCCTGAGCATAATAAGAGCTTCCTTGCACATAGTAGGCTATTTTTTAAAGCATGTTCGATAATGGCAAAATGCAATGGGCGCCTATGTATACATACATACGCACACATACATGCATTCATGTGTAGGTATATGGGTACACATACAAATCTGCCATTTATACATAATTTTTTAAGTTTTTGAAGCATTTTTTCACAGCAACTTGATGAAATAGTCGTGTGCAATGATTTATGAAGCACCTACTATGTGCCAGTGATGCTAAGCGCTGGAAGTCAAGGAAAAAAGGCGGAAAGTGGTTAGCGCACCAGGCCTAGCGGGGGCCCAGGGATGATTAGAATTCACGACAGCCTCGGCCACCGGCTAAGCTCTGCGCCCCTCGGTAAGTCCCCTTTGCCTCCCTCAGTTTCCCCGACTGTAAAAAGGGATAACGAGAACGCCAGAGTCGCGGTGTAGACAAAGAGCATTTCCTGGAAGAAAGGGCCCTGCCCTCACGGGGCTTCTAGTCTGCCCCTATCCCCTCCAATCCTACCGAAGCCTCTTGCGCCCCTCCCCCTCCTCCGCGGGAAGGGAGCTAACGGAAGCCCGACAGGCCCGGCCCGCTCACCCGCTGTGGCGTAGCCGGGGAGCCGAGACTCCTCACCCGCCACATGGCGCGCCGGGGGCTGGAGGGCTGAGCCGAGCTTCCCGACTCCTCCGGGTCTACCAAGCCGCCGGGACGCTGAAGAAGAAAAAAGTCCAGGAGCGGAGACCTCCTCGCCATCCGCCGAATCCATTCGAACCAGCCGCGCGCTCCCTGTTATTGGTCACGTCTCGATGACGTCACGGACACGACCACGCCTCCAGCCTCGCTCTCGCGCTGGCCGCGCGCACGTGGCCTGGGTGCGCTCCTTCACGTAGGCGTCCGTTCTGGGCTCTACGGAGCCTGCGGGAGTGGGATGGGACGAGCTCGGAGCCTCCGAGAGTCCTTTCTGTGTAATCGTCCCGGACCTCAGTTTCCCCATCTGTTAAATGAGAGTTGGTTCCCCGAGTTCCCTTCCCCTCTCTATGCATGGGCCGGGGTCAGAGGTTGCTAACAGCCACGCCCCTTTAAAGCGGTCCCGGGGGGAGAACAAAAAAGGTCCGTGACTTCTGTTGCTCGTTTACAGCCATACAGCTGAACCAACAGTTTCCTCGGGGAAGCAATTAGAAGAGCAGTAATGGTTTTTAACATCGGGGTGTAAGATTTGCAAAGCAGCTAGTTACACCTGATCTTCACTACCAGCTCTTAAAGGAGATGCTCTTATCCCCATTTTACAGATGAGGAAACTGAAGCTGAGAGGGCGTGGTCCAGGTCACACAGCCAAGTGTATGAGACAGGATCTGAAGCGTTTGGAGCCTAAGTCTAGCCCTCTACACGTGGACACTTAGCTGTCATAACGTACCAAGATATATACAAATATATATGGAATACATCATGTATCACAATGAGCATAATATGCAAAAGAGCCATTCTTTTTTTTTTTTTTTTTGGCCTTCAGTTATTTTTTAAATTCATTTTTAATACCTGTTGCTTTGTGAATCGTGTTGAGAGAAAAATCAGAGCAAAAGGAAAAATTTACGTTCATTCTTCTTAATTCTTTTTCTGGATGCAGATGGCATTTTCTGTCCCGTCTATTGCGATTGCTTTGGATCACCGAATCTCTGAGATTTCTTAGTTGATCATCACACGTTCTTGCTGTTATTGTGTACAATGTTTCCTGGTTCTGTTTGTTTCACTCAGCGTCAGTTCATGTAAATCTTTCCAGGTCCATAAGGGCCATTTTAAAGATACCATAGCTTATATGTCAATATTTTAAAGGATGAAGTCAATCAGAAATTTCATCAAGAATTTCACAAAATCGAGTATGAGCGACTTCAATGTGAAAATGGGCCAAGGGATGATTTTTTTTTAAAAATAGAAATACAATTCACAGTTCAGAAATGAGAAGTCTCATTTCCACAAGAGATTTGGAAAGCATGGATAACAATAAAGCAAAATTGAAAATATGTTAACAGAAAAGAGACAATTAGCTATCCATAAGGGGACAGGAAGAGGGTCAAAATCAACTCCACATTAGAAGGCTAGAGATGAAAAGATATCACATGTGATTTATGACCTAATCTATTATTTAAGTAACTTGTAAAAGCAATATGTAATACTATAATCAACCATGAAAGATTGAGTTACTCTGATAGAATGATCCAAGACAATTTCAAAGAACTCATGATGAAAAATACTGCCCACCACCAGAGAGAGAACTGATGACTTCTGAGTACAAAGTGAAGCATAATTTTTATACTTTCTTCATTTTTCTGGCTTTTTTTTTCAATATGGTTAATAAGGAAATATTTTTAAATGTATTAATATTTTTCCCAGTTACATGCAAACAATTTTTTACATTTGTTTTTAAAGTTCTTGAGTTCTAGGTTCTCTTCCTTATATCCACCCACAATTAAGAAACCACATGTGAAGCTATCAAAACATTTCTATAAAAGTCAAGTTGTGAAAGAAAAATAGTTCTCCCATCCTAATGAAAATAAAAACTCTCAAGAAAATTAAGTTAAAAATAGTGAGATAGAGATGAAGAGAAAAATAGAGAATGATGTATTTAAAACAATTAGTTCCTTCTCTGGTAATGGATAGGATTTTTCATCATAAATCCTTCAGAACAGTTGTGGATGATTGTACTACTTAGAATAACAAAGTCATTTACAGCTGGTCATCCCAGAACTTTGCTATAACTTTATGTGCAGTTTATTTCCACTTTGTTGATGGAGAACTTTCCAGATTCCTCCCCTCCCCCAAGAGCACCCTGTTCATCATTCCCAAAGAACAATAATAATCCATCAGAGAAAATTGCTTTGAATTTTTTTTAACAATTACTATTGCTAATTAATTTCCCCCTCCCCCCTTTATCCCCTCTCTTCTTTCATCCTCTCCCTTCTCAAAAGTGTTTTGCTAGCAACCACTCCTGTTACGGGCCAGAAGTCAGAACATGAAACAAGGATTCTTACAAGGTGCTAACTCAGTGGAATTGATGAGACAATGGTTATCTACTTTAGCTTGGAGCTTAATAGTTCTCTAAGTTCAGTAGGATTGATTTAATCTTACAATAAATAATGGTTTCCTATTGATATAATGATTGGTTTATACTCAGTGTAGAGCATATAAGCTGGGAGCCTGAACCAAATTCAGAGCTAGAGAAGACAAGCAGATTGGAGGCGGAAGCACAAGCCCTTGGACTCAGATTTATTCATCCCATCTCATACCCTGGGTGGCAAGACTGTCCTCCTGCAGCTTCTCCACTGAAACCAAGACTCCGAAGAACTTTAAGAAAGCTAACTGGGCCCCAGGAAAGGAGACAAGACTTTGAAAGAGATAATAAAGGATTTGGACTTTAACACCTGCTACTTTTGTGGTGATTAGTGAACTGAAACAAAGGCTGCTTCCAGAGAACCCAAGAAAACCAAACAGAGAACATTACACACTCCCTCTCCCAATATGCCCTATCTTTTATCAATGTTCTCCCCTACTCATATCCCATTTCAGTTCTATTTTTCTGCAGAATAAGAGTAAGATTGAGTATATATGTTATTTTCTACTTGAGCCAATTCTTTTGAGAGTGAGATTCACTCACTTCACCTCTCTTGCCCCTGTTCCCCTCCACTGTAAAAGATTTGTATTATCTCCTTTTTTTATGGCAGATAATTTGCACTATTCTACTTCTCCCTTTTCCTTTCTCCTAGTACATTGTTCTCTCACCCCTTAATTTCATAATTTAAATTATATATATTATCCTTTCATATTCAAGTCACATCCATGCCCTCTGTCTATATATACTTCTTCTAATTGCCATAATAATGAGAATGTTCTAATGAGTTACAAATATCAACTTCCCATTTAGGAATGTAAACAGATAAACCTTATTAAGTAAGTCCCTTACAATATCAGTTACCTCCTTATACTTCTCCAGAGTCCTCTATTTGAAAATCAAATTTTTCATTCAGCTCTGGACAATTCATCATGAATGCTTGCAAATCCATTGGTAATTGAACGGCTAACAAAAGGAGGTTTACTTATCCTTAATATAAAATATTTAATAAGGATACAGTAGTCCATAGCTTAGGTAGATGTAGCCCATTTATCTCCATATTTTCAGCAGGAGGGGATGTGATTTGTCTCATCTTGGAATATCCACTAAGCCTTAAAAACCCTGTGGACCTTATTATGCTCATAGATAACAAAGAAGCCACATACAGGCAGAAGCGACCAGCAAATAGTGTCAAAAAAGCTTGACACAGCTTGAATTTTGCCCTATTTCTGAGCCAGACCAGCCTCAATTTTTACATCTTTTTTCTAAAGGGAAACTCTAATTTGGCCCATGTTATTAGAATCAGGATGGGGTGGGGGACTCTGATAGATGACCAGTCTCAGCATACATGGCATGCAAATGCAACAATGATTTGAGGATGATAGAAAATAAAGAGCAGCTTCAGCTTACAGAACATTGAAAGCAAAGGAGGAAAATATGAGCTTGCAAAAAGCTTGGCATGAGATTGAAACCAGCTCATTCCAAGAGCATTTGTAAATGAACCTGGAATGAGGACAAATAGATGCAAAAAGGAACAGATTTGTGAGTATTTCCACAGCAATCTGTCTTCACCACTGATGGCAATGGAACCACTCACCATATTTGGGCTCTCAACACTTCGATCTTTGATGTGATACACAAAAGAAGAAGGGGGTCAGGGCAGGGCTGATGGACTAGAACAAATACATAGAAGAAATGTGAGATGGAGGTGAAGCAATTTTTAAAGCCCTAGCAGATCATTGTTCAATCTAAAGAGATTTGTTTTATCCCATCCAAAAGCAGGGGGGTGAGGGGGAGTAAAAAGTCAGTGATATTCAGTCAGTTATTATTGCACATAAAGTTACCTTAATAGTAATAATTCAATAACTGCCAACTCATATGCCTCATTTCGCATCCTTATGAAATTTCCATGAGAATGAGCTGTAGAATTATCAAAGTAATTGTGGATGAAAATAAGAGAAAGGAACAGAGAGGATTGCATGGATAATTTTCCATAAAAGAGCTTATCTTGATTAACACATCATTTAACTATGTAAAGACAACTAGCTATATTTATTGTTTATTACCAAAAAATGGAGTTAGATTAAAATTAAACTTTAAACATTTTCTTTGCAGTTTCCCTTACAAACTGAGAACTGTTGAAGATCTTAGGTTGAAAAACCCAAGGTCTTCCATTTCACCCAAGGCTGTCTCCAGTTGTTTTGATCTATATCCTGCCACTGGAACCAGATAGCTCTGGAGGGGAAAGTGAGGCAGGTAACCTTGCACAGCCCTCCCTCATTTAAATCCAATTCACTTGCATGTCATGACATCACATCCCTGATATCATGGCCCTCTTTAAGAACAAAGAACAAACAATACATAATATCATGTAAGATTATTTGATATACTATATAGAATTAATTTTGTTCCCTGAGCCTCAGTTTAGCAGAGGCATCTATGTAAAGCAGTAAAAAGAATGCTGTACCCTGTAATTCTCAGCTCAATTGACAGTTTAGTAAAATACGTGTGTATACTTTTCATATTTATTTGCCATTTTGTGTCCCTGCTATAGAATGTGAACTCTTTGAAAACAGTAATATTTTGTTCTTGTCAAATGTCTAATACCTATCACAATATCTTCCACAGAATTTAATTTAATAAATTCTCATTCAATATAATGGAATGGAACTGAAGATATGGGCAGTGGTATGTTGGTAAATGTTTAAATATTGATTCTCCAAGAGAAAAATAAAACCGCAACTTACTTTAAAAAATTTTTAAGAGTATTTTATTTTCCAGTTACATGTAAAGATAGTTTTTAACATTCTTTTTTTTATAAGATTTTCAGTCATAATTTTCCCCCTCCTTCCCTTCCCTCCCTCCTCTACAAGATAGCAAGCAAGCTGATATGTTATACATGTATAACATTTTAAACATATGTTTATATTAGTAATGTTGTGAAAGAAAATAGAAAAAAGTGGAAAACCACAAGCAAAAAAAACCCAAGCAACCAACCAATTCCCCACCCCACCCCCCAAGTGAAAAAAGTATACTTTAGTCTGCATTGTTTTCATAATTTTTTCTCTGAATGTGGATGGCATTTTCCATTTCAAGTGTACTGGAATTGTCTTGGATCACAGGGTATTGCTAAGAAGAGCTAAGTCTATCATAGTTGATCATCACATAATCTTGCTGTTACTCTGTATAATGTTGTCCTGGTTCTGCTCACTTCACTTAGCATCAGCTCATATAAATTTTTCCCAGATTTTTAAAATTAGACTGCTCATTATTTTTTATAGGACAATAATATTCCATTATATTCATATACCATAATTTATTCAGCCATTCCCCAATTGATGAGCATCTACTCAATTTCCAGTTCCTTGCCACTGCAAAAAGGGCTGCTATAAATATTTTTGCACATGAGGATTCTTTTTCCTTTTTTCCTTTTTAATCTCTCTGGGATACAGACCCAGTAGAGACACTGCTGGATCAAAGGGTATTCATAGTTTGATAGTCTTTTGGGCATAGTTCCATATTGCGCTCCAGAATGATTGGATCAGTTCACAACTCCACCAACAATGCATTAGTGTCCCAGTTTTCCCACATCTCCTCCAACATTTATCATTATCTTTTCCTGTCATCTTAGCCAATCTGAGGTATGAGATGGTATCTAAAATTTATTTTAATTTGTATTTCTCTAATCAATAGTGATTTGGAGCATTTTTTCACATGACTATAGAAGACTTTAATTTCTTCATCTGAAAATTGTTTCTTCATATCTTTTGACCATTTATCAACTGGAGAATGATCACAACATACTTTTAAGTAAAACCAAAAAAAGAAAAAAGTGCTGGGTCTGGAGTCAAGAATATTTGAGTATAAATCCAGCCTTAGAATCTTATTAGCTGTATGACCCTGAACAACTCATTTAACCTGTCTTATTTCTTAATTGTAAAATGAGGATTGTTATACCTACCTAGACTCAGAGTGTGTAAGAGGGTCCTGCTCAAGGTCACACAGGAAATCAGCGGAAGATTTAGGCTTTAGAGCCTCAGACTCCATACCCAGAGCTGCTTCTTGTCATTGATTCTCCAGGATCCTATCTGTGGATGGTATTATCCTGGTTTCACTGAGGCCCAGACTACTTCATAGGATCCTCAAGGAGGTCTGCAAGAGTCCATGAAGGAAATAACCCTTGGACATGAACAGGAATCCCAAGGACGAAAGCCTGGAGGGGTTCCCTTGTGCACAGTGGAGGCAGCACTCAACTCTGTGAGACTGCTCTCTATACAAACCCCATGCCTTCAGAGAAGTATTTATTTATTAGCTTTTTATTTTCAAAATATAAGCATAGTTTTCAACATTCACCTTGTGTTTCAAATTTTTCCCCTCCCTTCTCCCCAAATCCTTTTAGATGGCAAGTAATCCAATAGATGTTAAAGATGTGCAATTCTTCTATACATATTTCCACAATTATCATGCTGCATAAGAAAAATTCGATCAAAAAGAAAAAAAAAGCAAAAAAGCAAACAAACAACAATAAAAAGTGAAAATACTATGTGGTGATCCACACTCAATCCTCTCTCTGGGTGCAGATGGCTCTCCAGATCACAAGACTATTGGAATTGACCTGAATCACCTTGATGTCGAAAAGCGCCACGTCCATCAGGATTGATTATTGTATAATCTGGTTGTTGCCGTGTACAATGATCTCCTGGTTCTGCTCACTTCACTTAAAAGTTCATGTAAGTCTCTCCAGGCCTCTCTGAAATCATCCTGTTTGTTGTTTCTTATAGAACAATAATTTTCCATAACAATCAAATACCATAACTTTCTCAGCCATTCTCCAATTGATGGGCATCCACTCAGTTTCCAGTTCCTTGCCATCACAAAAAGGGCTGCACAACATTTTTGCACATGTGGGTCCTTTTTCCTTTTTCATGATCTCTTTGGGATTCAGGCCAAGTAGAAACACTGCTGGTTCAAAGGGATGCACAGTTTGATAGCTCTTTGGGCATAGTTCCATATTGCTCTCCAGAATGGTTAGATCAGTTCACAAATCTATCAACAACGTATTGATATCCTAGTTTTCCCACTTCCCCTCCAACATTTATCATCTTTTCCTGTCATCTTAGCCGATCTGAGAGGAATGGAGTGGTACCTCAGAGTCCAGACAATTGAACTGCAAGACAATCCCAAATCAAACTATTCAGGGCATGTTGTACAAAGCCAGATAAAAGAACAATATGCATTTTGGGGAACAAAAACTACAGGAAAGGGGATGTAACAAAAATAAGACTGCTCTCCTTTCAATTAAGTTTTAGGAAGGAGTCGGGATATTTCCTTTTTTGGGACAATTTTTCCTGAAAAGGATTAAGGCAAAAAAAAAAAAAAAAAGTCAATGAGATTTTACTCGACTTGGCTGTAAAGTATGGTGAGTTTTTTTTAAGCATCCCATAAAGCGAGGGGATTGAATTAAAATAAGATGCCCTTTTAATTTGTTCCTTCTCTAGCATTTTTAGTTGCAAGCACAATTCATTGACCTTCTCTTTCTCTATTTTATGCAAGTAGGCCTCTAGAGATATGAAATTTCCCCTTATTACCACTTTGGCTACATAAGATGCCCTTTTAAGGTCCCTTCCACATCTAAATCTGTGATGCTCTGAAGTCCATGCTTCCCCTTCAGCCTTACCACAGAGCACTGGCCAGAATTTCTACATTCAGACAAACACAGTCCTATTTCCCATAGTCTTTTCAAAGCTGATCTGGTTCAAACCCATTCCTCTTATTTTACAGATGTGATAGGAGAGGCCACTAGAGAAGTGACCTGGCCAAGGTCACACAGACAGTTGACAGCAGGACCAGGATATGAATCTAGATCCTCTAGGACCAGATGAGCCAGTCAATGCTAACAAGAGAACTTCTCATTTGGCTTAATGGAGGCACCCAAGGGAACATGGAAGGAGAGGCAGAGATCTCAAGAAAAGCATTACCCCAAACCAGGAAAGCAGTTGACATCTCCAAAAAATGGGTCAGGTCTCAAATATCTCTCCCACTATCTCTGGGACGAGGACTTACTCCTCCAATGTTAGCAGAGAGACTTGGCCACAGTGATTTCAGATCATGGCAGAAGGAGAGAATTCATAAGGTCTTGGGAGAAACTGGTCTCAGAACTCTCAGGGTTGGGTCACCTTACCAAAATCTCTCACTAGTTCAAAGGATGTGACTTTAGGTCCTTCTTTATTCCTTACATCAGGGAAGCAGAACAGTCTTATGGGCTCTATAGAAAAGGATAGGACCACACATAGGTCAGTCTCATTGGTTCCTCACTTTGGATATCACAGGAGACAATTGTCAGTTATTTAAGAAAGGAGATGGTTCTAGGTATAGAAGATTCCAACTGTGGGTAAGGAGGGTACAGAAGAGTGGGAGAGCAGGAGGAAAAGGATGTATCATAGGTAATGTGTTGGACAGAGAAAGACTAGGCTTGAAAATTGAAGGTTTGTTATTATGTAAATATTTGTTATTAGTAAATATGTTAGTAAATTAGTAGATGTTATTAGTAAATACTGACAAATTCTACAAATTGAGAGTCCTTTTGGGCTAAGAGGACTTGGTGGTCTTACATTCTACCTATTGCTAGTCATCCTTTCCAGGTGGTGAGAGATTGAATGTGTTAGGTATGATCTCTGTGGAGTAATATGAACCAAAACAATAACTGCTAAACTTGTGATGGAGACATCTGCATCCAGAGAGATGACTATGGGGACTGAATGTGGATCACAACAAAAAATTTCCACCTTTTTGTTCTTTGCTTGCTTGCTTTTTTTTCTCTCTTTTTTTCCTTTTTGATCTGATTTTTCTTGTGCAGCATGATAAATGTGGAAATATGTTTAGAATCACACAAGTTTATATTGGATTACTTGCTGTTTAGGGAAGGGGAGTGGTGGGGAAGGAGGGAGAGAAATATGGAACACAAGGTTTTGCAAAGGTTTACAAAGGTATCTTTGTATATATTTTGAAAAATAAAAACTTATTTAAAAATAATAAAAATTTAAAAAGAAAACAATGACACTACCTTTGAAACTTAGATGAGAATAAGCATTAAAAGGATTTGTAAACCTTTTAAAAAATAATGACTTACTTAGTGATTGATAAACTCAAAGGCTTCAATTACCAGAAAGAGAGCTTGGCAATTTGACAAAAACTGATGAGAAAACTCGAAAGCAATTTAGCAGAAATTAGATATAGACCAGCATCTTATACTGGATACCAAGATAAATTCCAAATGGATACATGAATGAGATTTAAAAGGTGATATCATAATCACATTACAGAAAGAAAAGGAAAAAAAATCTTTCAAATCTATATATAAGGAAGAGTTCATAATTAAACAAGTGATAAAGAGGATTGTAGAAAATAAAATGGATAATTTTTATCACATAAAAGGTTTTGCAAATCAAATGTAGTCAAAATTAGAAGGAAAACAGGTAAAAAAAATCTTTGGGGGGGGACAAAGTCTTTTCATTGATTTTCTATGATAAAGTCTCATATGCAAGATATATAAAAAACTGATTCAAAGTTATAAATGACCATTTTCAAAGGAAGAAATTGAAGTCACCAATATCCATATAATAATGCTCCAAATCACTAATTAGAGAAATGCAAATCAAAACAACTCTGACATTCTACTGAATCACCCATGAGTTGGCAAAGATGACAAGAGAAGAAAATAGGTATTAAAAAGTGCATTGTTGATGGAGCTGTGAGTTGATTCAGCCATTTTGGAAAGCAATTTGGAACTATGCTCCTAAAGTGCATTACTCTTGGCCAGCTATACCACTACTTGTCCTAAAACCAGAGAGACCAAAGACCAAAAATATAGCAGCTCCTTTCATAGTAGACAAAACCTGGAAATTAATGGAAAGCTTGCCTTTTGGGGAATAAACAGATTGTGCTATGTAAATGTAATAGAATACTATTGTACCGTAAGAAATGACATGAATAGTTTCAGAAGAAACTAGGAAGTCCTCTATGAATTGATGCAGACTGAATAGAACTTGGCAAACAATGCAATGATAAATCATGAATCCAGAGGATTAAAGATGAATCATACCACTCTCCTCAGAAACCTAATGGACTTAAAATCCAGAATGAGATCTATATGTTTGAGCATGGCCAATGTGGGATAATGCTTTGCTGTTTGTTCAAAGGATTAGGGTTTTTTTGGTTCTTCAATGTTTCAAGTCCATTATTTAAGAACCAGTGGCTGCCTGGAAGGCAAGATAAAGTATCTTAAAATGTGCAGCATGGACTTGAGATGGAAAATGCCAATCATATCCAGAGAGAGAACTATGAAGAATGAATATGGATCAAAACATATTTTCACCTTTTTGTTTGCATGTGTGTTTGTTTTTTTCTTTCTTGTGGGTTTTTTCCTTTTAATCCGATTTTTCTTGCACATGACAAGTATAGAAATGTTTAAAAGGATTTCACATGTGTAACCTATTATGGAATTGCTTGTTATCTTGGGGAGGGTGGAGGTAAGGGAGGAAGAGGAGAAAAATTTAGAACACAAAGTTTTACAAAAATGTTGAAAATTATCCTTACATATATTTGGGAAAATAAAATACTATTTTTTTAAAAGTGTGCAATCTCACTTCATTCTCGTTTAAAGTGCATATTTAGATCTTTCTAACTTCTCTATTGGTAAGACACATAAGAAATATTATGAGGCTATAGTGGGAATCTACCTTCTTCATCACTACTACCAACTACCATTGACCAACTGCTACTCATAGACAGGTAAGCTGGAGAATCCCATTAGTAGTGATCTCCCTTCCCACAGACAATTTCTGTTTCTAGTGTAGCCCCAAAGTTATCATCCCAGGTAGCATTCTCTCTGTGATTACACTACTGACTAATTTCCTTTCAGTGGTTCCTGAGAAATTCCATCTTAGAAATGGCAGTTTCACTAGATTATTCTTGAAAAGATCTGGAATCTTTAAGGTATATTGTGTATGTTACTTCCCAAAAATAGTCTTTGTGTAGCTTATCACCATCCCATTCCTTTAGGCCTTGGAAAGTCACCAAAGTTGAAATGTTCCAGACTCACTTTTAAGGCAAAGGCCTCAGTCAAATCTTCCATGGATACTTCCTGCTACTTCTGGGCTTATTTTATTAAATTCTACATAGGAAGGAAGAAGAGGAAGAGTGTCCAGGCATTGAACTCTAAATGCTCCGTGTGATACTCTGACTGTACTTAGAACAGGTAGCAATTGGTCCCAATTAATTCTGACATATCAGAAAAGATCAGAGATCTGGTATCCACCTTCTTGCTGATGGTCATGATTTCCATAGGGAAATTCAAGCTCTTAGTAAATTATCCTCATATAGGTCACAGAGCCTAACCTCACCAAAAACCCTATACTGGTAACTTTTATAAGTTTCTTTTATAAAATGATTATAATACAATTGTTATTTGGGATCCACTATTCCCAAATTCTATATCTGCCATTTTTATGATCATAACTACATGAGATCCCATGAAGCCAGGTAGAATTAGAAAAAAAAAAAAGTGGCAGAGCATGACTTGGATTCTTTGGGTCCTGGATCTGCCCTTGTTTCCAAACTAAGTGCTAACTCAGTGAACTTCACCTTCTGATAAACTAATTTCTTTTTCTCTTCTATGAGGTGTTCAGCCTGTATGTGAGACCAATCGTACCTGGATCTTTTTATTTATTTATTTTTTCCTGGATCTTTTTAGCTGCATTCTACTGGCATTGAAGAGGGATGTTTTGAAAGGATCATTCCATTCACTGTCAAGAGCTTCGACAGTGAAACTTGGGAGATCTGGGGCCGTCTCTCATTTGGCCAATCCATGAAGAGATGCTGAGGAGCTGATCAGGACTAGTTTTGCCTGTTACTGATCTCTTTCTTTGCCACATGTCTTTTTATCAAACAAAGCAACTCTGCCTTCTCCAGAGACTCCTTGCAGGCTAGTAACGGTCAGACACCCCATTCCACCAGAGCTTTACCATACATCAACATTGTTATTTTGCTCCCGGAGCCACTGCTTTGCTTGGTATCTCCATCTAATAAGTGCTGGTGTTCTCTTCTACCATCTGCTGGTCATCAGCTACTGTGTGGTTTCTTTCCACTAAGGGGAACTCCCAGCTCTTTATTTTACAATATCTTTAGCTCTTCTGAGAAGCTGCCCCCAACTATCCAGCCAGCTAGAAAGAGAACTACTGAGGCATTTTTAAGCCCAATTCTTGGGAGAGAGGGGTTAGTAGGTGAGATTGGCTAATGATGAAGTGATGGGCTGAGAGAGGTCTTAAACTGAAGCTTTTTTTGACTTATGATTTGAAATTTTATTTTAATTCCTTTTATTTTTTTTTAACCCCTGGATTAGGAGCCAGGATCCTTTCAAATAATTCTATAGTTAAGACATTGTAAAGATACTTTGAAATAGTAATCCTTTCAAATAATTCTAGAGTAAAACACTATAAGATACTGTAAAAACACTTTAAAATATTAGTCCTTTCAAATAGTTCTATAGTAAAACACTCTAAGAAACTGTAAAAATATTTTAAAATACTAGGAAGAAATTGAATGAAGCTATGATAGATTAATTCCTTTTAATCACTATGAACTTCCTGATTGCCATGTAATTTTTAACTCAGGAGAGAAACTAAAAAGAACCAGGAAGGGCTGGTGAAACTAGCAACTTTTGCTCTACTTCCTATCAGTGTAAGTATCACCTTACAATGAGTTATAGAAGGAAGTACAAAATTAACTCTCCAATGTCAATGTCCCATAATTTCTGTTATTAGGTATGCCCAGGAAAACAGAGGACTTAAAAACAGTCATCAGTGACACTGTTACACCATCTTTATGACAATACAACAAATATCTACATGCTTTCTATACTATCCAATAGGCAAAATAGAAGATTTAGATGCAGTGTCTCTCTTCTCAAGGAATTTTACATAATAGGGAAATAAGACTTTATAAAAGCAAGTAACTCTGAAAGAAGTAAAAACTTTTGATCAGTGTAATGATCAACTATTATTGATTGATCCACCTGATTAACAGATAATGGAGTCAGGTCACAGAATGAGACAAATATTTTTTGGATATGGCCAAATGTTAGAAATTATTTTCTTGCAATATACTAGAAATCCGAATCGCAGAATCCCAGGCCTTGGGAATGATGTAGACACCTTAGGAAGGTAGCAATCAGGAGTGATGTGGCACAACCATAGAGAATGTGTGAGGAAAAAAAGGGAGTTGGGCCTGATACCTTTATTCCACCAAGCTATCCTTCCAGGATATCTTGTTTCTTATCCAAAAAGTCTGGCCTGCTTTCTTGTACCTGGACTCAGATAATGAACGCTTCTTAGCTTCATGAAAAACAAATATAGAAAGGAAAGCAAGAAAGTTTAAACACATAGAAATGTGGTAAACTCATAGAAATTCTGCATGGGCAGAAAGGGATTTGAAAATTTAGGAAATTTAGGAAAAGAGAAAAAGAATTGCTTTCACTTTGGAAAAAAAAAAAAAAAGACTGGCAGTAAACCAGTCAATATTTGCATGATTCAAAAGACAGGTTTGAGAGCTACATCAATGAAAATTTTAAAATGAAGGCCTACTGTACCTTAAGAACTGGCATTTAACCCTTTCCTGACTTACAAAAAGAGAAAAGGTTTGTGTAAATTGGGAAACAACAAAAAAGTTGAGTTTGATTGGAACATTTAACTAGAATTTAGAAATCCTACAAATTAAAGTTCATCAATTTTAATAAGACTTCAATGAAGTGAACATATTTAACCTATGTCAGATTTCTTGATATCTTGGGGAAAGGGGGGGTAAAAGGAGAAAAATCTGGAACACAAAATTTTACAAGGATGAATATTGAAAACTATCTTTATATATGAAAAGTAAAATATTGAATTTGTGTGTTAAAATTGGAAACTGAATTGTAAAATACATGAGTCTCCTAACCCTTTTTTTTTTTTTATTATATTCTAACTGAATTTTAAGAATTGTCTTGTTTTCTTCCTACTAACAAAAGAAAAGCTTATTTAAAGGAATGAATGAGGATAAGCCCAAGTCCTCTGAGAACTCCCAGAGCTGCAACTGCTAAGGGAAAGAAAATCCTACCAGTTGGGTCTGCTATTGAGTGATAAATACTAATTGATAAGAGGTTCTGAGATTTCAGAACCCAGATTTGGTTTGTCATCCAGTGAATATTATCAGATTATGAACTGAACAACTAAAAGGTGAAAATTGTATTTAAACTTACTTTTATAATGTTTTGTAACTATAATTTAGAAGAATGGATATTTCCATCTTTGCCTTTAAGTTAAGAGGAAATTATAGCTGAAACAATGTGACTATCATTTATGAAAATTGTAAGATTTTTAACTAAATTATTTGGAATTATTGCCATAATGTTGGAATCTAAAATTGTTAATTACTGTGTGTAGAAAAGAAGGAATGAGTTTTATCCGGCACAGTTAGCCTTGGGGTCTGGTTGTGTGCAGTTTCCTTTCCACTCTTCACAGAATTGGGGATGGTTTCAATGAGCACAGCCTACAGTAGTTCTAAGGACAGATGGGGTGGGCAGGTAGAAGCAGGAAGCACAATCCCTTCTTTGGGGTCCTCTAAATTAAGGTAATTTGTAAGCTTGCTAAGTTTCTTGAAACTTGAAACAATGGTTTCAAGAAACCATTGGTGTAAGCAAAGTCATCAATTCTGGAAAAATAAATAGCTTACTGGGCTTATACCCCAAAGAGATCTAAAAGAAGGGAAAGGGACCTATATGTGCAGGAATGTTTGTGGCAGCCCTGTTTGTAGTGGCCAGAAACTGGAAACTGAATGGATGCCCATCAATGGGAGAATGGCTGAATAAATTGTGGTATATGAATGTTGTTCGGTAAGAAATGACCAGCAGGAGGATTTCAGAAAGGCCTGGAGAGACTGAGATGAACTGATGCTGAGTGAAATGAGCAGGGCCAGGAGATAATTATATACTTCAACAACAATACTATATGATGATCAATTCTGATGGACCTGCCATCTTCAACAATGAGATGAACCAAATCAGTTCCAATGGAGCAGGAATGAACTGAACCAGCTACACCCAGAGAAAGAACTCTGGGAGATGACTAAGAACCATTACATTGAATTCCCAATCCCTGTATTTTTGTCTGCCTGCATTTTTGATTTCCTTCACAGGCTAATTGTACACTATTTCAGAGTCCAATTCTTTTTGTGCAGCAAAATAACGGTTTGGTCATGTATACTTATTGTGTATCTAATTTATACTTTAATATATTTAACATCTATTGGTCATCCTGCCATCTAGGGGAAGGGGTGGGGAGAAGGAGGGGAAAAATTGGAACAAAAGGTTTGGCAATTGTCAATGCTGTAAAATCACCCATGCATATAACTTGTAAATAAAAAGCTATTTAAAAAAAAAGTGTTTGGGTTATATAGGTCCTAAACAAGAAAAGTATTTACTGAGAATCTATATTATATAGAAAATGATTTCTAATGATTGGTCTTTACACCAGGATGACTTTAAACTCAAGAAGAAGAAAGAAAAAAGTGGAAGATATTAAATGAAATCTCTTGTGTGTATATGTGCTGGTAAATTTTTATTACTTATTGCAACTTCATGAAAGTAAAAATAACTAACTAGTCCTAAAAGCTGTGATTAGTGAAATTTGCTATTGAGATAAAAATCTCTTGGGACTGTAACTGATATTGTTTTGAATTTTGAATTTAGGTATGATTATCTGATGGGTCATTAAGTTAGTAATTCACAATTAGAAATGTCACAAACTACTCAGAGAGATGTGATCCTGAACAGTTATGGTTAGAAGTCTGTATCTGAGGATAACCGTGGCTTTGCTTAAGATAGGATCCTTCTGGCTCAGTTTACCAATTGTGTTCTATTGAACATGAATGTTTCTCACTTGATTATTCCTTAGTCCGGCTATGATGTGGAATTGTTATGATTGGCTATCAACTGTGATTATTATCTGAAATAAAAATGTTTTATCCTGCCATATTTGTGTCTCTGGATTAAGCCTGAAGGACCAGTTTTAATGCTATTATGCTATTTGATATTCCTGCTTTTTCTTCTTATACATAGAGCAAGTAATCAGGAGAAGATATAAGCACAATGCAAGAATATAAGATCTTGCTATTTTCAATCTGAAAATATGTAGTCATTATATCCAAAACAATTAGGTAAATGAGCATTTGACCTAATCATCTATCTGTTAATATCTTATAAAATAAAGTCCTTAAATGTTTCAAAATGATGTAAGAATAAATGGCTATTGATACAACTGTCTATTATTCTATTATTCTACTAGTTATTAAAACTAAATCAGAAACATCTTCAGTGTGGTTTGGAGAAGAGAGTTTTAGTTCAATCAGTTTTCTTGAAAGTATATAATTTATGGAATATTTCGTGTTACATCAATAAAAATCAATTTTTTTCAAATTTGTTACTGATGTGGAAATTACAAGTTTGGCATAGAAATGTTCTCTCACAAACACCTTATTTCATATGCACTATTAAAGCCAGCCTCTTATAAGTAAATTCATTTGTTCAATTATTGGACCTAGGACTGGAAAGCCTCTACCTGCAAAAATGTCATCACTCATGTTTCCATGCCAACTGTTATTTAAACTTCTCTTGAGCTTCCTCTCTTCTGGGTTCTAAACCATGCACTTCCAACAACTTGCTCAACCTAGATACCATCCTCTACCCAATCTCGAGGCAGCACCCTTTAGATACCACAACTACCGTCTTTAAATCGAGTATTTACCCTCTTCAATCTGGATCCTGTGGGAGGAGCCATCCTGAAGCAGTTTCAGAAGATGACACTTCCCCATCCCTTATCCCCAAATGGATTTGGGTTCTAACCGGGGAGGAAATGACACGGCCAAAGTTAGAAATTATTTTCCTGTGATGTAATAGAAACCTTAATAGTAGCAAAGATCCCAATACTTTTCAAGAAATCTCAAGCCACCTGGCCTTGGGAATGATATAATCACTTTAGGAATATAGCTATTGGGAATGATGTGACACAGTCTTGGAAAATGTGTGTGAAAAACGGGGGTTGAGCCTGATATCTTTATTCCACTAAGTTATCTTTCAAGGATGTCTGGTTTGTCATCCAAAAGTCTGGGCTGCTCTCACACACCTGGACTCAGACAATGAGCATTTTAGTTTCATGAAAGGAGGGGAGGGGCAGCTGGTGGTGCAGTGGACAGAGCATCAGCCCTGAAGTCAGGAGGACCTGAGTTTAAATCTGGCCTTAGACAATTAACACTTTCTAGCTGTGTGACCCTGGGCAAGTTACTTAACCAGGAAAAAAAAAAAAAAAAAAAAGGAGGAAGGTAGTTGCTAGTCCCCATTACCAAACTTCCCACCAATCATATCAACCCCAATCCCATGACAGCATTTGTCTTGCTCTGTTCTTTGTTCTTCACTCCCTAAATCCACCTCTAATACTTTTCCCTACAAATTTACTTGTTTGCTCCTAGCTATCTCCATTTTTTTTTTGGAAGTTAGCCTGCTTTAATTAAGATTACAATTATAAAAATAGATTTTTTTTGTTTCTTAAAAAAACAAATTTAATTTAAAAGAGCAAGTGCTTGTTGATTGTGAAGATAGAATTAGCTGTACTAGATGAGAAGAGTCAAAGATAAATCAGATGATGATTCCAAAGTTGAGAATGGCAAGTTGGAGACATCATGACAAAGGATTCTAGCATTTATGGCATCAAGGGTGGGTATGGATGCAATAAAGCCCATGTTGGGGGGAGAAAGATAATAAAAGAAGGAATGGGTTAAGTAGGTTCATGAAGGTGGGGAGAAGGATCAATGTAATTCTAGGAGTTGATGAAACCTAACAATTTCCATGCTAGGCAGAAAGTGACAAATTTCACAATAAGCAAGCACAAGCCAAATCAATAGGATTATAGGCATAATTTGTCACTTATACTGGTTTGGCATTAATTTCCTGAAGACATTAACCAATTTGCTGCTCTATTTTCTGCTAACTTATTACTCTAACTGATGTAATTTGTACATTTTGTAAACTATAAGGAAGCTAGTTCTCCCAGACGATGTATAGGATAATAGAAGCCACAATTCCTATATTGGGCTTCTACTTCTCAATGATTTAAGATCTTGATCAACTTCTATTGTCTCAATAATGATAGGCGAAACCATCAGCTTCCTTTGCCCCGCCCCCCTCCCCCCCTCCCTCCCCACCGGTTAGCAACCTTTAACAACATTGAAGGAACTTCTCCAGACTATTTTGATAAGAGTACACATCCTTTATCTTCCCAGGTACTTCTCCTTTTCTCACAGTCTATATAATCTCTCCCTTTCCAAGGCATTAATGCAAAAATCATTTTTAGATCATGCCCATGATCTTTTCTCATAAAAGACATTTAAGAGACAGTTATTGTGAATTTATCACCTTGAGCCCAACCTTTTGAATCAGTAATTGCTCTCCTGATCTCCTCATACTGATTCCCTAATTCTGATCACCCAAATTTATGATCTTGAATTCACAATTTTATATTTATATAATCTTAACAGCCCTGTCCTGAAGCCAAACAATCCTTTTACAACTCCTCCATTTCCTTTAAAACCCAGTTCAAAGTGGATAGAGCACCAGCCCTAAAGTCAGGAGGACCTGAGTTCAAATCTGGTCTCAGACACTTAACACATCTTAGCTGTGTGACCCTGGGCAAGTCACTTAATCCCAGTAGCCTCAGCAAAAAAACTCCCCAAAAAACCCAAAACAGTTCAAATTTCACTACCTGCAGGGGCCTTATCCCCCAATTCCCACAGCTAGTGCCTCCCCTCAGAGATTAGCTTTTAATTACTTGTATCTATTCTGTACAGACAGAATTATTTATATGGCTCACTCCTGTTAGGAAGTAAGGTTCTAAAATGCAGGCACTAGTTATTTATTTAAACATCTTGTTTATTTAAAAAGTCTATTAAAAAGTTGTTTGTTAATATATTGGGTTACTTGTCTAAGGGAGGGTTGGTGGGAGGAAGACAAGGAGAAAAATTTGGAATATAAGGTTTTGAAGGTTGAATACTATCTTTGACTGTATTTCACAAATAAAAAGCTATTATTAAAAAAAAAAAGTTGTTTGTTAAAAAGTAATCTGCATGCTTAGTTACGTCTCCTCCCACACACTTATCTCTATGCAGATTATCCCAGCTAATTCCTAGGCTCACTCCTACCCTATTCCATCCATCATTTAGACCACTGGTTTGCACTCTAGATAATTTCACCCTATTCTTAACACAATTATTACATCATCTAACATCTCCAAAAAAATCAACAAGCATTGCATTTTTGTTTTTCTTCCCAGGTTATTTTTGCCTTCTTTCTAAATCCGATTTTTCTTGTGCAACAAGATAACTGTATAAATCATATATTGTATTTAACATATACTTTAACATGTTTAACATATATGGGACTACCTGCCATCTAGGGGAGGAGTTGGAGGGAAGGAGGGGAAAAGTTGGAACAGAAGTGATTGCAAGGGTCAATGTTGAAAAATTACCCATGCATGTGTTTTGGCAATAAAAAGCTATAATAATAATAAATCAACAAGCATTTTACTGTGTGCAAGACACCATTAGGTACTGGAAATATAGACAAAAATTATAAAGTCCCTGCATTCAAGAGACTTAAATTTTACAGCCTAAACTTCTTCAACCTCTTCAATTTAATTGAAATATTTCCCCCCAAAAATACAGACCTCTAAATTCTATTACATAGCCACTCCTCTGTTTCTCAAATTATAAAGAAGGGATATTTTGCTTACCTTAGCTATTTCCAAACCATATCTCTATTTTTCAAAATACAAACAAAAATACTTTTCAACAGTCTGTCTTGCAAAATTTTGGGTTCCAAATTTCCCTTCCTCTCTCCTCCCCACTTCCCTTAGACAGCAAGTAATCCAATATAGGTTAAAATAGAGAAGAATGTGCATTTCTTCTGACCGTATTTCCACATTTATCATGCTACATAAGAATATCAGATCAAAAGAGGGAAAAATACAATGAATAACCATTTATAACTAGTATGAGCCAAGTACTGGGAATACAAAAAGAGGCAAAAGACAGCCTGTGGCTGTGACCCTACAATTAAAACTACCATCTCCTATTCTTTTTTGATGTCATTTGCTGACCTCCACAGCAGTCTCTCAATGTCATCTGTGATTTTATTATCTGGATCTGTCTTTCCCTCCGTTGCTTGCTATCGACTTTGACTATTGAGTATTCCATGTTGATAACCTCTCTAAAACCCAGATCATACATTGTGATGGAATTATTGTTCAACTGTTTCAATAGTGTCTGACACTTCATGACCCAATTAGGTTTTTTTTAGTTTTGTTTTGTTTTTAGCAAAGATACTGGAATGCTTTGCTATTTCCTTCTCCAGCTTATTTTACATATGAGGAAACTGAGGCAAATAGGTTGTCTGATGCATGATTTAATCTCAGAAAGAAGCAGCTTCCTGACTCCAGTCCATCCTGTCCACTGATAAGATAAATCTGTCCATGGCTCAGTGGCGCCTTTCATCTCCTCCTCCCCATCTCCCACTACATCTCATGGTGTCCTTCTCAACCCTCCCCTTCCCCCGCCTCACCATGCCTTATGGTGTCTTTCTACTGATAGCTAACTAACTCTCAAGATACTACATCTCTTTTTGCTATTTAGCCTGCCAGCTAAGGGCACCCCCTGGGGTGTTCCCTTTCTCCTGGTAAATTGTGAGTTCCAGTAAGGAAGTTGTCTTTTCTATGGTTAATTATTGCTATGTGCTCTCCCAACTCTATCTCATATTTACCACTCTCGGTGTCTATTGTTTTCATTTTGTCTGCAATCTCTTCTCCTAAATAAACCTACAAATTTGCCAAAGAGAATGGCCATGATGAATTAATTCTTCACATAACCGAACCCCAACATTTGGTGCCCAGAAATTGCTCTTAGATCACATCATTTGGTCTACTAAACCAACACATCAATATCACATTACAGTTGTTGCAGATATCTCAAAATATTTACAACTATTGCTACTTCAAAACTGCTCTAGTTTTAATAAAAACACTTATGAAAGTTTGCACTAACATATCTTTGTAAATCAGGATTTTCAGCATTTGAAACCATCAAAACAAAAAATCGAAATCAGTTAAATATTCATCATGACAAGATGTTGCCTTGTCAGAGACTACCCTACAGTTTAATGTTCTTATTCATTCTAAGCACCAACAGCCTACACACTGAGGTCTTTTAAAAAAAAAATTAAGTTTACCTATATTTAAAATATACCACCTTGTCATTTAACATTAGACACATATATTACTATATCACAAAAACTGTTAAATATTTTGACAACTATATTTCAATTGGTTTCCTTTGTATTTGTAAATTTCTCATTTTATATATTTAAAAAACATTATTCTGAGAAGGGATTCATAGGATTCCTCCGATTACCATGAGAGTTCATGACACAGAAAAGGTTAAGAACTCTTTTTCTAGATCCTTGCCTCCTTAGGTTTCTGGGACATCACACTGTCCTATTTCTTTAACCTCTCTTTTTTTTTTTTTCTCTTTCGAGCAAACTTTTTGTTGCTGTTTTGGGGAAGGCACCAAGTAAAACAAAAATCTATCATTTCTGACCAGAACATTTGAGTAAATAGCCCTAGATAAAACTTATTGCCTCTCAAGCCCTCTTGTTATTCTACTGTGTCTATATCAAATGCAAAATTTTCAGAAATACAATGTATTTTGAATAAATCATAAATACATTATCAATGCATCAGAGTTTACAACAATATTAACCTGACTTCTGGCAGACTACTACAATAATGGGAAATAAAATTAATCCGGAGCATTTGAAACTAAATGAAACCCGGCTCAGCTCCTCAAATTTGATCCTCTTCAATCTGGTAAATTTACTATGGAAATTTCATATTTTCTAATGGGATGCGAAAAAGATTACATTATTTAGTCTTAAAAGACTTCAGTAACCCTAAGATTAATTGATCCCAAAGTTCTGATCCTTCCATTCATTTGGTCTTCAGTCCAAGCTCCAATTTCCTTTGCAGATTAATCCAACTACCTCTGGTGAAAATTCTTTTTCTCTTCTTCCTATCCATCAGAATCAATTACTCTGGAGTTAGGCCTAAAACAAAGACTCTAATTTCCATGTGGTTACACAATTCATTCCTATAGAGAGCCCATTATGTCATGCAGGGAAAAGGTATTCAGACGTCTGATCCCACCTTCTCAGGTTCCTCCTTGTCCAACTGATTCCTTACAATGGGTGTTTCTTCTCAGGTCCGGCTAGGTTTTCTCCCTCTGTAATCTGATTCCCTCCCAAACCCTTAGTATGATTCCTAGCTCAGGGTTTTCTGTAAAGTTCATAACCACATCTCAAGATACTTTCAAACTCAGCATCTTTCCTATCAAGCATCCCCTTCCATCAATTTGGAAATGGCTGAACAAATTGTAGTATGATTGTGAATGAATACTATTGCGCTGTTTAAAAATGACAAGGAAAAAGTGGGAAAACATATACAAACTGAGACAAAGTAAAGTGAGCAGAACAAGACCATCATACATAGTAACGGTAATGTAATGACGATCAATAGTGAAAGACTTAGTTACCCTGATCAATGCAATTGACCAATACAATTACAAAAGACTCATGATGAAAAACGCTGTCTGCCTTCAGAGACAAAACTGAAACATACTTTTTCATTTTCTTATTCTTGCCTTTTTTTTTTTGCAACTTGGCAAATATGGAAATGTTTTGCATATATATATAACTGCTATCATATTGCTTGTCTTTTTAATGGATGGATGGAGAGAGAATTTGGTTCTCAACATTTTTTTTAAATTTCAAAACCAAAAAACTAACAATTTTAGCAGGAGCTACATTTTCAGGAATCAGCAAATGTTATCAGTCTGATTTATCGTTTTGTTTTCTATCTCTAATAAACAATAAAACGATGGAGAAAATGTAAAAACAAATTAACTTCTTTTTCCCTCAGTAAACTGATAAACATTGACTGGTTTGCTGCTGCTTACATCTAGCCTCTTTTCTCTTTAGCTTCACCCTAAATAGAGAGTCTTAGCATCTGTTTGCACTTTTGTTATCTTTCTTGATAAATTGTTAAAAGTCTTGTCTGATTCTTCATGAGCCCATTTGGAGTCCTGGGAGAGATAATGAAGTGGTTGGCCATTTCCTTCTATTTTAGACAGAAGGAAACTGAGGTAAAAAAAAAAAAATGAGGTAAGTAATTTGTTCAGTCAAAACAGCTAATGCCTTACAGGTCAGAAAAACTTGGGTTTTTGGTGTGCTACCCCCCTGGTTCTACCTATACCACTTTAACAGCTTTCTAAAAAGTCTTACTGCCCCCATTACTGACCCTCCAATTCACCCTTCATACCCCTGCCAAGCCAGTCTCCCTCATGAGTAGATTTACTCTTCAGCAGGTCCTTAATGCTTACCAAGTAAAATTCAGACTCCTTATCCTTACAAGCCTTCTTTAATGTTCTATCTCCCTCCTTTTCCCCAAGATTCGCTCATATTACTGGCCCCATGTACTCTATGCCAGAGCCAGACTAAACTATCACCAAAACCTGTAACATCTCTTTTCTGCCTCTGAGCCTGCCTCCTCCTCCCCATTCTTCCCTTCCAAGTCAAAAAGTCAAGGCCTCCGCAAAACCTTCCTAGACCCTTCCCTCCTCCGACCTCAGAAGCCCCCTTATACCTCTATTATGCATTTAGGTCCTAAAAGTGCTTGTGTGGGAACCATATCCCTTTTTTAAAACTAGACTATCATATACCAGACTGAGCGCAGGGACCATGTCTTAACTATACTCTGTATCTCTCTGTGTCCTACACATGGTAAAAACTTAAGAGTTGTAGCTGAATTGAATTGAGGTTCTGGGGTTGGTGAGAGAGCAACCCTCCTCCTGCCTTTGCTCCCTCCCTTCCAGAGCCGGTTCCAATGGCACAATGAGTACAAGTTTCCTGGCAGTAATGGCTGACCTTCAGGCCGAGCTGTTCCAGGAGAGGTCTGTCCTCCAGTACAAAGTCACAGCTGAAAGCCGCTTCCATGAATCTTAGAGACATCAGCCAATTCTCACCCAGATTTCCCTTCAAATGGCTAACGAGTTCTTTCTTCTTGGCCCCCCTCTTTTCTTATGGAGAGCTCCTACCATAAGGGAGTATCTTATTTTAGATATAAATCCTGGAGCCTTCAATTCTATCTTAAGAAGATAAAAGAATGTTTACTTGGCTATGTGACATAAGATGGTCAAAAAACACAGGGTGGGAACTTGAAAGATTTAATGATTGTAGTATTTTTAAAAATCAATCTAATTTAAAAGATGCAAAATTCATTATCTGAAGAGAGCTTATAAAGCTAAAAACATAGACTTACAAAAAGGTTAAGTCATGGCTGCTTTTTTGAGTCATCCCTGACCTCTTCAGCTGTTTAGGAGGAGGAGCACATTTTCCCCAAGTGTCCTTTAGCAGCTGTTAGAAAGCAAATTTTGCAGGAATGCATCATGGATACACTCAACATGATAGTTCTCAAGACCTGGGAGATTACTTTCCCTATAGAACCGGATGCTTAACCCTATGCTTTTCCCACATATAGCCCTAGAGGGACCCAAATCTACCTGGGTCTCAATTGCCCGGCCTCTTCCTCATAATAGGCTGGAAAAGTCTCAATTTTATTTTATTTTTTTATTTAATCTATTGCATAATCAGGCCTTGAGTCCTTAGATCACAATTTAAAATGTAAATTGTTGGGGCAAGGATGATTTGTATTCTTATAAAAAACAATTATTGCTTCTGAAAAGGACAGGCTAACTAAGCTTGTCAAGCACCGTGAGGATCAATGTGTGTCAGTACAGAGTTCAGTATTGCTGGAGAAAGGAAATGTGTCGTAGAAATAAGGGAGAAGGGGGCTGGAGAACCTGGCTAAGAGCCTGAGGCTGGGGGATGTGGACAAGTGCAAACGGGGAGGAGACCTGCTCTGTCCTGCTCAATGAGGAGGCACAGGGGAGGGAAGAAAGTGAAATGAGATGCTCGTGGCAGCGCGCCAAGAAGTGGGACTTTGGTCTCTGCTTGTGGGGGGAGGGGGAGACAACATCCCTCCCTTTTAAGGGGCCTGAGCCCCACAGGATCAGGTTCAGTTATAAAGTGTTTCAAGCTACAAAATGGGAGGGAAGCCTCCTACAAAGAACAAGGGACAACTTGATGCATTAGGGAGGTCTTCCTGAGCTGGCAGTGAAGACCCTGAGACAGCTACATCCATCTTGTGGGAAGGGGAACTCAGGCAGGGCAGGGATGGGTTGAGAGACATATCAAATCGCAGTCAAAATCCTGGAACGGAACAGCCTCAGCGGGGGCGGGAAGGACAGCCCTCGCCTCCAGGACAAAGGACACGGGCTGCTTCTGCAGGAGCTCAGGGTCAAAGGCCATGCCCCGAAAGAAGGGATGGGCCTGGAAGTGATACAGGTAGCGCAGGCGATGGAAGGGGTCGTGGCACAGGAGCTGGAGGGAGACAGAACAGGGCCCGTGGGAACGAGGACAGGCGTCCCCAGGGGCGCGGGGAAGAAGATGGCGGCGAGAAGGCGGGCGGTGACAGGAAATGAGCGGAGGGGATTCCCACTGCAGGCTGGGAGGCCGGCCCAAGAGTCGAGGGGATTCATAGGGGCCCGGGGGATGGAGGCATCTGGGGCAGGGAAAGACGAAGTTCCCTGGAGGCCAGTGGGGGCCGTGGACACTGGGCTCTCAGGGAAGGCCCCCGGGGCAGGGAGTTTCACGATGGCCCAAGGAGGGAAGAAGGCTTGGGGGGGACGGCCGAGCCAATCAGGAGCTGCAAGGAATCAAGCTGGAAGGGAATGGCGGGCCAGGCAGGGCTGGAGCCCCGGAGACGGGCGGGAGTGCCGCAAGTGCCCGGGGAGGGCGGCCTCGGAGGCCGGGCTGCTCTTACCTCCTGGAGCAGGAGAGCAAGCCCCTGGCTAAGGGAGGCTGGGACCTCATAGTTACAGCGAGTCACACTTGCCAACATGGCCACATGATCCTTCTCAGCCTGCAAGGGGAACTAGGAAAGAAAGAATGGGCCGGGGACAGGCCACCTCTTACCGAGCCGGGCTTTCTCCCATTTCCCTTCCCGGGCTCTTCTCACAGAGTGAAACCCAAAGGGTGGGTGGCGCGGTTTCCCCTTTGCCTCACAAGCGCTCGCCCTCCGCCCTCCCTCCCTCCGCCGATCCTTCTCTCACCTTCCCAGCTGCCAGGGCGAACAGCAAGATGCCCAGGGACCACCAGTCCGCGACGTGGTTGTAGGGCCCGCCCCTCAGGACCTCTGGGGCTGCAAGGAGCAGAGAGCCCAATCAGCCACCCAGTGCCTCGGGCCGGCTGGGCCGGCTGGGCCGGGACCGATTCTGCCGGAGCTGGAGACACACAAGCACGGGAGCGCCCCCCTCCCCCGCCTCTCTGCCCCCCGCCCAGAGTTTCCACTCTAGCGAGGGAGACATCAATGCACCTGCAGGTATCGCCAGAGCAATAGGAACAGGACAGGTACAAGTAAAGGCAGAGGAGGAGGCCCCGTGCACAGCGGCCCGGGCTGCAGGAAGAGGCGGGCTGGTCACGCAGCGGGGGGACCGAGCCCACCCTCGTCGCGGGGGATGGCCACTCGGCAGTGCAGGGGGCAGGGGGTGGAGGGCCGGGCACAGGAGCCCTGCCAGCCCCGGCTCTGGCTCACCCATGTACTGAAGCGTCCCGCAGATGGTGTAGGCCCGCTCCCCCTGCGGGAGATGTCGCGACAGGCCGAAGTCTGTGAGCTTCAGGTGGCCTTTGAGGGGAAAGGGACCATTAACGTCCCCCGCCCTGCCCCCCTTGCCCCTGCCCCTCACCCCCCTCCCCGCGCTTTATCACACAGGGATTGAGGAGATTTACCTCTTTCATCCAGTAGAATGTTCTCCATCTGGAAGGTTAGAAACAAACATACAAATACACCCTCCCTTTCCCTTCTTGATGTCTTCCCACCCGGCCTAAAAGGGTCAGCCAAGGCCAGTCCCCTATACTAGGGCTCTGAGTTTGTCTGGGTGGGGGGAGGGGGGAGGCAGAGCAGAACGGGCTTCCCCCAAGGCTCTAGTAGTTCAGGGGCCGAGCCGAGCCCCCCACGTGGCTGCCCCGGGGCCGGACGGGACTCGGGCTTTACCTTCAGGTCCCGATGCACGATGCCCAGGTCATGGAGGTAGCCTGGGGAAGAGAACAAGCTTGAAAAGTGGCCGCTTCCGGCCGCCCCTCCCTGCCCCGGGAGCTCCCTCGGGCTGCCTCACCTACGCCCAGGGCCAGCTCGGCCGCAAAGAGCCGCACGGAAGCCTCAGAGAAGCAGCCGACGGCGGCCCAGAGAGAGTGCAGGTCCCCCGTGCTGTAGTACTTGTACACTGCAAAGGAGCCGGGGGTCAGGCCCGCCCGGGCCGGCCTTCGGCGGGAGGAGTCCCCAGGGACAGGGAAGCAGGGGCTGCCCTCCCACGGACGGGGGCAGGAGCTTGGGTGGGAGGGCGGGAAGCAGGGAGACCCGGGAGGAGGGGCTCACTAGTGAAGAGATGGCGCTGTCCCTGCCAGCTGCCTCCCAAGCCCCTCACAAACGGGTGGCGGATCTGGCGCTGGGGACAGAGAGAAGGGGCGTCAGATCGGAGGAAGCCTTTGTCAGGGGACAAAGGGAGGAGCTGGCGCCGCGTGGCCGGGCAGAGGGCGCTGCTGCCCGGCTCACCCCTCGTGGGCAAGGCCGGGCGCTGCCGACCCCCCCCCCCATCCCGCGGGACTCTCCTTGGCAAACGTGAGGGGCCCGGTCAGTGCCCCAGAGTGCCGAGCGGCGTCTGCAGCCAGGACCACCAAGTCCGGGAGAGCAGCCGGGCCAGGAAGTCTCCCCCGGCCGGGGCCCTCCCTCCAGGCCTCGGGGCCTACCTGGATGCTGACCTCCTCCTTGCACTGCCTCAAGCTGTCTCGCTGAAGGACTTCCACCTTGGGGACCACCTGCAGGGGAGAGCAGAGGCCGAAGGCGCCTGAAGCTGCCCCCCCCCTCCCCTGGGGACAGGAGGCGCGGCGGAAAGCGCTTTACCTTCACGGCCAGCAGGGCCCCCAGGCCACAGTCCAGCACCTTGAGGACAGTCCCAAAGGAGCCCTTGGCCACAAACCCCAGGACCTGCGGAGGAATACGGGGAGGCAGAGGAGTTCTAACAGAGGCTCCCCGTCCCCCTGGGGCTTTCCCGGGATGTCCCGTGCAGCCTCTGCGGGGACCTGGCTGACCCACCTTCAGCTGCTGCTGCCCCTGCGGGGGCCGGACGGGGAACTCGGGCAAGAAGAGAGAGACGAGCTTCGGCACCGGCCACTCGGTCAGGGACTTCTCTGAGGGCAGCAGAGCTGGCTCCAGGGGGGGGAGCCGGCGCTTCCGCTGTGCCCACAGCTGCTCCAGGCCCGACAGAGTCGTCTCCACACCTGACAAGACTCTCTTCCAGCCCCGAACCCAGGGCCCCCGGCTGGGGATGCTGTCAGCCTGCTGAGAGCCAGCGGGAGCCGCACTGAGCGGCCTGGCCCCTCAGCAGGTGCCAGCCCTGGGGAGGGGGGAGGGTCACACAGCGCAGGGCAGTCGGCTCTCCTGGGTACCAGCCTGCATCCTCCCTTCATCAGACTTGGCATTGCCTAGCACTGGGCACAAGGCCAGGTTCTCCCTCTCCTGGGTCTCGCACAAACCCTTTCTCCACAGGACACTTCCTTCTCCTCCTAGGTTGGGGCCGCTCAGCCCCTGGCCCCCCCCCCCCCTTGGCTTTTTACGGCTCTCATCCTGGTCATCCTCACTGCACACCCCGCCCCCACCTGACCCCCGACACTTCCCCCACCTCGGGCATAAAGCCAAAGCTATTCTGAACTGGGGGCTGGTGCAGCGTGGGTCGCTTACCTTGTGGGGAAGGGTCCGCCGGCTGCCCGCCACTCCCATCCTGCCAGTGCCTCCCCAGCTGCCAGCCCCCTCTGTCCCCGTTACATAAGCAGGCCCACCCCTTTCTGATGCATCATTCATGAGCCCCGCCCCCAGCTCCATTATTCGCGGCGCCTGCCTCCGGTTCTACTCAGGCTTCTGGGTACTCCTTCTCCCGCTGCAGAGAAATGCCCCCACTCTGGAATCAGGGCTGAAAGCGCAGACCTGCGTCCTCCTCCCTGAAAGGGGGCAGTGACTCCAGGCAGCACAAACGGGGCAAGATCTCAGAGCAACGCCAGGGACACAAGGGATGGCAGAGGCTGGTCTCCCTGGGACTGGGAGCCGCCAAGAGCAAGCCAGAACCGGGGGTCCCCGCCGGGGAGAGAAGCACGAAACAGCATCAAATTTAAAATCATCTTTCTTTCTTTCTGTGCAGATCCCATTGGGTTACCAGTACCACCATCACCACCACCACCACTTGGGGCTTGCTCAGAGAGAGGGCAAGGGGCTCCCGGCCAGCTCCGGCACTCAGTGCTATTCTCCCAGCAGAGCTTGGCACGGAGATTGAGTAGGACGGTGGTCCCCCCTCTAGCACGCAAAGACCCCTTTCTGTGCAAGGCTACAGGGGGTGAAGGGGCTGAGAGGGGATCACGCATCCCATGGCTTCCTTCCCATGGCACATGGGAAGAAGTTACAGAGAAATATTTATAATGTCTATTTTAAAAAATGTAACACCACTTCTCTCCATCTGCTATCCCTTCCCAGTCTCCTCTGGCTCCAGTGGATCACAGGATCCAGTGTCTATGTCCCTGCTCTGGGCTTACTTATGATCCTGGGCCTGCTCTGAACAGGAATTGGCAGCACAATGGCATCAGCCACTAGGCACTCCGAGGGGAGCAGCCCAGCATGGGTATCATTCCCTAAGGCCCCCGCAATTCCCCGGGGAACAAGGGGAGTTCTACCCCCTGCCCCCACCCTGAGTCACTTGGGCCCTGCAGTCTAGGGCCAGAGTCCAGTTCTGCCCCACGGGGGCTTTCCCGGCTCATTTTCTCCTGCCAAAAATTGACTTCTTGCTGGGGTTCTTGTCGCCCACACTCAGACCGATGAGGAGTCGGGCTTTCTCATCTTCCTCCTGCTGCTGCACGTTCAGGTCCGACTTTGTTTCAAGCTTCCCTCGGGTCTCAGACCCTGCAGCCGGCTTCAGCCTGAGCTTCTCCTTGATCACCTGAGAGGATGGAGGATGGAGGAAAGGGGACGAGGGTCAGTGAACCTGATGTAAAACATTAAGTCTGCTTAGAAAATACTGAGTGCCAGTTCTATCAGGCATTCACTGGGCTTGGCTTTGGGGCAACTGCCCTGCCCCCAGGAGCTTATAATCTGCAGCCAGGTCCCTAATTAGTAGGGGGCAGAACTCCTCTGAAGTATATGCATGTATTTGACTTCACTATTTGAAGGTATAATTATGTAAAATAGGTATGTGATAGGTGGAAATAGGCAAAGTGAAATCAAATAGCGCAACCTCTTCAGGGGTTTTAATTATTGACATTAATGGGGAGCTAGCCTCCAACCCTGCCCCATCAATATGGGGCTCTAAGGCAGGGGTGGGGAATGTCCAGCCCAAGGACTGTGTAAGGCCCTAGGAGAAATCATTAGCTGAGGCACCCATAGAGGATGATGAGATGAAAGCTAAGTACAAGTCCCCACTGCTTGAATAAGTTGATAATTTTGTATATAATTGTATGTATGGCCCACTCATTAGTGGGTTATAAATATCCAAACAGCTCTAGCAAGAAAAAAGGTTCCCCACCCTTGCCCTAAATACACACATTTACATAGCAATGTTACAGTTTATAAGAAATTTTTCTCAACAATCCTGTGAAGAAGGCATTAATAAATGTACAATTTGACACTGTAAGATTTAACAAAGTGCTTTCTTTACACCCAACAAGAAGGGACTTTGTAGAATTTAAAGGTCTGTCTTTTTAGACAAGAACTTGAGACTCGGGGAAATTAAACTGATTTGTCCAAGCTCACAAGTATTGGAGTGGAAACTTGAACCCAGGTCTTCTGACTTCAGTCTTTCTACCTAATCATACTATCTCGTGCAGTGCTACGGACAAAGTAGAAATATTCATTTGCTAAATGAATTAATGACTCATCTGAACCTGGCACAGGGGAAAGGGGAGAAGGACCAGCAGAGTTCCCTTTTCTCCTCCAGCTCTAAGCAGAGGAAATCTTTTGCTTGCCCAAGTGTCTGCCTCGGTGTTGGGTCCTATCAACCCCACCAGTCCAGCCACACACCTGGGCCACCAGGGCTTTGCGGCTATCCCTCTTCACTGCCATGGCGAAGTCCAGCCACGTCCATGTGTTGTTGTGATATTCTAGACAGGGCAGCACGAGATTCAGGTCACCCCAATCCACACTGTTCTTCTCGCCCTGAAGGAGGGAGGGAAGAAACAGAAGTCTCAGGGGCTCCTCAAGGAGCAGCCAGCCCACCAGTACCATAGAGACCCCCACTGCTAATTCCCCCCTCCCAGCACAACAGGAACAGGCCCCTCAACCAGTCCCATGCCTGCGGAGCTTTCTCAGCTGGCCCCAGGACGCCCAGGGAAGGGGCAGACCTTATAGCTGACACAAAGCGGAACTTGGGGGATCTTGATGTAGATGAAGGAGTTGTTCATGGCGGCCCGTTCTTTCATTTTGTCGATGTCATCCACAGGGTGCTGAGGAGGGCCGAAGAAAGGAGACCCGTGTGGGACGTGGCTCACCCACCCCTCCCTCCTCTGCCCTCCCATCTACCCCACGGGAAATAGGGAGACCTAGTCCCACCATCCAGCCAAGGAGGTGCCGGGTACCTCAGGCGCTTTGCGGAATGATCTCCTGACCCCAGAGCCGCGGTTCAGGCCCTGAGCCACACCCTTTCCAGGGCCCAGAGACACCGCGTCATCCGCTGCAATCAGCTGCCGGGGCTTCACCACGGGCATCCCTACAAGAGAGCCAGCAGGCCGGCCATCACCCCCTCTCCAGGGCCTCGGTTCCTTGCTGGGACCGCCGCCCTGCTCCGCCGGAGCCCCATCCCAAGGCTCTCACCCGTAGTCACGAGCTTGGACTTGTCCTCCTCGTCACCAACCTCCTCATCCTCCATGCTACGACCAGGAAAGAAAAAGCCCATCATCCTATGGAAGAACTGGTGGGTCAGTTGGATGGTGAGGGGAACCACATTGACCTGCAAGAGATGGAGGTAAGGGATGCTTTAAAGTCTGTCAGTTACTCCGAAGGATTCATGATTAAACATGAGTTTCCATCACTTCCCAAGGTGCTGAATGGAGAGTGCAAACTGAGACATTTTTTAGACTCAGCCAATGTGGGGATTTGTTTTGCCTAATTACATATATTTGTTGTAAGCGTTTCAGGTTTTTTTTTTTCCTGGTTCAGGAGAGATTGAAGAGAGAAGGTAGATTCTGTTAACTGAAAACATAAAAATAAAGTCAGCTTCTTTTATATAATAAAAGTCATATTCTGAAATGAAAAACATTTCTTAAAAAAATTACAATTTACAGTCAGGAGCAGCTAGATAGTGTAATGAAGAAAGCACGGCTCTGAAGTCAGGAGGAACCGAGTTCAAATCCAGCCTCAGATACTTAACACTTACTAGCTTATGCAGCTTGTACAAGTCACTTAATCCCAATTGCCTCACCAAAAAAAAAAAAAAAAGTACAAATAGCCATATGATTGAATGCTTCAAATCACTAATACTGAGACATTTAAAACAACTCTGAGGTTTCAGATCATATCTATCCAAGTGGAAAAGATGACAAAATATGGAAATGGTCAATGTTGGAAGTTATTCTGCAGAGATATGTATGCTAATGCAGTGTTGGTACAACTGCAAATTGGTCTAATCATTCTGGAAAGCAAATCTGGAATTATGTCAAAAAAAATTAAATAACCAAAATGTCCATACTTTTTGACCCATATATTTTACTGTTAGGTGTTAATACCAAAGAGGTCGGTTATAAGACAAAAAGGTAGGTCCCAAATAAACCAAAATATTTTTGTTATTTTGTTTGTTTGGTGAGGCAATTGAGATTAAGTGACCTGTGACCCAAGGATCATAACAGTTAATAAATGTTAACCATCTGAGGCTGGGTTCTCCTGGCACCAGGGCCGCTGCTCTCGCCAGTGTGACATCTAGCTGGCCTTCACACCAAAATATCTGTAGTAGCAAAGAGCTGTAAACAAAGCAGATATCCCTTGGTGGGGGAACGGGGAGCAGTTAAACAAATTATGGTACATAAATGTCACAGAGTATCATTGTGGTGTAATAATGAATGTAATTGGAAGAGATGCATTGGAAGACATACAAGAACTGATGCAGAGTGATGATGTCTGCACAATCAGGAAAACACCATGCACCCCACCCACAACAATGTGAACGAAAAGAAAATAATCACAACTAATTGCTGGAGACAGAATGGCCAACGAGAACACCCCCTTGAAGAAATGAGGGACGATGAGATTAGAACTGCTGCTCATAATGTCAGACTTTTTGCTGTATTGGTTAGTTTTGTGGAAATTTTCTTCCTTTTTTTTATATTATAGGGGATGGCTCTCTGAGAAGGGATTGTCTTTTTACACAAGAACACTGAAAACTGGGGAAATTAAACTGTTTAGAGAAGAGGAAAACGGTGAGAAATATAAGTGATCTAAAACACAAAAAAATAATAAAAATTTATTTTATAAAAGGGGGGGAAGGGGTTTAAACCAAAGTTGGTTATTCTTCCTTAGCCTAAAATCTAAATTCTGCTGTAGAAATAGTCCCATCCTTCTCTCCCCTTAGACTCTTCAGGAGTTGGGTTTCCCTCACCTCAAAGTGCTCCTTGATGGAGATGCCCCCCACAGGAGGCCGGACCTTGCTGAACAGCCGTAGGGCCAGCTGCCGGCCAGACTGGCAGGAGCTCTGGGGCCGGAGCACCACCTGTGGGATGTAAAGGGTCCTTCAGCACCTACTTTAAAAACCAAAAAAATTGTAGGGAAAGCCAGGTAAGAGGCCCTGGTCTCTAGGCACTCTCCTACTAGCTCTCTGCAGGGGTTGCTGCCCCTGGGCTGGGAAGAGGGGGGGCAGGACTGGGCAGCAGAAAGGATACTTGCCTTATAGACCGCATTGGGCAGGAGGTTGTTCATCGTGAACCAGCCCAGCTCGAGGAGATGTTCAGCCGTGTCATCGGACTTATTCACCTGTTAAGACAGACCCGTCCCACTGCAGTTAAGCTTTCCCAGGGGCTGCCAGAGGCCTTCTCCAGGCTCCGTTGGCCGCGGTACTACCTTGCTATACAGGAATCGCTGCAGCTCCAGCTCAGCAATGCCCAGCTGCCCATCCTCCTCAGTGAGGCGCCAGCGTGCCTGGGCAAAGTAGAACTCGGTCCGGCGGGCCACGCTCACATCCTCCTGCTGCTTTCGAAGCTCCATCTTGTTGGCCCGTTGGAGCTGGAAGTCTTTAAAACACCTGATGGTGTGGTGAAGGTCAGAGAGAGCAAACAGAGCCCGAGCCAGGAGGTGGAGCGTGTGCGCGGGGGGTTTCCCAAATGTAAGTCCCAGCCGCACACACTCACGCTTGAGCCCGAGACCGTGCCCAGCCCGGGATTCTCTGCCCCACCTGCAGGGCCGCAGCTCTACTGTACAAGGAGCCACTGGCTCTCTCCCTGTTACCCATGCCAGCGTTTAAGTTGCAATCACACCCTCCTGCTGCGCAAACTCTGCACCACGTTTCAGGTTCAGAGCCACGGCTTCAAGGCTGCCAGCCAGATGGGTCGTGGCTCTCCCCCAAATTTCCCTGCACGCCTCCCTCAGAACCATCTGTCCCTGGATACCAATTGCTTGGGAACCAAAAGGAGGGAGGTGAGGAAGCCAACTGCAGGTGCTGGCTCTTGCCCAGAAGCCCACCTGGGCCCTGCTGGAGGCTCCTGCCAGGGGGAGACAGGGCCGAACCCAAGCTTTCCTTGGCACAAGGCTCCCCGCCCTCGAGACGCTGTGAAACAAGGGCAGGGGGTGCCCTGGAGAGCGCACCTGATGAGGATATTCAGCTCCTCGCTCTCCAGCTGCAGGTCAGCTTTTTCCTGGCTCAGCTTCTGGTTCAGGTCAAGGAGGTTCTCGTTCTTGCTGTCATCCTGCAGAGACTGGGGGAAGCAGGACAGCCAGGAGTGAGCAGGAGCTCCCCCCATGCCCAGAAGCCTCGAGCCCAGGCTCTGTGCTCCAACCTTCATGATGGAGTACATCTGCTTCTCCAGCTGCCGGATCTGGGCCACGTGCTGTCTCACGGCCTCCTGTAAGTGCAGGATGCTGCTGCGCTGCTCCTCGGGGTTGCTGGAGATCTCCAGCTGGAAGCGGACCCGCTGCTTCTTTTCACTGTGCTCCTAAGAGAGAGGAGCAAGAATGAGGCCTATGGGCACGTGCGGGCACGTGTGGGCACGTGTGGGCACGGAGGGCAAGCGTCTCTCAGAAGCTTCCTGAGAGGAAGAGGGAGAGAAGGTGTCAGGGATCACCTGATCACTGCCACAGAGCATGTCCACAGAGGGACAAAGTGGATTTTAGTGGAAACTGGAGTTAGGACTAAGAAATCCAGTTCTCACTGGCTTGGGAAGGCTAAAGCCTGTGCAAATATGATCGACAGTCTACTGTTGCTAACCCATGGGGGACTCTTCTACTTCCAAGGCTGCTCCCGGGGCAGAAGTCCCCCTGTGGCCTGTGGCCCGACCAAGACTCCCCCCAACAAAGCGCGGGACTTTGGGACTTTCCAACGAGGTTTGGTCTGAGATAAAGAAGCCGGGCTCACCTTTCGTTTGGGTTCTACATGAAGCAACAAGTTGTTGACAATGTCCAGGATCATGGCGTACTGGGCGGGGTTGGTAGAGATCTCCAGCTCATGGTGGATGAGGGTGAAGGTGTCCACAGCCCCTGTGACATCAGGGATTTTAGCAGGGAGCCCAAGCCCCTCTCTGAGAGCCCTGCCCACCCTAGCGCCTCACAGGATGGAGTCTGCGTGCGGGCAGAAACATCCCGGGACTGCTGTGCTGAGCCACGCACGGGGCCCCCTTTAGAACCATTGCTATTTCTAAGGCAGAAATCGGAAGCCAGAGGTGCCCAATATCTTGGGGTGAGCCCTGGAGGGATCAATGACTAGCGGGACTTTGGTTAACAAAGTGTCAGGACCCAGGAGACCCTCCCCATTCTGAGAAGCCACAAGCTCTTGCCCACCTTCCTGTTTCTTCAGCAGGTCCTCCTTTTCTTCCTGCTGCTCGTGGACCTCAGGTGGCTTGATCTGAGTGGCCAGCTCAGGGTCGATGTCGTGGCTGTAGCTGATGTAATACATGCGGCAACTGCAGCGCGAGATGATCCGCTGGACTTGCTGGGCTTGCTGGGCCTCCGCCGGCTGGTTCCAGTCTGGCCAGGAGAGAAAGCTTGCTTAGGGGCAGTTCCGTTCCGCTCCACAGGGGGCCATGCCTTTGACTTAGGGCAAAAAAGCCATGCCCAAAATCTTGACTGTGTGAGACCAAAGGACTGCAGGGAAAACCCTCAGAACCCCAGCAGCTGCCTGATTCCAGCACTATCAGGCCTCCCTGGCTCCCCCACCCTGGGGCAGGGGCGGGGCCTGGCCAACCTGTAGTGGTGCTGACCATGCCGCCCACCGCCTGCCCGCTCTCCATCAGCTCCTGCACGGAATCCAGGCTGCGCTCCCGGTGCTCCTCAATGTTCTTTACCTGCGGGAAGAGACGGGCCTCCTCAGCCAGAACCGTCACAGACAGTCCTGGGCAAAAAGGCTACGGATCCCAACCCGAGAGCGGACACCACTGGCTCCACAGCCCTCCAGTTCCCAGGTCTCCAGGAAACTTCCCAGGAGAGGTCGGACAGCTCTCTCTCTGGGTTTCAGATGCCTTTAGGCCTTCAAGCCTGGCCTTGAGCCTGCTAAGAACACAGCCATGATCTGAAATCCCCCTTTCTCAAATTCCATTGGCAAGGAAATTTGGGAAACCTGTCCAATGAAGGATCCTTCCCCCAGAGGTTTTTAGGTCAAACGTGCCCAGGCCTGAGACCTAAATCTAATTTTGGACAGTGCGCACTTTCACTAAATCTGAACCTTCTTTAGCACTTCCCTGTTCAAATCCCCATTGTTCTCTGTGGACACTGATAATGGTGATACTGAGGCTGACGTTCATTTAAATATCTCTGCCAGCCAAAATTCAGAGTGTGAAGTGGAATAAATACAATGTGAGCAGCTTTATCATTAGAAAAAGGGGAAACAACATGGAGCCCCCAGCTATCAAACATGTTAGGTCAGAGACAAGCAGCTCAGTGAGAAATGTGCCATGACACACCCTTCTTGAAGGGTCAGGGACAATTTCCCAAAGTGCACCATTCTCTGACGGCTGCAGGAGCCTCTCCCTGAAAAAGCGGGCTTCAGGTACAAGGCCCGGCATGCCCGCGACCGGCAGCCGCATGCCAGCCTCCACCTCCCCAGGAAGCAGAGGTGCTCTCTCCATTGGTTCGCTGCAAGGGGCACCTTTTACTCGGAGCACTCCTGTTACAGACCAGCTCAACGTCCTCTTCGCATCGCCACCATCCTGCCTGTCCCCTGTCTAGCGTGACATCTGATTTGAAAGTTTCTTGCCTCTTGGACAGTTACGCTGGGTGTTGCCTATACTGGGCTCCTTTGTCACAGCAATGAGACATCTCAGCTGGGGTGAGGAAGGAGGGATGAGTTTTATCCACAAAGGACAGACTAACAAGCATGGCTTGCTTTGGTGCTTGTCAGTTGTGTCAGGATGGGGGGAGGGAACGTGGCTTGGAGAGGGCTGCAGAACTCCCTGGCTTTGCGCTACCTGCTAACAACTAATGGCACTAACGTCCAGGGTTGGCCGGGGACCTGCCCACTCCCTCCTGAGAGCTGGGCCTCCTGTGTTACAGCCGCCAGGTGGCTTTAGCAAGAGGCGAGGAACAAGAACAGGTTTGTACCATTTCCCATGGCTCTGCTCCCAGCTCACTCCCTCTCTATTCCCCAACACACCCTCTCTTTGGCCTGAGCTATCGGAGCATCTGCATGATGTGAGAACGAGTTCAGGACTAGATGAGCCCTAAAACCAGACCTGCTCTCACTTGACAAATGCAATCAGCCAACAACGAGTAATGACCAGAGGTCAGAGGCAGCTAAAAGCATTTCTGAGAAGCTCCCAGGTCTCCCCGGAGCCGACCTGCTTTGGCTCATCTTCGCCGTGAGGGCAATCCCACAAGCAGGTGTCAAAAACCTCCCCAGCTTTGTACCACCTGCTGAGGGTCCAAGGACAACAAGTGAAAGAGAAGCAAAAGGACCCAGAGGCTCCACAGACACGGAGCTCCTGCCATCCTTACCACCCTCAGCCAGCGGCAACAGGCGGTTGGGGTAGTTCCCCGACCTGTGCTGACCTCTGCGAAGATCGAGGGGTCATTTCTCTCAATCAGCATAAGTTGATAAAGTCCCTAACATGTGCCAAGCACTGGGTGCCTGGGAATACGAAAACAAATGAACGTGTAGCTGCCCTCAAGAAGCTTATGTCTTATTGGGGGAAACACTAAGCCCAAATACAAAGTAATTCTTGGGGAGACGGGGCTCTAGCAATTGGGGAGAAGGAAGGGACAGGCTTCCCTGGGAGGTGAAGGGGAAGTGGGTGTGACAGCTGGGTGTTCAAAGACAGAAATGGGACAGAAAGCAAGTTCTTCCTGTTATGCTGTATACACAAGAAGCCTGGAAAGGCAGCCGGGGGTCAGATGGCAAAGGTTTCTTAAAGAGAAGAATGTATTTGATCCCATCCGGTAACGGGAGGGACGCGCCGTGTTCTGCTAAATGGGGGCGCACTAACCTCCAGCCAGAGCTGCCGGTCATCCCGCTCAGCAGGGCTGCTCTCAGTGGTGGCAAAGTACTGCATGCCGTCCAGGAGACACGTCCAGGACGTCTTCTGCTTAAGGGTGTCCCCGTACCAGGCCGGGTGGTGCTGGCACTGAAGCAGCTGGGCTTTGGCCGCAGACACGATGACACAGCCCTCGGTCTCTGCACCTCGAAGAACCATCTGAGGCAAAGAAAAGAAGCTTCAGGACACCGCTGAGGAAGAGAGGAATCCCCCATCCATCCCACTGAGCTTTCCCCCTGCCACGGACCAACTGCATCATTCTGCACCAAGTAACAGACGCCCCTCAACTGTGATACAGGATTGGGGTCGAATGAGAAATAAGAAATGAACTGGAGGATTTAGAAAAACACGGAAAAGTCTGGATCTCTGAGGGAAGAGAAAGAACTGACCTGCAGAAACACGCAGAGTGCAGTCTTACACACATGGATAGGTGAGTGTGTGGGCTTAGACATGTACGCATACGAACAGAGTCGCATTTAATGGAAGCCTTCTCTAGGGCCCAGGAGAGGGGAAAAAGGGAAAGCTCCGGCTGGCCGCCCAGCCCCAGAGCAGTCTCGGCCCTCCCAGCCTACTCTGGCAGTGCCTGTCTTAGATCTCACAACAGACCCCAGAAGTAGCAGCGACCGCCAAGGCCGAGTTCCTCAACTTCTCTGACTTTCAAATATGGGAATGTTTCTTAGCAGAGCGGCCTCTTTCTGGGATTCTCAAATTTGGTCCATAAGTCACTGTTTTTGTTTTGTTGGTGAGGCATCTGGGGTTGAGTAACTTGCCCAGGGTCACCCACAGCTAGCAAGTATTAGGTATCTGAGGCTGGATCTGAACTCAGGTCCTCGTGACTTCAGGATCAGTGCTCTATCCACTGTGCCATCTAGCTGCTCCCAGGGTTCATACATTAAAAAAAAATTTCTGCTAACTGTACGTCAGGGTAACTGGTTTCCTCGGTAATCCTCTGCATTTTATTTTAGGCATTTCAACGGCTTCTCCAGCCCCTGCCACGCTGGCTCCTAACTCCGCAGAGAGTGTGCCTCTGTGTGACCAGATGAGAGCTCCCCGGCCCTTCCCCGTCCCCTTGGGGGCTGGGGCACAGCAAGGCTACCTGGCAGTTGACCAGCTCAATGAGGCAGTTGCGGTTGAAAATATCGTCCGTCTGACAGGCGGCGATGCCACAGAGCTGCTCGCTGACGCCCGACTCGTCCTCTGTGAACACCACAAACTTGTCTGTCTCCTCAATCAGCTTCCGTAACATATGGGCGCCTGCGAGGAAGAAGAGGGCCACAGTCGGAGGAAGAAGCAATCACGTCTGATCACGCACTGCTGAGCCAGGAAACACACGGAATTCTCTTCTCCCCCGCTCTCCCCACTGACTTCCAGAGCCCTCGCCTCCCCTTAATCTAGCTCCCTGTTCACATGTCCTAGAACCTTCTTCTCAGTCTCTGTTCTGGGCCTGCGAGGGCTCTGGTATTTGTGGCACGGAACGTTCGGAACGGGTCCAGAAACCCAGAAAATCGAGCGGACAGAACGAGCAGAACGAAGGGGTGACTCTTCACCAACAAGGACAGAACTGGTGGAAATGGCAACCGGCGAGCCTGCCCTGAGTGACTACCTCACCTGAGATGTGCAGCAGGGAAGGAGACCTGCGGAGAGCACATCTTAAAGGGCCCACAGAAAGGACAAGGAAACCCCTGGATGTGGGAAATGTCACCACAATGGTGAAGGCGCAGAAACCATTCTACTGGAGGGGGAAGAGAAGAGTTCCCTAAAGAGATACGTGTGGATACCCAAAGAAATAACCAACCACTTGGACTTTAAAGAGATGTGCATGGAAGCTGGCAGACTCCCAGAGGGCAAGGACGGGGCTATGGAGGGTCCTGGCCCCATGGAAGAGGGCCGCCGGGGCGGTCACACAGCCCAGCTGAAACCGGCAAAGAGCGAGGGACAACGAGGCGCTTCCTTAGGGCTTGGGGGCAAGCCGGACAGGCTGCTAGCAGGCGGGGGGTGGAGGGGGGCACAAGGAGGGCGCAGCCACCAGAGCCACTCCATTCCCTTCGGTTTCGTTTCTCTGCCAACACAAATGATCTCTGGTCAGGAAAAGAAGAATAAAAAACAACCACCGGGGCTGAGACACAAGGACTAAGAGCGCCGGGCTATCTGCCTTCATGTCCAAGTGATTGGTTCAGAGCGCAGGGAGCAGTGCCTGGGACCAGGAATCGGAAGAGCTGAACGCTCCCCTCCAGCAGGGTCCACGGCTCACCCGGCTGCCATGGACACATTCCCTGCCCTCTGACTCTTATGCTACAAAGCGTCCTACACACATAGGCGGAGGCTCCTAACTGACACACCCAGTGTCCAGCTGAGGACACGAGGGCTCCCAGCCGTAAAGGGCTGGCCCCAAACCCAGGGTGAGAGGCAGCCTTAGGATCCGGGCCTCTCCTCCCTGGCACGGAGGCTGCTGAGTGAAGGCGGGACACTTCGGCTAGGCTCAGTTTCCTCATCTGTAAAATGAGAAGGATGCAGCTCTGGGAAAATGCCAAAGCAGTGCCAAGCACCTGACTCTTCTTTGTGACAGTAGAAAACCAGAAGCAGTAACTTCTATGAAATGCTTACTGTGGGCCAGGTCCTAAAATAAGCAGGGAAGTTCCTGAGCAAGACAAAACCGCCCAGGCCCCCCAGGAGCTCCCGTCCCAGAGAAGGAAGGACGTCCCTGAACTAGGAAGCTACCAACAAAATTCACGCAGAGCGGAAGGAACGTCATCTCCACGACCCCGCCATCAGCGGCTGGGAAGGTCAGGAAGGGCTGAAGGAAGATGGGATCCGAGCTATGTCCTGAAGGAAGCCAAGAAACTCCAGAGGAAGAAGGGGAAGATGGAGCCCTCCAAGCAAACATGAGAGTCATCGATCGCAGAGGCAGAGATGGGCAAGGGAGTACCACGTTCAAGGAACAGCAAATGGCACCTGCTGGCCTGCAGAGTTAGTGGCACAAAGTATAAGAACCTTGGAAGATGGAAACTCACAAAGAGATTTAACTGTGAAGCAGAAACCTTGACCTGGGGGTTAAAGGAACCACTGAAGTTTTCTGAGTAGAGGAGAACCATCAAATGAGGAATGTATGGAAAAACTGAGACGAATGGACGTCAGGGAATCCTACTGCAGTGTAAGAAAAGATGAATGTGAGAAATCTGGGACAATGTGGACAGACTTTGAGGATGTATTTTAGACTGAAAAGAGAAAGTGGGAGAACAGCAACTCTAATGACTCCAAAAACATGCTCCGAGTCTATCATAAAACAATGAAGAAATACCTCAGGAGGCAGCTCCGGATGAAGAGGATACCCTAACACCATGGAATGGAATGGCTGGGCTGGCTGCTTCTGTATGATTTTCCTTGTTAGAACAAGTTCAAGGAAGTGAGGGTGACCTCAGAAATGACTGAGGTGTGAGAACAAGAGACAACAACAAAAGTGAAAATCAATAAAAAAGGACAATGAGGGAGTCAGGGCAGATGAGCTCTAGGATCTCAACTCTGTGATCCTAGATATAATCAACCTTGTCATGTCCAGTGACTACATGAATCCATGACGTCTCATCGCCTCTGGCTTACCTCCTGAGGAGCCCTTCTCGGGTCCTTTGCTGAGGCTGGGGGGGTTGACCCGAGGCGGGGCTGGGGGGCTGGGAAGAACACCTCGCTTTGGTTTTTTGGCTGGCAGCTGAGGATCAATCTTTAACCCCTTCAGGGCTTCAGTGGAAAGATTTCGTTTCAGGACAGCTGCCTTCTTGTAGCCATCGTAGAGGCCAAAGGCAATGTCTCTGTTGGTGGTGGTCCAGGAAGCCCGCAGGTCCACTAAGTGCAACTGATGAGTATGAAAGGCAGGGTCCCCATCTCGGGAGGAAAGCTCCTGAGGAAAGAGGAAGAGCTGAATGAAAGCAGGTCACGTGGGGGCCTGGGATTCCCAATGGGGGCTAGAGGTTGCTCAAACATCCTAAATTCAAGGACACAAAACAGCACAACTGAAAATGAAATCTGCTTGGGTGAAGAGGAAGGATGTAGAGAGAAGACCAAGAGGTCTCTCTTTCCTGGATGAATTATGATCTTGGACATTAGCTCTCAGGACTGAGAATGTATTTTCAAGTGGTTCAACATAAAACCTTAAATCAGAAGGAAACATAACTTCTAGGCAGAGGGATCATGGAGAAATCGGGAACTGGGAGTCCCTCGTGTATGCAGCTAGAAGAGGCTGCAGGGTCCGGCAGGAACTCAGAGAGCGTACCTCCTCCGCGGTGCGGTTGCTGTGCCTCTGGTAGGTGAGGGAGCTCAGGCTCAGGAGGTGGGTCTTCGTTACCAGGAGATCCAGGCGGTGGTCAGAGCTCTCGTCACTGGGCGAAGCCATCAGATGCACCGTCACCTGGCTCAGGTCACTCACCATCTGCGTCACACTCCATTCCGAGATGAGGCGCCGCATCACGGTGCCCGCTGTGGGGGCGAGACCGGCGCTCAGAGGGCTGGCGGCCGAGCCTCCTGGGATGGGGCTGGGGGGCGGAGAGGGGGGAAGCAAAGGAAGGGCAACTGGCCAAACCTTGAGGGATCAATCGCTGGGTTCCCCGAGTGAAGACGTGGCCCTGGCTGCACTCAACCTGGATGCCTCGTTGCTGAGCAAAGGAGGCCCAGTAATGCACCTAAAGAAAACGACACGGGACTGAGAGACGATCGGGAGGTGAGCCGGGGCGGAGAGCTGGGCAGGACGGAGGCCGCGAGGAGCCGGCCCAGGAAACGAATGCGGCTCAGACCTGCAGCTGGGGGAAGAGCGCCGTGTACGAGAGCTGCTTGTAATGCTGGCCGAGCTTCTTCTTGCCGGGCTTCATGTTATTGAAAAGCTTTCCTCGACAGATGGGCCGGGTGACACTGGTCCACGTCGCCCAGAAGTTCTGCATCCATCGAAGGGTGCTGCTGTAGAGCAGGATCCGGGGCTGGGACATGGCTGCAGAGGAGAGGAAGACCTCAGCTGGAGGTGGACGCAGCAACAAAAGGGATCCTCCCTGGCCAGGAGGGACAAGAGGCCCACGACAACGTGAACTTCCATCTGGCACTTTCCATGCCCCGGACCAAGGGGTCTCCTTCCTCCGCTCCAACACGGGCCAAACCTAATCCTCCTGCGCTCGCTCTTTTCCCAGCGTCCCAGGCCATGCCCCGCCCCCTGCTCCCAGCCTTACTCCCACTGTGCCGGGTCAGGTCCATCTTGATGGAGAGGTTGAGGTTCTCCGATCTGAAGGCCCGGTAGGAGTCGTGGATCTGGCCCAGGGACACTTCAGGCAAGAACTCCGGGGCTCGCAGGATGACACTATGGTGGTCGTGGGGGTTCCCATGGCACAGCCACTGCAGGTCCAGGGTCATACAGAGGTCGGGCAGGTGTAGGAAGCAGCAGTCGTCATACCTGCCTCACGAGGGAGCCCCTGTTCAGTGCCCTTCCCCCCCCCCCCTCTCTCCCCCTACTCTCCCCCCAGCAATATCCTCACCACCCCGACCAAGGCCATACCCACCACTCAACTCACTTGGAGGCTGTCCTCACATTGACGTCCAAGTCTCCCTTGAACACAAACTGGCCTGGTTTCCAGTGAAAAAAGAGGTGGCTCCATTCCCAGTGCATGTTTTCAGTTGTATTATAGGGATCCTGTAAGCATCTCAAACTTAACAAGGCATGGGAAAGGCCGCCCCGCCCCCACGTCCCCCTGGGGTGAAAGTGAAGCCGGCGCTCCCGCTGCTCCCCTCACCTCTGTGGCCAGCTGGTGCAGGTTGGCCTGCTCGATGTCCATATGCCAGTCCCCGTGGAAGAGCAGGCGGCTCTTGTCCCACCAGGGCAAGGGCGCACTGGGGTCGGCCGAGGGCTTCGTCAAGAGGTCCACGGACTGGCCGATTAAGGTCCAGGCCGGGTCCCAGCACGGCCCCCACACCACTGTGTACTGGAAGACCTCAGCTGGAGGGCATGTGATTAGTGACTAACGAACATTCTACCAGAGTCTGCCCCAAGTTTTAGAGAGCAACTTCATCTCGTGCCCACCCTCCTCCTCATAAATATCTCCCCCCAAACCAAACTCCCCAGTCCTTGCAATCCCCTCGTGCACTCACAGCGAAAATCATGGTAGAACTTGAGCGGGGGCATGTTCCTCTCCACGACCGCATCTCCCCAGGGGGGTCCCAGACGCAGGGTCTGTCGCCGTCGGGAGCACGCCTGCCCGCTCTGCTCTGTGCCCACCAAGCGGCCCAGCAGCCTCCAGTCTCGGATCTCAAACAGGTAGCGAGGGTAGTCCCGGATCCGCACTGTGCGCAAAGACACAAGCCAGACGGATGCTCAGGGGCCCGCTCATCTCCCCAGAGTGCAGGCCCGGGGGCCACGCCATGGAGCGAGGCTCAGGGAGGGGCCCGGGTGCCCTCTGGCAGAAGAGACTAGCCCTAGCCCCGAGGGGCGCCTCTAGCCCAGAAAGGTTCCTACGGAGGAGGAGGGAAACCATCCACCTTAAGCCAAGCACGAGTCCAACCATGAGGACGAGGATCTCCCTGCGCTTCGCTCCTGAAGCCAAGGTCGCATCTAGGCATGAGGTCTGCTCCCCCAGCTCCTCAGAGCTTCCCCGACACCCGCCTGCAGACAAGAGGCCGGGCGGAGGACCGCCACTCACCCAGGAAGGTCTTAACGTTGCACTTGAGCATCCGACACCACTGGATGGCAAGCTCGAGGCCCTCACTGGGGAACGGGCTGCTGGGGTCCAGCTCCCGGATCTGCTTCAGCACCTGCTCGGGCCCGTGGAAGGAGGCGTCTGCCAGGGCCACCAGCTCCAGCCCAGCCAGGCTCCAGGTGAGCAGGGCCCGGCGCATGGGCGTGTTTCCGTAGAGACGGCGGGAGCGCTGGATGTAGATCTCTATGTTCTTGCGCTCCAGGGAGGCGTAGAGCTCTTCGATCTTGCGGGCCGGAAGCAGCTCCCCGTGCTGCTTGCGGAGGGCAGCCACCTTGGTGTCCAACAGCTGCAGCCGCTTGGCGCTCTCCTTGCTCTCGTCCTTCATCAGCTCATAGTTGTCCCGCAGCTTCACTTCAAAGATGTCATCCAGGAAGACCCAAGAGAAGTGCTGAATCTTAATTAGCAAATCGGGTGGGAGTGGAGCCGGGCTGGGGGCTGCCCTCGCTCGGGCCCCCCGGTGGAGCCCCTTGAGCCACTTCTGCACCCCCACGGCCTCGTCCAGGGTCCGAGAGAAGTCATACTGGTAAGGAAACTCCACTGACACCGAGCCCAGGGAGAAAAGCCAGACCCGGTTCCGCAGGGTCTCCAGGGAGGGGAAAGGGTTGCGGTGCAAGATCATCTCTTCCAGCTCGGACAGCAGCTGCACCTCCACCTCCTTGAAGTTGAAGATGCTATTGCCGTCAAAGCCGGCCACCAGTTCTGGACAGTAGACTTGCAGGGAGCCTGCGTGGCGACTCAGGGACACGCTTTCTGCCACCAGGGTGATGAACTTGTCCTCGGCCACAAAGGTGGTCAGCTTGGCTGTGCTCACCTCCAGAGTCAGGTTCAAAAGCCGCTTCGGAGGGGCCGCCTCCCGGGGGCTGGCCTCGAGGGCTGGCTCAGCGGGAGCTCCCGGCTCCACCGGGGCTCTGAGGAGGTCTCGGCACTGGAGCGTGGACAGGACATGCTGGTACAGGTACATGTGGTCTGGGGGGCTCCACAATACCATCAGCCCTGCCCCGCACTGCACCTTTGGGGGGAACCAATGGCAGAGGTCAGTCTCTTTGGTCAAGCCTTTCCAATGCTGTCACCCAGAACAACGTTGGGATTACAGGGGCTAAGTCTCTATTCACACCGCATACCTGGTGCAGGACTCATCTCCACTCAGACATTTTTCCAACGACCCGCCTCGCTCCCTCACTTTGTTTTTCTTCAGAACAAACATATCAAAGTCAGTTTTAGGCTGTTCTGCAGCAATCCATGCTTTCTACTTGTTTCATGTCTACATGTTGTCTTTTCAACTAGACTACAAGCTCCCTGAAGGCAGGTACCCGTTATTCCTTTGGTATTCCCTAAAGTGGCTGGCCTAGTGCTGCCCTCAATGAAAAACCAAACGTGTACTCTGTTTTCGCTTTTGGGTTAGTTCTGTATATTTTAGGCAAGACTAGGGTGAAGCGACTTGTCCAGGGTTACTCACCTAGTGTTTATATCTAAGGCCAGAATCGAACTCATAGCCTCCTGACTCCAGAGCTGGTACATTATCCATTGCACCACACAGCTGTCCTGAACATGTACTCTAAAGAGCTCTCAAGAGCCCTGAGCTCACCATCGGAATACCTGAGTTCTAGCCCCAGCCCTGTCCTCTTCTGGCTGTGGCTGTGACCAAGTCACTTAACCATTCTCTGGGCTTCAGTTTCCTCATCTGTCAAATGAGGGTAACATGAGCATCATCTCCCCCCCAGATCTGTTGCAAGGAAAGTCCTTTGTAAATCATAAAACACCTTTCAACAAACCTTTATCAAGTACCTTCTGTGAGACAGAGTATAGACAAGATGCCCTAACAGATTATGGTGTGATCAAAAGACAAGACACCAACCCAACTGAGCAGCTAACAAAGCCAATATCACTTTTAAGTCTTTCAGAGCAAAGGGCTACTATGCGAAGGCCACGAATGAAGCTGTCACCACTGAGGAGCAAGGGCAGAGATGAGGAACAGCATCATCAAGAACTCGACTTCTGAACTGGACTTTCAGGAGTGGGGAGGAACTCTAAAAGTCCAGAGAAATGAGGACACTCCAGGCAAAGGAACGATCTAAGCACAGTTACACTGGCAGGAGATGCAGGGAATATTTGCAGGGCTCCTTACAGAGGGCAGTTTGGCTAGAGCACACAGTCCAAGGAGGCAATGACAAATAGTCATCTCACAAAAAGAAAAGAAAATGTAAATAATTGGAGATGTCCATTGTTCGCAGTCAGGTGTTGCCAACATAATAAAAATGGCAATAAACTTACAAACTAAATGGCATGCCAATTAGACAACTGACAGGTTACTTTGCACTAATAGACAGCTGAGTGTTAAGTTAGGAGGAAGACCCAAGTTCAAAACATACACTAGCTGTGTGACTCTGGGCATGGCATTTAACTACTATTTGCCTTAGTTTTCTCAACTGTAAAATGAGGACAATAATAGCATCCACTTTTCTGAGTTGCTGTGAGGATCAATTTTGAGACACCCCCTTCTCTCCTCTGATACTGTCCCCACCTTGTGCAGGCCCTCATCACCTCCTACCTAGACAACTGCAGGTCAGCCGGGGGATCTGCCTGCCTCAAGTTCCCAGTCCAGTGCAGCTTCCATTAAGCCAGCAGAGTGATTTTGAAGATCCAACCTTGTCACTCCCCTACTCAGGAAATTCCAGCAGCTTCCTGTTCCTCCAGGATTAAATACAAAATGCTCTGTTTGCCATTCAAAATCCTTATAATCTACCCTCTCCTGTCTTTTTATATCTCATTCCCCAATATACCCTTTTTGATGCAGTGACCCTGGCCTCCTGGCTGTTTCAGGAACAAGGTTCCTCATCTCCCATCTCCAGTTATCTCCTCTGGCTGTCTCCTATGCCTACATCATTCTCCCTGCTCAATTCTGATTACTGACCTCCCTGGCTGCCTCTAAATTCCAACTAAAATCTTAGCTACAGGAAGCCTTCCCTAACTCCTCAATTCCACTGATTTCTCTTTGTTAATTATTTCCTATTCATCCTGAACAAAGTCTGCTTTACATTTGTGAAAGTATAAGTAAATATATTACCTGTGCATGTGCACACATACATATATAAATATTGTGTGTGTACATATGCATAATATGTACAAAATATATTTTTATTCGCATTTTTCCTTCACTGGACTATAAAAGGTTGAGGTGAGGGCTATCACAGTGTCTGGCACGTAACAGATGGTTCCTAAATATTTACTGATGGTGTAATTAATTGTAAAGAGCTTTAGTTCAGCATCTAGCACTATATACAAATCCTATATCCAAGTACTTATACTGGCTTCCCTTCCCTTTAAAAGACTAGACAGAATAATAAAATTTATCTGGAGGAGCAAAAAGTCAAAGAAAATAATGAAAAAAGTAGAGATGAAGGGCTTACTATTAACAGATCTTAAACTATACTAGAAGATGCTAATCACAATAACTACTTGGTACTAGTTGAAAAACAAAAAATGCAGATTACTGGTATACACTTATGTAAGGAAGACCCGGAAGCCACTAACTATAGTAGCCTACTGCTTAATAATCCAAGAGCACCAATTACTGATGTAAGGACTCCCCTAGTCATGAAAAACTATGAGGATAACTAGAATTCAGTTTGACAGAAAAATGAGGCGGACTAATAATTTTATACCATAATAAGCTCCTTATGGATATGTGGCTTAAATATAAAAAGGTCATTTAAAAAAAAAGGGAAAAAAAAGAATGGAAGTAGTCTGTATTATTGTTACCTAAAAAATTCTTAACAAGAAATAAAGGTGACAACAAAAGTTAAAGTGGAGAATTTTGTATATAAACTGAAAAGCTACTATACAAATCAAATTGAAGTTTAGGAGAGAGGGAGTCAACTGAGAGAAAATGATCTTTACAGCAGCTATCTGATGAAGGTCTATTATATGCTGATGAACTGTCTATCCAAGATGTATAGAGAATTAACACAAGCATATAAATATCACACCATCTAATAGCATTGAAGGAAACTCAGCATGCGCCTTGCCTAATGCCCACACAAAAGGGAGATTTTTACTCCAGAATGTCATCCAGTTATTTGGAGCTGGAGGCCTCCAACCAGGGGGAACCTCTGCAGTCCATTCTACTTTGGAAAAACTCTTAGAATTTTTTTTTGTTCCCCCCCCCCCCCCATCATCTGCTCTCAGTTCTGTTTCTGGAACCAAATAGTCCAAGTTGAACCCCCTTGCATGTAACTTAAAGACAACTCTCATGCTCTCTCCTCCTCCCCTCGGCCCAGGCTTCTCTCTTCAAAAGCTGACACTCCCAGTTCCTTTAACAAATCCTCATATGACACAAGAGGTTCTAGACCTCATCAGTGCAAGGCTCATTTCCTAAAAGATAAGTGGTCAAAGAATAGGATATGAGCAGGCAGTTTTCAAAAGAGGAAAAGCAGTCATGTGAAAGGAGACTCCAAATCACCAGCAATAAAAGTAAATACCAAGTTAAACCACTCTGAGACACGCCCATCACACTGCCAAAGACAACAAAAAAGAACCTGGTCATGTTGGAGGAGCTCCCTGAGGCAACTGTGTACTCTTGGAGCAATATCCCAGTGGTTCAACCATTTGAGAAAAACTGTTAGGAATTGTGTTTAAAAGTCACTATCCAGTAACTCTCTACTCACAAAAACCACTCCTCAGTACACCCCAAGAATAGGCCCCATTCCGATACACAAAGAAGACAATAGTAGCTATTAAGTGGAAGGAAAGTAGGTACCCAATAATTGAGGCATTACCAAATTGGGATAGAGAAATACATGAAATTTTACTGTGTCATAAGAATAATGAATATGAAGAATTCAAAGAAATTTGGATAGAACTGATCTATGAATTGATATAGAGCAAAATAATGGAAACTAGGAAAGCAATTTACAAAGTGTCCAAGTAATGAAGAAAATAACACATGATGACTTCAAGACTATGAACAACATAGCAGCCAATAAGGGATTCAGAAAACTTGGGGTGAAACACGTCTCCTGCCCTTGGAAGATAGAGATGCAGGGGACAACAGGTGTACAACAAAGCCTAAGTTTTTAGACACAGAAGACACGTGATTTGTTTTGCTTAATTGCATGTTTGCTATAAGGAAGGATTACATGAAGAGGAGCGAGAGAAAAGAATCACTGGGAAATGACAGTGATATAAAAAAAAGGAAGATACTGAAAAGCTGCAGAAAGTCCTGAGTACCAGGTAAAGCTGACTGGTGGGAACCATTGCAAATTTTCAAGTGTCAGAAAAATGGGAACCAATTTATGGATCTTGAGGTATGCCCCTCTATGACTATGTTTACTGTTACATGAGCTATCTTTATACAATGATCACATCCTGGCAATGCACAGCTGAAATTAGATGATCACAACTAATGTTAAAAGGTCCTGTAATGTTAGTTTCATCCCTGATTGACACATAAAAATTAATGTTAAAAATAAAGCTTAAATTGGGAAGGCAATTAAGTTTTCACAAACCATGTCCTGCAGTGATGAATGTTATGAAGACAATGCTCTAAGCAGACTACCTGGCAGGTTCTGGGAAACAAAATTCCAGGTGGACAAATGATATGAGGGCTAACTCTTAGCAAAGGAAAGTCTTGGTTTCTGCAGAAGACAATGACATGCAAAAGGAGGAGCACAACCCTTCCCTCCCTCACAGACCCCTCTACAGAGGCTCTGTTTCAATCTTTAGCCTGTACATGGAGAAGAGCTTTAGAAAAGTCCAGTCACGGGACTCCAAACAACTCAATGAGGCTGGAGGGACAGCTGGCTGAAAAGCCAATACTACTGCTCCCTTTCCATGGGACAAGGGCTCAGAGCATGAGTTAAGGGGCTGCTGACCCTCCTGCTTCACTGCCCAGTCTTACCTCTAGAGAACGGATGCTACTGTGGTAGGTGACGGAGAGCATGGAAAGGCTGAGTACAGGAGTGGGAATGTCGGGGGCCTTGCAGCACGGCTGCATCTTCTCGGTCACCGTCTTTACCAGGGCCAGCACGAGGCCCTGGATACCCACTGTGGAGCTCTCTGCACTGCCCAGGACTGTCAGGGTGTCTAGCCGGATCTCCGAGGCACCTAGAATCCCAGACACCCAATAAGCCCATTGCTCTCCACTCTCAAATGGCAGGAAGCTCCTTCTCCCCACTTCCCTATATAATATTCCCTCCAGCTCTCTTTCTGCTTTCTGCTTACTTCCCTCTCTCCTATCAGGAGACCCAATCTATCCTCTCATTTTTTCATCCCAAGGTCACCCTGAGCTCATCTCTTGCAATTGGTCCATCTAGGTGAAGCTAAGCGAGACACTAACAATCCTTCTCTCCCTCCAGGCCACCCCCAGCCACTCAGTGTTATTCAAGGGGGAAAAAAAAAAAGAAAGAAAATGGCCTAGATCTGTATGTCTCATTCTCTCAGCTGTTACAGGGAAACAGCAGCTCCTTAGCAGTGGCTCCTCAATGGAAAAATTATAGAAAAACAGGTAGCAAAGACATGGAAAGACTATGATCTAAACAGACCTTCCATATACTCTCAGCCTGAGCAATGAAGGCCACGGAGGAGAGCATAAATCCAAGTGCAACTAACAGCTAACCTCTTATGGGTAATTTAATAAGAGCAGTCCCTGAATGATAGCATCACTTCCACCCACTGATTCCTTAACTTGAGAAAACCAGACTGAGTGCCTGGCTTGCCTGGAGAATTAAGCAGAGCAGTACCATCTGACTTAATAAGGGAAGGTCCTTGCTCACCAATTTGTGCTCAAGGCTACCAACTTGGCACACAGATTCTCCCAGGAGTCACTGGACCCTCACTTACCCACCAGGCTAGAGAGGGTGAACAGGTTCATATCCTCCACTTTCAAGTCCACCTTCCATAGGAGCACTGGAGATTCCCCAGAAGGAAACTCCCTGGGTGGGGTTGGCTTCCTGGACCAAGGACCCAACAGGGATAGGATGCGGGAGAGACATTCAGCACAGGTGTCTGATGCCTCCACCTGCAGACCACGGATAGTACAGTCTAGGAAGAGGGTGTCTGACTGAGTGCTGCTCAGACCCAGGGGCTGGTTGTAGCTGCCCTAGAAAGGAAACAGAGATGTCCAAATGTAAGCTGTTCCCCTAGCCCTAACACAGATTTGGGAACTGTCTTCTCCCAATATCATGACTCATCATGAGATGCTCATCATTTCAGAGCTCGGTCAACAAGGAATCTGTGAGGGGCTCACGGCTAAGATCTCCTCACCTACCTGTAGAGTGAAGGAGTCGAGGACAAGGGCCTCACCCCACACATGCATGTTGGGCGGGTGGGGTGCCCGCTGGATGTGAGAGTCATTCCCCACACGCCAGCATAAGTGGTCCACAGCCAGGACGCCCCGCTGATGGATGCTTTGGGGTCTCAGGTGCTGGTAATCTGAAAAGATGATGTTGGTAAAGGATGGATGATGTGGTATTCTCAGCTTCCTACACTCAAACCAAGACCATGACTGTCAAGCTGGCTTGGTCCCCAGGAACCTTACCCAAAGAGATGGAATTGAAGCCCAGCGCAAAGGGTGGTGTATCTCCAAGCTGAATAGAAACATTGACATTGGAAATAGAAGTGCTGAGGATGATAGGGGCCAGAATTTGAGGGAAGTTTCTGCAGAAAGAAAAAACACCACTGTAAAGGAAGGAAAGGGTCAGCTCCCTGTGTGGAGGCAGGTTCTTGGTGGTTCTTGGGTCAGTACTATGAGCCTCAGGATAAGAGGCAGAAAACAGCAGAAATAAAATTAAAGAACTGAACTTGCACTAAATGCCCTAGTCCTTTTAATTTCTACAGAGATTAACTAAGAAACCCAAAAAGCTGCAACCAAGAAAGCAGCCATCATCACCATCAAAAAACTAATTAAGCCTTTAGGTATAACATGGCTCCAAGCATTTACAAAGACCTGAAATGAGAGCCACAAAGTAGCTCCTCCTATTCAGAACTCTCCAACAAGGCAAATACCATGTATTTTACCAAGTGCCCACAATGTGCTGATATGGGAAGGATGCCCACTTGGAACATGCTAGCAGTATCCTAAGGAACCAAACCAGAAGGGGGAACACTGGGAGATGATTGATCTCACCTGTTTTTACTGGGATGGGAGGTGGGTTGCCTTGGCCCCTGCCTCTGTCTTGTTAACATGTGCAACCAGTGAGAGAATTCCTGGTGCCGGTAGTGGACGATGCACGTGCTGAGCACCAGAGAGGCGGAAAGGTCGATGGTGGTCACCTAGAGAAACGTATGAGGCTGAGGAGGAAGAGAAAAAAAAAGCAGGAGCAGGAAGAGAAAAGAAAAGAGGACAAGGAGAACAAGAAGGAGGAAAAGACAGGATGGGGAAGAGAAGGAGGTGGGGGCATGGGGTCCGGTCTCTCCATTTGTTCCCTCTCTGGGAAGGGAACTAGATTCTAGTTCAGGAAGTGCTAATGGTCCGGTGGGGCTGGGGAAGAGCAAAGGCTCTCACCTGCACATTGGCCTTTAGGGAATTTAAGCAGATGATGCGCTGACGGCTCTGGGAAAGCAGCAGCCCATCTACAGAAGGCACAGCGATTGTCAGAGAGAAAGGAGATTTACAACTCCCACCTCCCCTCCTCACCCATCCCCCATGAGTTTAGGGACTTTTTCCTTATAGATTAATACCTGTTAATTCCAATTTACAGTAAAAGGGACCCACTGCCTTCCCTCCTCTTGAAGTCCCATGAGCACCAGGCATCCTAACCACCCACCTTCTAGCAGCAGCTCCGTGCTCATCTGGGCCATGTCTGAATTGGCCGTGAAATTTCGAAGGGGTAGCTGGTCCTCATCACGATGGTAATAAAACTGCAATAGCTTCAATGTCCAGTTGAGGTGTCTAGCCAAGAAGGAAGGTGAGCTCAGCTCCTGTGCCTCCCCAGCCTCAGCCCTGGCAGGCTCAACCCCCTGCACCCCTGTCTTGCCCCATTCTGGATAGGCTCATTGTTTTACCCTCCCACTGGCCCTCACCTCTTCTGGCTGTTCATCGACAGCACCACACTGGTGTTCTCCATCTCTATTTTCACTTTCCCTGGTAGCAGCTGAAGGAGATTCAAGCCAGGAATGGTTGGCTCAGTCAAGTCCTCAATCACCTCTGCAAAAGAGAAAACATAGAAGCTATGCATTCACTGAGCCATGTCCAAAAAAGGGCCTCTGAATTTCCCAAAATGCCTCTTCCTTTCAGATAAACTCAATTTCAGTTCTCTACCATGACCACTGCAGAACTGTAGAGTTCAAAGGGTCTCAGAGACCATCTGGTCTACTACGAATATGTTGTATAAGAATCATCTCTACAATATCCCGAAGGACAAGCAGTCCCCCCAAATTTTGTCAGACCATCTTAAGCGGAGAAGAAACCTACTACTTCCCAAGCAGATTGTTCCACTTTGAAACAGCTCTAATAATTAGCAAGTCTTCCCTTATATGAAACCAGGACCTATACTTGCCATCCAAGGTACCTAGTTTTCCTTCTGGAGCTAAGCAGTATAAGCCCATTCCCTTCTCTTCCAATGCACGAACATCTATGTGCCTTTCCAAACCCACCCCCCAGTCTTTTCTTCAGTTAAATCCCCCATTCTTTCAAAGGCTCCACATGCAGTATCATTTCCAGGCCATATAACATCCTGGGGACCTTATAGAGAAGGTCCTTTCTAAAATGAGGCAAATGAACTGAATAACCCTAGATTTCAGACATAGTATTACCACAATACCACAAGAGAGTAAATTCAGATCATGACCTCCTTCCTATGTGGTGGGACATTATGGGCTTCTCAATGTAGCTAAGGCTGTGGCTTTCTGGGGTGCTCTGCTGTGTTGAATTGCTGACTCCTATTGAGTGTGCAGTCCACTAAAACCCCAGAGTAAACATCCCAAGATGGCATCAGGCAGATGTTACAGGGACACAGAATTCTGCCATCCCCTTTCCTCCAGTCCAAGAAACATACCGGCTGTATCTGAGCCCCATCTTGATTCCAGGTCCACCTAATTTCAAGATTCAGGCCTGTATGTCAACAACCAATATCAGTGATGACCAACAACATGCCAGGGGAACAGCAAGACTCAGCCCTTGGTTTCTGTGTATCTTCAATGAAGAGGATCAACAGGTCTCTCTTTACCTGGAATTTTACCGGGCCTCAAGGTAGGCACCAGGCTTGAGTGCAGCAACTGGCTGTGGAAGAGGCCTTCATGCAGCTCTGCATGGAGTGTCCACACATCGAGGGTGACGGCCTTCAGCTGTAGGCTGCTTAAACCCATTTCCACACACAGGTCCATGGCTAGGGAGAGCTCTGCTAGGCAAGTGTCCTCCTACACAAGTGAGTAAATTGGACAACATGTCACTCCTCATAGTCGGAAGCTCAGGTCAAAAAGATGGTGAATGGATGACATGGCAAGTCCCAAGGGATCCCCACTGGCACAGGAAATAATAATGGGAGTCCTGGTGTTCCCACCCAGAATGGAGGTAAGCATGGGCTCTCATGATATACTCACCGACTGACCACTCTTTAGTACTTTGCTATTCACTTGGCTGAGGCTCACCTCACAATCGATTCTGGGAAGGGGAAAAAAAAACCTCAATCATTGGTCCTTGGCATCTTCCATCTCTAGTCAAGCTTTGCTTACAGGAAAAAGAGAAAGTGGAAAATCTGGCCTCATACCTAGCTCAAAGCAGGCAGTGTACCTTCTCTAACCTGGGTGGTGGGAGTATCGACTCTGAATCTTGAGCTCAGTCACTCTGCCAGCTAGCCCTGTTCTGGCTTCTATTCTCTGGTGCCAGAATGGGAACAGTTGGTTTAGAGGCTGCCATCTGGGGTTCTACCCACCCAGCACTTACTTCTTCCCATCACTATCCAGAAGGAAGCGGCTCCTGCTGATCTGAATGTGCCACAGGGACTCAGAGGTAGCTACCCTGAGAACCATAATGTTGATGGAGTCCACATGGATTGAAAAAAGCTGGAGAAAGAAGGCAGCACGAACAATAGTCAGGATGAGGTCGTTATTTACCTTCTTCCCCTTAGTTCCTCAGATGAAAGGAAAAGGCACTGCCCATCCCACAGACACTACAACCTGGGACCTCAAAAAACAGCTGCTGACACCTGCAAATCCCTAACTCCGAAGAGGGATGTGAAGATACAGGCAGCTTGAAGCATGGGCCTGCCTCTCCACTGCCACAGTGTTCAGGAAATGGGGAGAAGTCTTACCTGGCAAGCGATCCTCAGCAAGGATGGGCTGAGAGGCAGCTCCCTCTGATCTACCTCAGAGGTCTTGGAGAAAGAGCTAGGCAGGCCAGACATCTTCTGTAGGTCAGTTCTAATCCGCACTTCCCCGAAACACAGCGCCACATAATGCCTGCCCCCGGGAGAGACTGGCTGTCATCAGTACCTCCAGCAGGATGTCAGTCCCTCCCACTCCCCACGTCCCTGAGAACAGATTTTGGTCCAGGAAGGTAGGACGGGTGGCACATGTCGCTATTTGTCTTACCAAATTCATAGTATATGGACCGACGTAGAAGCATTAAGGAAACAAGACCCAGTTCCTCCTAGGGCTGAAAGGTTTCTCATCGATCAGATCCCGCTCAACAAGTCCCAACCCAAACTACAAGAATCTCCCTTGCAGAAAACATGATGAGATACTCACGGTAGATCATGGCTCAGGAGTTTGCTGGAAATCCACACACTATCAATTTCCTGGAACAGTATGGGAAAAAGCTCTGTGCAGCTGCTGCCCAGGCAATCTGCCAGCCCTCGCAGCCGACCCAAGGGTGACCAAGGGGAACACTGGAGTCAGGGGCAGGAGCAGAGGAAGGGGTCTCTAGGCCCACGCTAACCCTAACCCCAACCCTAATCCTAACACCAACTCTATGCAAAGCACTGTGCTAAGTGCCAAAGCTACAAAGACAAAAATAGTCCCTGCCCTCAAGATGATTCTAGTCTACTTGTGGGGAAGGGCAAGATTGGGGCGACACTGTACAGATAAACATCATACAAAGTGGGGAGGCCAGGAGGTATAGCACAAGGTGCTCTAGGAATAAAGGAGCCACTGCTAATAGCTAAGGGGATAAGGAAGGGTAAAAAGAAGTACCACCTGTACTGAGCTGTGAAAGAAGATAACAGTATCATCACTACTGTTATTCTGTAACTCATTTACACAGGGCACTCTGCACCAGCCTTTACGCATCTTATTTCATTTAGACAAATACTATGATTATTGCCAATTCACTGCTGAAGAGATGGAGGCTCAGAAAAATCACAGAAACAAAACTGGGAGCTGGGAGGAACCTCAAGCATTACAGTCAACCCCCCATTTTACAGAAGGGGGGGAGCCCCAGAATGCCTGATCCCACCAGTGACCGAGCAAGGGTTCAAATCCAGGTCATCACAGTGTCCTTGCAATGATGCTGTAGTGCAACCGAAAAGCAGAGGAGAGTGGGGAGGACCTTCTAGGAGTAGAAGTCAGGCAGGGTGAATGAATAATAATCCCTGCATTTTCTCCCAGAGTGTATCAAAGTCATGCTGATTATTACTTCATAAGTCTCTTGTATGTGTATAAGTCCTTATCTCCAATTACTCCATAAGCTATTTCTCATATCCTTCCACAGAGCCCAAGCAGGTCCGCAGATGGTGCTCAATAACTGTTCTTGGCTCACCAACAGATTGGCCCTAACCCTAGTATTCTCAGGTTAATTCAAAGAAAGTGGTTAACTTGCGGTGGGGAGAGGCAGCTAGGTGGTACAGTGGATAGTGCATGGGCCCTAGAATAAGGAAGACATGACTTGCCACCACTAGCTGTGTGACCTTGGACAAGTCAATTAACCCTGATTGCCTCCAAAAAAAAAGTGAAATTGGAAAGGTACCCAACATTCAAGAGTGAAGAAACTGTGATTCATAAATAACTGGATTATTAAATAACAAACGCTATCCAACGTATATGACTAGATTAATCCAACAAAGCAAAGACGGCAATGCTATGCAAATTTAATTATGGATTTCATACAATCCCAATCAAAATAGCAGAGAGCTATTTCATAAAATTGTGATTAAATTTAGAACTGACACTACTGAGGGAAATTATAGAAAAAATAAAAGTTCTCAAAGTCAATATCAAAATTGTATGTTTGGAGGTTTTTTAAGTAGGAAAATAGATCAATGGAATAAAATAGAAAACATAGAACTAAAAAGAAAGAAAACAGATCTGCAATCATGGAATCATAGAGTTAGAGCTGAAAGAGACTTCTGAGATCATACTTGACCACTTATCTCACTTTTTCAAAGGAGGAACTGAAGCACAGTGTATATGGCCATAAAGCACTGTAGAAAAGCGATTGATTTTCCAATAAACACTGCCAGGAAAATGGACACCAGCGGGCCAAAACAAGAGCAGGCTAAGAGCCACAAGGCCTGTTGGGTTCTTTGGCCTGGCCCTGGGATTTCAGAGAGAAATGGTCTTCCCAGTGCAGAATGGCTACTCTTCTGGACTGTGTAGTCTTAAAGTCCTGCGGCAGTGACCCTGGTCCCAGGTCCTCCTGCCTCGGAAGCTCACCCTCTGGACTCTATCACAGCCACAACACACTCCCAAGTCCTGGTGCTGTAAGTATCTAGAGAATCACCAGAATCATGGGGGATGGAACCCTTGGTGGAGAAGACCCTCTCAGCGTCTGGGGGATTTGGGCTGGGTTTGTACCCCCTCCTGACAGGGCGACCCCTCGTGCTCACCACTGTCTGCTGGTGCTGCTCGAACTTCAGGCTCACGTTCTGGATCCAGAAGAAGCCAAAGGAGCCGATCCTGAGCTCGGCCTGGAGCCTCCGATGGCACCACTTGGTGGCCAAGCGCACCAGCAGCCACCTGCCAAAATCTGCGGGTGAGCGCTCCCGGCCCTACGGGCAGCTTCCTGGTGGGGATCCCCCCTTGACTCACCAGAGCGGGGGGAAAGGACCCTCCAGCTTCAGGCACTGCCTAGGGGGCAAGCTGGCTGTGCCTCAGGAAGGCCAGCGGCCACGTACTGTCTGGGCGCCCCTCCGTGAGCCTCAGTTTCCTGATCTAAAACGAGCCTTCCGGCCTTCACCTCCCTCCCCCACTGCACTTCAGGGGTCCGGACCCAGGGCCGGGGGCTAGGGAAGGGCCCCCAGCCGCACTCCATCCCAGGAAACCAGAGGCTCGGCTGCTCTCCAGATCTCATAGTAGCACCCCGCCAGAACCCCCGGCTCCACACAAAAAAAAGGGATCCCAGTGGAGGAAACTGAGGCAGGGGAAGGAGGCAAAGCAGGCGGAGCAAAGATGCTCCAGATAGGGGACTTGCCCAAGGTCACCCCAAACCAAGGGCACCAAGCTAGGGACTCCGGGACCCTGAGAGGGGCACCCACTCGCCAGGCTCCCCTCCCACCCCCCAGAGGCCATCCCCTTTCCCTGAAGCCCCTCCCCGGCTCAAGCGCCCCTACTGTTCGGCCCCTCCCTCCCTGGGAGACCTTGCCTGGTCCCTCCGTCCCTCCTCCCTGCGCGCCCCCGCGGCTCGGCCCCTCCCTCCCCGCGCGCCCCCGCAGCTCGGTCCCTCCCTCCCTGCGCGCTTCCGCGCGCCCCCTCGCCCCTTTCTCTGGCCCGAGCGGCCCCTCACCGGCAGAGGAAGAGGGCACAGAGCGCAACCAGGAGCAAGGACAGCAGCGCCACCAAGAGCAGAGGCATCGCGCCCCCCAAGGCCTCGGCCCCGGCCCCCGCGAGTTCCGTGCGGAGTCTCCGAGGGCCGACTAGCCGCCTGCGCGGGGGACGGCGCGAGGAGGAGACGCCGCGAGCCCCGCCCAGGCCCGGCCCGGCCGCTCCGCTCCCCCCTCCCCCCCTGCACCCCCCGCGGCGCCCGCGCGCGAGCGAGCGAGGGAAGGCGGAAGAGGGAGGAGCTAGCACTCGTTCCTCTTCCTCGCTCCGCCTTCTCCCATCAGTCTCGGCCTGCCCCTCCAGGCTTCAGGACCCGAGCAAAGAGGAGGAGTCAACACACGTCCCTCCCCTAGTCCCGCCCTGCCCCGAGCCTCCCGGGCGTAGGGAGAGAGTAGGCATGGGGCTGGATCCTCCCCTTTCCCCGCCCCCTCTCCCCAACCTTCCCCACCCGGACCTGGTCCGCTCCGGCCGACCTTCGCCTCTCGCAGAGGGAGGGCGGAGCCCTGCGCCCTGCGTGGCGTTTGTCTCCCGAGGGGCGGGCGAGTCTTCGGCTGCCTTCAGAAGAACTGTACTGGACACCCTTCCCCCAACCTCTCCGGCCAGGGCAAGTCCTAAGAAGTGGGGTCTGAACGCAACCGGGAGGGCTCTCGGAGTTCAAGTTAAGCCCCCCGCTTTGGACGCCCTGGGCTGGGGCATGCGACTTAGGTCACCCGAGTACCGGATGGGGGAGGGGGGAAGAAAGAAAGGGCAGCGAGAAGGGCTTGCAACCCAGGTCCCCCAATTTCCAGGCCGAGACCGATGCGGACCCTCGGGCGAGTGTCTGGATGCCTTCCTTACTCTCCCCCCCGCCCCCCAACACTGGGACCCAGTATTTCGTTCCCTAAATGGAGTCTAAGCAACCCAGTGCAAGGGCGAGCTCGTTACCCAGCAGGGAGTCGAGCAACTCGGGGGCCCCTAAGTGAGTCCTGAGTGACCGGGGCTAAGAAGGGCTGGGAAAATAAGGGGAAGGGACGCCCTTGGCCCGGTGCTGAAGGACCTCGGGAGGGCAGCTCTCTCCTGAAGCTGCATAGGATCTGCGGCTTCCAATCCTCTGCAGGAGGAGGGAACTTGCCCTAGGACTGAGAGATCCTAATTAAGTAAATGGAGATGCACCAGAGAGCCCAATGGATACCCCTGTAATTTTCCAGATACAAAAAAAAAAAAAAAGCCCCACAAAAAAACAAAAACACAAGATAATTTATCTAGAGCTTTAAGGTTTGAGAGTTATTCAAGTTCATTTGACCTCACTCTTGGGGAGGGGTGGGTGCTATTTTGCAAAAACGAAAACGTTTTGCAAAAAACAAAACAAAAAAACAAAGGTTAAATCCCTTACCTAAGATCACAGTCATCTAGATTTGCACTGGGATCTTCTGTCTCCTAGTTGCTTAGGAAAACATGCAGGATGGATTTGTTAATCAGTTGTGGAGTACTTAGCGTAAAACATGGACAGAGGATAAGACAGCAAGGAGGGATTGTGGTCTGCATACACTCATGAAGCCATGACTCATTCAGAATATTAAAATAGAGATGGGAAACGCTGCATTTGATTCATTTACTGCTGGGAGGCTCTAATTCTGGCCAGCTGTGTGAATTGAACCAGGTGCCCAATATCCTGGTATGCACACCAACTTCTTCAAATTCTGTTCCCTTGCAAAATATTAAGCATCTCTATGCACAGCACGGCACCACACAGTTTTGGGGTTGCTAACTTTCAGGAGAAATTGTGATGGACTTAGATATGTGTTTAACATGATTGTACATGCCTAGTGTCTTGGACAGGGAGGAAAGAAAGGAAAAAATTTGGACCTCAAAATCTTACAAAAGTGAATGTTGAAAACTATGTGTAATTGGGGGGAAAAATTGGGGAATAGACATAGATGAGACAGGCCAAATTTAATTGCTGGGGGAACAGGTATTCAAATGCCTGACAGCAATGAGTGGCAAGAACTCAAAAAAGGAGCCCAATGGGGACATTGTTTTGTGGACTAGCCTCTTTTCTATAAATATGTTATCTTATCCCAAACTTTTAGGAAGCCTCTAACAAGTTGTGTCTTATTACTGATGCCTGGTAAGCAAGGCAGAAGCAGCTCAACTATCCTCCCCACTTTTTTTTTTTTGGAACTTTGCCTTCTCACCCTCCCCTTCCTCTTCCAGCCAGCTGCTCACTTAGATCCTCATTTTGCATCCTAATTCAGGGAAACCTGTTTAATTATGCTTTTGTTTTGTCCACTCTTGCTTTGTTTCCTCATCCCCAGTTTCTTCCTGTCTTTTCTCTGTAACATCTTGTTACACCTGGCTCCTCTCTCTAAAGAATTTTCTTTTCAGAGGATCTAGTTGATTAAACTGGAGAAAGGGGAAGGTTTTGTGGAAATCAAGGCTTTGGTGGTGAAAACATCATTCACTATGATATCTTATTTGGTTTGTGTCACTGAGAGAGGGACAGAATGTTAACATCTCAGACAGGGGAGGTCTGGCACAGAGTTGACATTCTCCAATAAAGCGTAAAGGCTACAAAATGAGTGACTGGGAAAAAAGTCATCCAAAAATAAAGTGAGTCTTGCTATATATCCCTTGGAATCCCAGCAGATGGCAGCCACCTCCCTCCCGCCCCCATAACACTTCTGGAATGCAGAAATCCAACATCTCAGAAACCACCTGCTTTGGGGGTAGAAAGGAGGCTGAAGACAAGAAATGACTATTTCTTCCCATCACAGATTGACGCTCACCTTCATATACTTGGCCTCATTTGCAAAGTTTGTCCAGAAAGTAGAGGTGGGTGCCCTTAGGGTCAATGGTGTCTCCTGGATTCATCTCATCAACAATCATGGGCCCAAGATGCAGCAGTTCACTGATGGTTAATGATTAACCAACTGTTAATACTGGGAAGAACTGGGATTTTTTTTCCTTTCTTCATTTGGAGATTAGATCAAAGCTTAATTTTCTAAAGGATAGGGCTTGATGATGAAATCTAGAGAACAATGAATTTAATCTAAGATGAACTCTGGCTGTGTTCTATTCAGGCTCGGGTGGGGATAGGTCCTTTGTCTAGATTCCCAGAATCTGAGAGTGATCAAAATCAAGTTCCCCAGCTTCTAGTTCTAAAGAATCCACCTATCTATAACATTCATTCTCATTTTTAATCAATTGGAGTTGATATCCTCTGAAGAATAGGAGTTTCTGAAAGTGGCCATGTTGACTGGTTCCATGAAGTGTCTCTGGCATCCTAAAACACAGCTGACCCTCTTTAATTATCCATAATGATTAATTACCCAGAAATGTCTCTTGAACTTTTTATGTCATAACATTAAGGCAAACCTATTAAAAGTTTTCATCTATAAGGATTTATACCTCTAGCTCAAAGCTGCTTCATCTATGGGTCAACCCCATATAGAGTCATGTAATCAAGTGTGAGGGTTATGAAATTATGATGTATTTATCAGTGCTAGATCTGAATACCTATTTTACATACTTATATACCTAAGTGTCATGTAAAAATTTCTCAGATGAAAAAGGGTAACAAGCAGAAAAAGTTTAAAAAGCCCTGCTGTAGCCAAAGGGCATGAGATCTAAGTTAAAGACCTTATAAGGTAAACACATGAGAGTCCCTAGTAATTTCAAAAGTCTTATAACGGTAAGTAAACTTAGGAACGTGACTCTTAATTAAATGACTATTTAAAGATTGAATATGGAATTCTTTTTATTACTCCTGAGAAAAAGCATGTATTGGAATCTGTATTCCATCTATTAACGGATTATTATGCCAAAGCACCCAAATGAGGGGCATTTCCTATTTCCAAGAGATGTTTATTATTTCTTCCACCTTCTTCTTTTCCAAATGGATGAAAAGTTCAATCCCACCTTTGGCAATAACTCCCACATTTAGGAGGTGAAGCCAAGTCCGAGATAGGAATAGATGCATGTTGGCAAGGAGGGAGCTGCTGCTCTTAAGAACTTTGGAAATTCCCCACGTTGGATTCTCACCCCAGGGATGATGAGGCCGATACTGTTCCAATGGGGAAAGTAGTAGGTGTAACAACACTGTGTGTGGTGAGTGGAGAGGAGAGCTGAAGGGCTTTCATAGCTCAGCATGATGGGCTTCAGTCCGAAGCAGCTCGCTGGGCTTCATAAAGATGCCTTCCATAGCTCTCCAATAGTTGTTCTGGTTCTGCTGGGTCATGCCATGTACTTCCTTTTGGCCACTGATGGGCCGGCCATACTGCTCTCCCGTAACCGACAGCAGCACGTCGGTGGAAGCATGTTTGAACCGAACCTCATCGTCCCTCACCCAGTGTGACCCGCTACACAAGACTGTCCAGTCATCCAGATAGTCCCCTTCGCCCTCTTCCCCAAATGCACTCACTTCCTGGAAATGACAGAAAGTAGAAGAATTAGTGTGAGCCCCAGGACAGATCTGAGAAGTGGATAAGAGTGACGGGATGAAAAAGAAAACAGGGAACCCTTCCACAGGAAGAACTTAAAAATTGGGGCTGAACGGGAGGAAACATCATAAAATGAATCCCTTTCCCTGTGTCCTCCCTCAAAAAATATCAAAAAATGACCCATAGAGAAATATGAGTTAATACAAGTCAACATTTGCTTAGCACCTACTGTTTACAAAGAGAGGAAAATGAAAAAGCACCTCATCCTTACTCTTAAGAGTTTATAACTTACTTTGTAAAGAAAGCAAACAATAAAGAAATAGTTAAACAGCTATAAGACAAGTTAGTGTGAGATTAAATATGAGAATGGAGAAATTCATGAAATAAGCCACTTCCAGTTTGTTATTGGGGAAGAAAGCAGCAGTGGAACAGGGGCTTGAAAAAAAGAAAAGAATTTTAATACCTAGAAATGGTGAGGGAGAGTTTCATACAGTAACAAAAGACATATTAGACAGATACAAGGAAAAGACAGGATGGGGGAAGGAAACAACGAGAAGTACATCTGGTTAGAGCATAGAATGGTTAAGAGTATACTGTGAATAAGGTCAGAATATTACCATCAAGCCAAATCGTGGTGCAAGAGTTTGTAAACAATGGGGAGACAGTGAAGGTTTGAGGAAGTGAAACAATTAGGCTTGTGCATTAGGAAGATACTTAGGCAGTGTGTAAAGAATGGATAAGGAAATGGGAAAAACTGGTGGTAAAACTAATTAGTAATGGTTTTCTAAGTGCCTACCACCTGTCAGGCAGGCAGACACTATGCACACAGGAAATACAAAAAGAAGCAAGAGAGCCTCTGCCTCAAAAACTTACAATCTAATAGGAGAGACAATAAGCAAAGGACTATATATAAATAAGCTACTTATGAGATAAGTTAGAAATAATGAAAAGGGAAGTCTCCAAAATTAAAAGGTGGGGTTTTAGTAGATTCTTAAAGCAGGGAAGCCAGGAGGAGATGAGGAGGGAGAACATTCCAGATAATGCCTGAAGCCAAGACAGCATCTTGTTGTTCTAGAACAGCTGGGAGCCAGTGGTATTGGGTGAAGCTGTTCATGTTAAGAAGTAAGGAGTAAAAAGACTATAGAAAGGTTAGAGGAAGTTGGGTTAGGAAAGGCTTGGAACAGAGCATTTTGTATTTGATATTGGAAGCAACAGGAAGCCCTTGGAATGCACTGAGTAGGATTATTCAAGCTAATACAACAGTTATGGCAAGAAGTGACAAAAAGCCTGAACTTGCATAGTGGCAAGTAAAACTCAAATGATTTGTCTGGTAAACTGGCAGACATCAACCCAACCAAATTAAGATTAACATCTTTGCTAACTTATCCCCCTGCTCTTTGGGACTCCATGTCTTTGACTGTCTTGTTATAATGTTATTTAATTCTTACATTGTTTGATTTTTCACCTCCCTTCCCCTACTGAGCCATTAGGAGTCCTTGCTCTTCTTTCCTTTACTTTCCTTCTTCCTCTAGTGCTTGGAACCACTGAAAACAATTCCAGTATTTCCCCAGAACTGATAAAATTCTGAAGAATCCACATTCTCTAAAAGCTAAGTGTTAATTAACAATTCATCTTGTTTTTTTTTAAATTCATTAGATCAAGGAGAAACCTCCCAATCCTCTTCTGTTTAAGATGACCTCTGGTTCTCATTCCATGAGTCCAACTCCTAAAGAAGCTAAACAAGTCTCCCTCTTGTCTAGAACAGGTTTTCTTTCACAGACAAATTTCTCCTAATGAGCAAAAAGGAGAGCAAATATCTCCTGATCCAACAGGTCTAACAACCAAGAAAACAGATAATTATACTGTGTGAAGCTCCTCCAGCCCCATGCTTACCTGGTTGCCAGAGAGGGGGGAAGAGAAGTGGTGACTGTGAAGATTGCGCCCAGTATTGACATGAGTCAGCCTGATGGCTTGGCCACATCTCACTGGGGTTCCTCTCTCACACACTGTAGAGGTTTTGCCTCGGATCCGCCAGTAACTGTTGCTGTCATCCACATCTGATATCCCTGTAACTGACTGCTGCCCACTGCCTGGAAAAAACAAAACAAAACAAAACAAAACAAAAAACAAAGCTGTTCTAGTTCATTCAACAGTCCAAAGCTTCTTAAACCTTTTCTACTTTTGACTCTTTTCCACCCAAAGAATTTATATAGGTGTACAAAAAGGTTTTCAAAAGAGACATTTATTGATAAATATTCAGTTATATGACCCCATGTGGGGTGGTAACACAGTTTAAGAAGTTTGGAACTATTCCAAAGGGATCAAACTCATTTTATAGACAAGGAAACTGAAGCCAGGAAATCGAACTAGTTTATCTCCCAGGTTTCATGGATAGTAAGTATCTAAGGCCCAATTGGGAAACAGGAGTCTCCCACTCTAGAGCCTAGTACTCTTTGCATAGTATCATGCTAATTCGCTTAACAAGACCCCCCACAAAAGGCCACATCCCAGCTAGCAACAGTGTCCAGGTAAACCATGGGAGGTGCCCCAACAGAAGGCTTGGGTTGAATCTAAGTAGGTCTTAGTAGCAATGGGCCTAGATAAATTCTCACCACTTGGAGGCAAGCAGGAAGAGGCATTAAAGGTCTGGTTCTTAAAGAAGACCTCTTGTTATCCTTAAATGAACCTTAGTTTCTTGTAAATTTCTAGCACTATTAAAATTATGACCCCACAGTTACTGTATCCAATCAGAAAACCAAGTTCCGATGTCCAACCCCCAGGTTATTTTTCTCCAATAAAAAAAAAAAAACCTACTACAAGTACCCTACTTCTTCCCCAACTCTTTTTAGCTTGCTTACTAAGTTTCACAAAGACCAACTTAATGGTGTCTTCCCCTTTACTAATGGGGGGGAGGGAGGGAGGAGAAGGAGAAGTTCTTCTAGGGAACTTAGCTTAAATCCTTCAATTTGTTAATCAATACAACTCCCTTTTGGAAATTAGCCCATTGACATAACTTCAATGAAATTTGGAGGTCAAAACCTACAAATTCTTCTGAGACACCTCACAACCCAGGCCTGAAATCCCTATATATTTTGGGGTCCAACCTCTGCCCCCAACATCATCCAGGGACAGTTCTGGAATCCAAATGTAATTGGTGCTAACTGAGGCTTTTATTATGTGCTGGGGCTATATAGACAAAAATTAAACAAGTCCTTGCCTTTAAGGAGTTTAAGTTCGGGGAAGAAATGTACAAAGATAAGTAAACACAATTATATAATCTAGTTGTTGGGGAGGACACTAATGAGTGGAGGGATAGAGAAAACCTTTCTCTATCCATTTAAACAGTCCTTGGAAGGAAGCTGGGGATTCCAAGGGGCAGAAACCAGGGGAAAAAAAGCCAGAAAGGAAGGGGGAGAGCTAGTTCCAAGGCTGGAAGTGGAATGTCATAGAAGAGGAACTGCAAGTAAGCTGGACTTGCTAAAAAGAGGGCAGGAGTGGGAGTCATCTGAACTCAGTCTGGAAAGATAGGCTAGGGCCAGATTGTTAATAAAGCAATTTACAATGTATTAAGCATTTACCGCATGCTAGGTACTCTGCTACAATATGGGAATTCTTTTTGTTTGTCCTCCCTTATCAAAAAGGACGGGGAGATACCATGACATGCAAGTGGATTGGATCTGAGTGAGGGAGGACTGTGCAAAGGGCTCCTCTGCAGCCAGTGGGCAGATGAGAGATCAGGTGGATTGGAGATGGTCCTGTATGCAGTGGGAGACTTAGGTCTATTTAATCTAAGATCTTAGATGAGACAACACCCAATCAGTGATTAAGGCTAGGTAAGAAAGAAATGGCCTCTATTACCTAGTTTTAAAAAAAAATCAATTTGGGAGAAGACCCTCAGGATTTCTAGTGAAACTGCAAGAATTATTGCTATTTATATTCACTCAGAAGCAATCAGGGCCAAAATAAAGATCAAATGGGTTGGACTCCAGACCTTTAGTTGTCTGTGAATACAAAGAAAAACAATGTTAAAAGAAGGAATTTGTAATTTTCCCTAAACAAAATTGAGAATCCCTGAAATTTTTTGAGCTGGGAAATAGCATGGCCATACTAGTTCTTTAACGTTATTGTGATATGCATAATTTATATCAAGTTTCTTGGGTGAAAGGGGAGAAAACTGCAGGAAAGCTCAAGAAGACCAGTTGGGAGTTATGTTCGGACCAGTTATGGCACATCACCGGCACAAAAGGCGCCGGCGGTCTGGGAGGAGAAAATTACAAGGGATATTGTGCGGCAGAATCAACACGATTTGGCAGCTGACTGGAGGGCCAGGAGAGCGGGTTGGACTGGATGACTCGAAAGTTTTTTCCGGGTTTAAAGCTACACTTAAGATCTTCAGGCTACAAGACTCTCAACAGAAAGCGGGAGATTTGGATTCGGGGGTGAGAAGAAGGGACAAGTTCGGTTTGGGGGAGATGGGATCGAGAGTCCTTCACTTAGACTGTATAGGGGGGCCAAATGGCCTCCTACCCCTGACACATCGAACCACTCCTTCCCCTATAGGTCTGTACACTGCCAGCCCTCGGTTAGCGAAGTCCATTCGGCTGTTCCTCCAGGGCTGTCTTCCGGGCCGGAGCTGGCCCCTCCCCAGACCTCCGGGAGTTTTCCCATCCCCTTCCTTCTTTTCCTGTCCACTCCAGCTGGGCCAGAGTCCGAAAACCTTTCCGGCCCCTCTTCCTGACCACTCCCCCAAGCTCCGCCCCCTCAAGATTCCTCGAAGCTCAGGACTCCTCCCCCCACGTGTTTTTCCGGTCGTTGAAAGGTTCTAGGTCCCGCCTCCTACTGATTCCTCTTCTCAGACCTCGCCCAGGCACCGCCCCCGGGGTTCCCCCAATGCCAGGCCCCGCCTCCGGGGAGGGATTTTTTCCTTCTTTCCTTTTCCAGGCCCCGCCCCATGGGCTCACCGGACCCGTAGTGTACGTCATGCGAATGCAACCGGACGTTGTGGCGCGTGTTGAGGAGCTTCACTACAGAGCCGCAAGTGACGAGGGGCAGATCGGAAGCGCCAGCCAAGCCTAGCAACCCCCCAAACAACAGCAGCGACCCCACCGCGGTCCCGGCCCGGCCCCACTGCCCCATCGCCCCGACGGAAACACGGCTCCTCCCCGGAACCGGAAGCAGCGGGAGGAGCCAGGCACAGGAAGAAGAGGCGCCCCCAGGCCTCCTCTCTCTATGCTTCCTCCAGCTAGAGCGCCCGAAGGAAACGGCCAGGCTCGGCAGCCTCCCGCTACCGCCCCCACGCGGAGCTCGCCGGCAGTCGCTTTCCTGCCGCGGTCCTAGTTGCCCATCTGCGACTTCAGCCCCGGAGAACGCTCCGCCCTGCAGAGTGGCGAGGGACTGGACCGCCTCCTCTCAGTGACAGCGCGCCGGAAGTGACCTCAGACGCCGTGGCGGCTGCGGGCGTCGGGGAGGGGGCACGTCGGTGTGTGGGGGGGCCCCCGGACTCGCTTTCGGTGGCGCTGCCAAGCGGTGACTCCATTTTCCTCGGAGGCTCGGCGCTGCGGAGGGCTCGGTAAGGCCGTGGCCGGGGCTCGGAGGCTGCTCGGGCGGCCTGGGGTGTTGTGGGACAGGGCGGGGCGGGGCGGGGGGAGTCTGAGGGGCGCGGGGCTCCGGCCGCGGCATCCCCGGGCACACACGCCTCTCAGGCCCGCCACTTGTTGAATTCTTAGGGTTCCCCCTCCCCCAGAAGCTCGGCGAGGCGCCTCGGGGGCGGGGGCGGTGCCCGGGCCCGGTTCCCTTGCGGGGATGGGCGGCCCGGCCGATCCGAGGTTGATGTGGCCGCCGCCTCCGAGCCTTCCTTCGCGGCGTCAGCCGGGCCCGTGGCCGCAGCCCCCGCTCCGACTCTCTCCGGGACTCGTCTCAAGTTACTCGTAGCGCCGGGCTGGGGGTTCCGCGGTGGGGGGGCGGTGTGCTTTAAATGGCGGAGAAGGCTGGGCTCCGTCCTCTCGGCCCTTACACCCCAGCACGCCGCCTCCTGCGTGGTGGCCCAGCATCATTTAAGCTCCTGCCGTGTGGCAGGATGAGGTTACCAAAAAAGGCCCTAGACCCCCAAATACTTAGTCCCTGCCCTCAAGAAGCTGCCAGTCTAACACGGGCGACTGCGGGAGAGAATCGGAGTACAGAGGAGATGCTGGCCAGAGTGACCCGTCATTCAGCACTTACTAAGTGCTAACTGAGTACTCGACAGTGTGCCGAGGGGTGGGAATACAAAGAAAAGCAGAAAACCTGTGCTATGGAGCATCGTGCGTAAATAATGAGGCTGTTCAAGGTGCTACAGATGGACAGAAGTGATGTGACATTGGAAGGTTCCAGCCGCTGGGGGGAGGGGAACCCACCTGTGACCCAGTCGGCCCCCCGGGGAGAGGGGATAGTCCTGCTTCGGACCTACCAGGAGGTCGGAACAGCTGGAGGAACAGGCTGGCGAGGCAGCGGGGAGCCGGGGGGCGAGCTTGAAGTAATAGGATATTTTTTCTTGGTCTTGGAGTTCCCTGACTAGGGCAGGGGTGGATTTTACCTCTCTGTGATGTAGAAAGGAGTTTGAAGGAGGAGAGACCGCTTAGAGGATTGTCCTTTAATGCAGAGAAGTGTCCTGGAGAGAAAGGGACGAATGGGGAGAAGGGGAGTACATATTCTAAAAGTAGAAAGGTGTAAGTTCACAAGGGGGTATATATTTGGAGTGAATGAGAGGAGGACTGGGAGGGTGTTGATAGCTTCAACTGTAATAGGGAAATTTAGATGGGGGAAATACATTGGATTGTGTTTGGCTTTATTATGTTATCTATGGCACAGCCTAAGATATCCAAGAACCAGTTGATGATGGATGATTAGTTTAGCAGAGAAATTAGGTTTGATTTAATTCATGGGAGCTAATGAAATCACCAAGTGAGATAAAATTGATGGAGCAAAGAAGGGAACCCAGGACAGACTGTTGTGGGACATTCACAACTATTTGACCTGAATGAAGATCCAGTGAAGGAGACAAGACAGAGCTGAATCATAAAAACCTTTAGAGAAAAGATCAATTGGGTCAAATGCTGCTTAGAAGTTAAGAAGGATCAGGATTAAGAAGGAAAACATGCCCTTGGAGTAGGCATTTAAAGACTCAGTGGCCTTGTGGTGATATCTTACCATGTCTGAAATCCTTGTGGAGAAAGGGCGAGCTGATTCTTGAGTTTGGGAGGTCTGAGCTGCATTGGGCTATGTAAGGCTACATTTGGCTTTGATATCCTGAGCCCCCGGGATCAAGGAACTACTGGGTTGCCTAAAGAAGGGTGATCGCTCCCAAAGGAACAGATTCAAAATCCCATGGTGATAAGTGAGATCAAGTCCTAAGTGGCTAATGCACTTGTAGCTTGGACAAGGTGGGGAGAAAGAGAAAGCGGGAAGTGAGAAGATCTGCCAAGGTTCTATAGTGTCTCCAGATAAGTGATAAAAGATTAAACCTATATCCTCTTAACTATATATCCATTTCTCTTTCCATTATGTACCATCTCTGCCCTTCCTACTTCTCCTTTACTCTATCTGTTGCTCCAGACATCCTGAGGCACCACCTTGGGAGTTTGCCATTATTTCTGTGGGAGATAGTAGCTATAGAGGTACCAAAAGCCCTAGAGAAAGGTAGAAAGAACATACAGCTTAACTGATTCTCGTGGGAAAATATTGTTCCCATACTTCTCTGAAACAGTTATTATATTATTCATGAATCCTCATCTTAGTTCTCTGGCTATCTTGATTCTAGATGGAAAATATGTTTTACTCTAGTGGAAATAATTAATGACCCTTGGTTTAACTAGTTTGAATGCAAAGAGTTTGCGAACCTCTAACTAGAAGGATTCCTATTGGAAGAACTTGTCCCAGTTTTCAGTCAGCTTGTCTTTTAAGTTCTTGACCCTCGCAGAGCCAGCCAGTTTCTAAACTTGAAAGAAAGGACCTGAGTGTTTCTGAATCTATATTAAATGAGGAAGAGATTCCAATCTTCAGTACTTCAATTGGTTGCATCTTGGAAAGGAAATGACCATTTAACTTATTGCTGATAATGCCATCAGATTTTTATGCTAAAAACTTGATCTAAATTTAGATAATAAATTTATTAAAGTCCTACTTTATGCTAGGCACTGGTCTAAATTGGTTGTTTTTCAACTCCTCATCAATTGATATTGTTTGGATAAATCTAGGGATAATATCATCAGCTAGAAAATACCCCCTTTTGGAGGGTTAGTACCTTGGTCTTGGAGACTGAGGAGTGATCCTAGCTCTGTGATATCATTTTCATTTCCTTCTCTGTAAAATGGAGGATACAGGTCCCTGCACTACCTTACTTGAAAGGTGCCTGTAATTCAGCCTCTGACACAGAGCATGTGCATAAGAAATCCTTGCTGATTGACTTACATCCCAAATAGATGTGAGGTATGGAAATGAATAAAGAAGCCACACCACCTTTGTGCCAAGGGGGACCGAAGAATTTTCACTTCCTGTGAAAATCAGAAGGTCTTATGATGTAGTTGGCATTTGAGCTGTTTCTTAAAAGACTGGGTAGAAATTTTAAAAGGCATAAATAGAGGTGTGGTATTCTAAATGTAGGGAATAAAATAATAAAGATTCACTTATATGCAGAATTACATGGAAAGTTCTTCTAGGGAAATTAGCCTAAATCTTTCAATTTGTTAATCAATACAACTCCCTCTTGGAAATTAGCCCTTTGACAGAACCTTAATGAAATTTGGAGGTCAAAACCTACAAATTCTTCTGAAATATTTCACAACCTTGGCCTGAAATCCCTGTTTTGGGGTCCAACCTCTGCCCCCAACATTTGGTGGATCATTCAGGGAGAGTTCTGGAACCCAAATGTAATTATTGAGGTATTGATGCGTCTCATCAGTACCCCAACAATGCTAACTCCATTGGAAGGTGCTCACATCTTTTCAGAAGGAGGCTGGCAGTGTTGGGATGGAGGTGAAGACCTGTTGGAAGCCTAGTGTCCTGCCTGATGGTTGTGAGGACTTGGATGAAAGAGACATGGATGAAGTTTTTAGAAATTTCAGATTTAAAAATGACAGAATTTGGTCACTGATTGAATGTAGGGTGTATGAGGGGAGGCGTTATGAAGAAGGCAGAAAAACAAATAACACTGAAGTTAATGAATTTAGAAGAAAAAAAAGATGGTAGGTAATCCCACTGACAAATAGGGAGGGAGTTTTGGATAAAAGGGAATGATGCAATTCAATTAGATAAGAATTGAGAACCTGAAGAGAGCCTTGCCCTCAAAGAACTTCCATTCTACTAGAAGAATACAACATGCATACATAAGTAAATGTAGTTTACTTGTGATTTATGGAGACTTTCATCTACCACTGGGAAAATCAAGAAAAGCTTCCCATGGAATGAACCTTAAAAGAGGCTGAGGAGTTTTTTGGCAGAAGCAGAAATGAAGAGAGAATGGCAAACACAGAGGGCACTCAGGAAAGGGTATGGAGGCAGGAAATGGAATTCAGAGGAATAACTCCTGTGCGGCCCGGAGAGGATGTAAAATAAGACTGGAAAGATTGGCTAAAACCAGATAATAAACCCATTTGGAGATGTTGAATTTGGTTTGTTAGTAGATGCTGAGGATATAAATAGAAAAGTAGATTGTCTTTAAGGAGCCTGTATTTCACAGGGTAATAGAGATTTATTACAGATAGGTTTAGGAGGGGGAAACTTGAATTTTTCCAAAGTTGAATGTAAATAGGAAGAAGCAAGAAAAGATGGAAGAGACTTGAGAGAAGAGGGAAAGTGATTTCAAACCTAATCCTGAAGAAGAGAGGAATGGGAAGAGGGTAAGAAGGAGTATTCATGGGGGTAGGGGAAGGAGAGGAGGATTTAAGCATACATTCATCCAAGTTTAGAGGTGTGAAGGAGCAGGTAAAGGGGCATAGTTTGAGATCATCTGTTGTGAGGGACATGGAACAAGGCTAGTGTCTTGAGAGAATAATGGGAAAGCCAAGCTGTGAGGGTCTCGCTGTTATGTTGACATAGTAATTAAAATCATGATATATAGTAACCAAAGTCACAATATACAGTAACTAAAGTCAACACCCTCCTGTAATGAGATGGTGCCTGCCCAGGATTGAGCATCAACCTATCAGAGGGCTGGAGGAGCAGCTGGCCAGTCACTGGCACAGTCCGGATCAAGTTTTGAGGGGGATAGGGAGAGATGTGCAGGGAGAAGTAAAAGGGATAGAATGTTGCCTGGTACACTTGTTTGAATGGGATGGAGAGAACCTTTACTACTCAGACTTTAGTTTTGCATGTCCTTTGTATATATATTTGTTTTAGGAACAACTAATTTAATCTCTGCATCCTTTATCTCTTTCTTCTACTTAGTAACATATCCCCGTTTAGAAATGTGTATCTCAGCCCATATGTTATTCATATAACAACTTACCAGGGGAATATGTATCTGGGCAACAAAATTAAAGCTGATTTTGAAAAATAAGTTCTGGGGTCTGGGGTTTTCCCCTTCCCCCAGCCAATTAGTTTGAATTGTTGTTATTACCCAGCCTTTAAAATGAACTCTCCTCCAGCCCCCAGCAGGTGTGCCGTTCCTTTGCAAGTGATAAAGTAAAGCTTAGAAGCTCTGGGAAGTTCTGTTTTCCTACAGGACTTTGACCTATTCCAGCAGATCCTTGTTTGTGAGCTAGAGAACATGAAGCTCCTGTGGCAGTTTAGGTGGAGGGTTTAGGGTGGTGCAATACGGAGACAATGGAAAGCAGACAACATAGTCAAACTTGACCTCTTCCACTTATTTCACTTCAGATTCTTCCTATCTGCTTACCTTTAATTGCCTCCTCAGCTTCTCAGGTTGGGGGGAAGCCTCCCCTGAGGCACCCTGATCTGAGCTCCCTTCCCCTTTCTGCCTTCCCAGGGATGCTATGGTAACCGCCATCAGGGCCTTGTCAGCAGCAGCCTCTTGTTCGGCTGCTGCCTTCCACACCCTGTTGCCTGCTTCTGTTGCACATTCCATTCATATACCCCGTTGGGGAGGAAGGTTCTACCACCACAGGAACTCTGTGTAAAGCCTCTTCATTCCCTAGGCTACTTTTGAGTAGGAATGGGGTGTGAACAAAAGCCCCCCCTCCCTCCCGCCCAACAGCCTTCTACTAGTCTCTCCTGTGTGTCTGTGGCCACAGGTGTTGTTCCTAGTAAACTGGAGAGGGGTGTCCTTGGCCAGGGCAGAGCTGGGAGACTCCTTCCTCCTTCCCCTTGGCATAGCAACCCAGGGGGAGGGACTTGATTGCTCACCTGGAGAAGAACTAGGGCTAATAGTCCTTTACACATTAACATATGGTCTCATTTGAAGGAAGTGTTAGGTGAAAGTTTTTCTGCTTATTTTACAGAAGAGAAACTTTTTAAGTTAAAGGAGTTAGTGCTATATCCAGGATAAAGTGGCTAGTAAGTGTTGAAAGTTGAATTTGAACCCAAGCCTTCCTGCCTTCAATCCATTATTCTCTCTGCTCGGCCATGCCATCTCTGTAGTGAAACCATGCCATATAATGGTTTGTTCTGTACTCCAGACAACAACCACTACATAGTCAGAGGGAGGCTGTTAGTATCTTCCCGTGTCCAGATCTGATCTGCCAGTGACTGAGACCTGTGAAATATTGAGTGTTCAGTTAGGCTGTGTGGGATGGATGGGCCTGGGAGTGGCAGGCAGTGTGTGGGGGCTGTCATACCCCAAACTATTTTTAATGGTGCGATTCTATGCTGGGGGGGATTAGGGAGGAAGTTATAATTAGAAACCCCAAATGTGGTTGGAAGGAGGTGCCAGCACCCAGTGCTGGTCACCACAGCCAGGTGACCTGGACTTTAGGAATGATTGAAAACAGGTACTCCAATTGGACAGAAAGGAATGACGTGTGGGAGGCCTCAGAGCAAATCCAAGCCAGGAGGAAAAACAACCAACCAATCAATCAGCTTTTGCTGGGGGCCTTGGAGCTCTTAGTCACTAGCAATCAGGTCGAGTCTTGACCTCTTTTCTCCAGCCCACCAACCAACTTACACTTTCTTCCTATAGGTTTTCCTAACAGCTCTTCAGGACTTATTTGGGTGCTATGCCAATCTGAACTTTCTCCCAGGCTCTCTGAAGCTTCCATATTTTGGTAGATCCATGATCTGATCAGTATACCGACTCCGCCCAACAGGGCCAGGTGCAAAGCATCCTGTGATCTCTGTCTTTGAGCCTCCATCAAAGAGCTACTAAATATGCTGGAGTTGTGGCTATTCAAGTGTTAGAAGGAAACTGAATCAAACCAAGGGTTAAATCACTTATCAGAAGCTACTAAGTATCTGAGGCCACATTGGAACTCAGAAAGAAGCCTCCAAGCTAGTGTTACATCCACTACCCAGTAGTGTGCTGGAGGCCACAGTCAAAATTTTTCCATTATCCTTGGGTAACAGTGTAGTACTTGATCTGCCTTCTGTTAACCTTTGCTCTTTCGTGGGACTAGGCTATTTCCTTTTCTAATCACATTAGTGACAATGACTTGTCACTAGCTACTAAGTATCTGAGGCCAGATTTGAACTCGGAAAGAGGAGAGTCTCCAAGCCCAGTGTTACATCCACTACCCAGTAGTGTGCTGGAGGCCACTGTCAAAATTTGAGTTTGAGGGCCATCTTCACAAGTCACTAGGTCCATAGGGTCAAACTTTAGTTTTTAATTTTCCTATTATGCTACCAGGAAACATGATATGCATACACATAGACATATACGTGTGTGTGTGTGTGTGTATACATACACACCTACCTTGACAACCTGTAAATTTTTACTTTGCTTTGACCAAAGATTGGTATAGGTACAGATCAAAGTTATCTAGTTGGTTAACTAGTGGATATTGCTTTGGTGCCCCCAGGTTTTCTTGATGATGATAAAATAAAGAACATAAAGCTGGATTTATTTATAATGCAAGAATTTGTTGAGCACTTATCATGTAAATAGCATTGTGCTAGTGCTGAGGGATATGAAGAAGTATTAGAAACTCTCCCCTCTGTATTTAATATAATTGAGATAAGACACCCACTTGTCGGACAGTGATACAGGAGATGAATTTGCTTCTACCTCAAGGTCTCCCTCTACAACCCTTCCCCCTTATCCTTCCAACAACTGCCTGAATTAATTGTTTTGATGTATAGTTTGTCTGTAGTTTGAATGCCCCAGGATTTTCCACAGCTCTCCATTCTCTGCCAAATAAAGCCCAGATTCTGGCTTTCAGAAATCTTCCTCTAACTGCAAACAAGCATCGACTTCCCGTTTATCCCTGGCAATAACTGTACTGAACACTTCCTGTGCTTTCCTATGTCTCACCCTTCACATATTCCCCTGTGCTTAGAATGGCCTCCCATCCTTGCCTATTAGAATTCTACTGGTAAAAAAAAAAAAAAAATTGCCCATTTTCTGAGAACCTTGCCCCAACATCCCCCGTAGTTTCTAGCCTCTCAGATTTATAGTAATCTTTCTTGAATATGAACTCTCAATACTTTATACCTGTTTTATGCATTTAACCATATTTTAAATTTTATTGTTTATATGTGTTCTGGTCTTATTTCCTTTATAAAATGTAAGTTTTTTAGGAGCAAGGCCTATGTGATATTTCCTGTTCCTCCTCTAGTGGCCTAGTGTAGTAACTACACTGTGGATAGGAGGCTTTGGATCAGTGTTTCTGAAGAAGTGGAAGAGTCAGCAAGTATTTGAGGGATTCAGAAGAGAGAACTCATTATGTTGTGTGGTGATGAGGGGAGACGTCAGTGCAAGGTAGGCATTGGATAGGTCAGTAGGGATTTAGGGACCCCACACATGAAATGCTCAGGAGACATTAAGGAGACTCATCTTGCTGGAGCAGAAAGTTCCTGTGGGGAGGAGGAAGAGCTAAGATTGCAACAGACAGGTTGATCCTGGAGGAAACCTTCGAGAGATCTAATTGAACCCTATCATTTTACAGAGAAAGGAGCCGAGGTCCATCTGTAAGATGGGGATCCCTACATTATACCCCAACTATCTAAGCCATGTTCTTAAAGATATTAGAGGTCAGGTGGCATGATAGCAATGAAAATTATCTGGGCAAGAAAGGGGATATATATATCCAAAGTAGAGAATGAAAGAAAGGAGGAATGGAAGCCAGGCCATCTAAGTGAGCTCCTAGCAACCAGCCTATCCCCAGGGAAGAGTTTATCTTGGTGGAGACAAGGGCTGCAAATAGCTTCCAAGACTGAGAGTCTTGGTTCTGCTTTCACCCTCCTAGCAGGTTTAAGAACCTCTAGGGAAGACAAAATTCCTGGTTCTCAGCCTGCATCTCTTCATCAGATCTCCTTGAAGCATTGTGTGAGCAGCTGTAGCCATGTCTGATTTTGTGGAGAGTGAGGCAGAGGAATCTGAGGAAGAGTACAATGATGAGGGAGAGGTGGTACCTCGGGTCACCAAGAAATTCGTTGAAGAAGAAGAAGATGGTAAGTGTGTCTCCATGTTGGGCACCCTGCAGACAAAAGGCTGCTTTCTTTTTTGTGAAAGGCCTTGCACTCATTCCTGTGTGTTTCATTTGGCTTTTTGTGGAGCCTGGCAGTATCTAATCCAGTAAACCTGGCTGGGCTTGTAGAGAAAGTAGAGCTCTTAGGAGGGCTTTGGGGGAAGTCAGGGGAAAGCGTATTTTATCAGAGCAAAGGAAAAATTGTGGGAGGTATGTTTGGGGTTAAAAAAAGATTGTATGATATATAGTAAGGATGAGAAAACAAGTTTGTGAAGAAGATTATTGCCCAAGAAATCAGTCCTTTCTCTTCCCTTGGAATTGTAAAGAACTAGACTGATTTGGAGCCATAGGCAGTGCTACTCTCACTTATGACAAGAAGAGTAAACTTAACAATGAGAAGATCCTCTCTAAATCCTGATCATTAGGGAACAAGGATGTTCTGTCCCATTTCTGCAGTGAAACAAAAAGAGCAGCATTGTTTCACTGGGCTTATTTTCTTGCTCTAAAATCCCCAGTCTTGCAGACAAGCCTTACATAAGGTAACAGACACATTTATTTCAATTGTGATGAGTAACAAACACACCTTTCATAGATGAAGAAGAGGAGGAGGAGAACCTGGATGACCAGGATGAACAAGGGAACTTGAAAGGCTTCATCAATGATGATGACGATGAAGAGGAAGAAGAGGAAGATGAGGCCAGTGATTCTGGAGACTCTGAGGATGATGTGGGACACAAAAAGCGGAAGCGCAGTAAGTAGAGAGAGTAAGAGGGAGGCTGGGGGGTGGTGGTCACATGCTTAAAAGGGGGAGAGCCCAAACCTGAGGGGAATACTGCCGTTCTCTTTCAGCAGCTTTTGATGACCGCTTGGAAGACGATGACTTTGACCTCATTGAAGAAAACTTGGGTGTCAAAGTCAAACGGGTAAGTAGGACACCATGCATTTTCCTAGAATTGGGAGAGGAAGAGGACCCCCCCCCCCCACCTCCCCACTCCTCCTGGGCAAGCCTATTCATTGTTCTTTTTAGAGGGGAAGGAAAATATACTTAGCACACTGAATGCAAGGGTTGGGCTGGGGGCAGAGTTAAGCTGTGAAAAGAGCCACTTAGGCCAGGGAGATGTGGCCTCAGTTTCCCAGCACAGGGCCCCTGGTTAGTAAAAAGATCTCAGAAGCTCAGGGTGAGGACTCTGCTGAGACTTTAAGCCATGAATTATGACTCAAGGGCAGGAAGGGCAAAAGAGATGCCACGATGTTCCTTCCTAACATTTTGTATATGAATGAGAGGGAAGAATCCTCACGTCAGACCCAACACACCCTAACAACGGAGGCCCTTTCACCCTCAGCAAAAGTTCAGGCGTGTCCGAAAGATGTCCGATGATGAGGATGATGAAGAGGAAGAATATGGGAAAGAGGAGCATGAGAAAGAGGCCATTGCTGAGGAAATCTTTCAAGATGGTGAAGGAGAAGAAGGACAGGAAGCTGTGGAGGCCCCCATGGCTGCACCAGAGGAGGAGGAGGAAGAGGATGAAGAATCAGGTAGGTGGCATGAGTCAAGGAAACTGGCAGATGATTTCAGGTGAATAGTTTTTCTGGTCAGCAATAATAAAGTGGATGGCGTAACTGCTGTTAAGGTTCTGGCTCGATATTATTCACAATGAGACCATTCAGCACAGTACTTGTCACAAAACTCCCTGTTTCTTTTTGGGGAAAGAATATCCTTCTAAAAAGAAAAATCCATAGTGTCAGTGAGACAAGCATCTTTCCACTGGAACCATGTCAAAAATTGGTGGCAGGAGATTGTAAGATTTCTTAGGATATCACCAAATCCTATCTTCCCCTGAAATTTATAGGAATTTGCTCCATTTTGCAATTGATCTTAAAAGCTTCATTATGGGACAGATAGCTTTTGTGTATAAAGTGGTTTTCTTAGGATGTTGAGATTCTTCAACTCAAGAGGGACTTGAGTCACTGACTTCTAAACACTGTCATCATGTAAACATGCTGCTTATACTTCTCTTCCATGCTTAGATATTGATGACTTCATAGTGGATGATGATGGACAGCCTCTTAAGAAACCCAAATGGAGGAAAAAACTTCCAGGCTATACAGATGCGTAAGTGATGTCATTACATTTGGATAAGATGGTGATAAAGTGATCAGTCATTGAATAGGACCAGCTGGGCAATATTCTGGCAAGGTGGGAGTGTTGGCCACACCAAAAGCCAGAATGGCTGCTATTACTTTGGCTGCCTCTTTGCCTTAAGTGGTCTTCCTCTAAAGCAAGCAGGAATCTGAGGGCATTGGCAAAGACTGACCATTGAGCAGGCTGTGAACCTTCCCCTATGTTCATATAAAGAAAGCATGGGCCTGAATAGGTGACTGGACTATTTGCCATTCTTTTATAGACAAAAATCTGTCTATAGCTCTAGCTATACCTCACCTGAGCCCTTCTCCCCAGTGGACATGGATCTTTTGTACGTCCTTCCCTTCCTAGGCTTCCTAGTGTCCTTGTACCATAATAAAGGAACATGAGGGAGTGGCTTCTTCCCTTTCACCAGAGCTTTCTTACCTTCTTCACAGGGCCCTGCAAGAGGCCCAGGAAATCTTTGGAGTAGACTTTGACTATGATGAGTTTGAGAAGTACAATGAGTATGATGAGGAGCTGGAAGAGGAATATGAATATGAAGACGATGAGGCAGAAGGTGAAATCCGGGTGCGACCCAAAAAGACCACCAAAAAGCGAGTTAGTCGGCGAAGCATTTTTGAGATGTATGAACCCAGTGAGCTGGAGAGCAGCCACCTGACAGACCAGGATAATGAGATCCGAGCTACAGATCTGCCTGAGAGGTTCCAGGTGAGCACTGCTTAGCCTTTGAAGTCCTATAAGGAGGAGTCTGTCTTCTACCTTAACCTGGCTTGGGTGGAATTGGGAATGTTTGTTGAAGGGAGAAAGATTAAATGAGAGAATCTGATCCAGAATGGTATGGGTGACCCTGTCTCCCAAGGGGGACAGGCAGGGCAGGGAAGAGAGAAATGATTCAATTCTTAGCAGTAGATAGCCCCACGTAGTTCTGCATCTTTTCCCAAAGATAGCACTATCTTTTGAAGGATGTGAAGTACAGTCATTGTCAGTACTTTTTAAGTGTCTGCTCTGTTCTGTAAGCACAACTACCACCAATCTCCTCTTTCCAGTTGCGCTCTATCCCTGTCAAGGCAGCTGAAGATGATGAGCTGGAAGAAGAAGCCGATTGGATCTATCGAAATGCCTTTGCAACACCAACCATTTCACTCCAGGTACTAGCATTACCATCCCTGCCAGAATACAGACTGTTTGGTAGCTCTTCCCCTGTGGGCTTTGGAATAAACCAGCTACTCAGAGTCAGACAGCTCTGTATATGTCTATGTGTGGTAGTGTGTCTGTGATAAGAGGGACCGAGAAGAATTATGGGGGAGAGGGTAGTCTAGAGATTGGGAGAAAGACTTTGTTGAAATATTTGGCTGAAAAGAATGGGACGAGTGTGTATCATCTTCTGGAAGCCTCCACTAAACACCTGATATGTGTGGTGCTTTGTTGAACATAAAGTGTAGTAAATTCAGTGGGTTGGCCCCTCTCTCCAGAAAGTGATTGTCTGCATTTATTGTCTTGTCTTCATTTATTGGTTTTACTTTTTTTCCCTCTGCCAGGAAAGCTCAGATTACCTGGACCGTGGGCAGCCGGTCAGTAGTTTCAATCGAAAAGGCCCCAGCACTATCCAGAAGATCAAAGAGGCCCTGGGCTTCATTCGCAATCAGCATTTTGAGGTATTGTCATGAGTCCTAGCAGCCTATGGCCTACTGACCAGCAGTTCCATTTGAAGGATGTGGAAGGGCCTGGTTTCCCATGTCTTAGAAGCGGGTAGAAAGAGCAATCTGATTTTAAGAGTAGTGAGAAGTAGCAAAACCGCTGCCGCTGTGTCTAATCCTTTAGCCAGGGAAAAGAGTATTTGAAGGTAGCATTGGTAACAGACCCAAACCCACTCAGACTTCCTCCCAAGAACTGCCCCCCAGGTGACAGCCTATGGTGTCTTTTTGCTCCCACAGGTACCTTTCATTGCCTTCTACAGAAAGGAATATGTAGAACCTGAGCTGCACATCAATGACCTGTGGAGGGTGTGGCAGTGGGATGAAAAGGTACGTGTCTGCATCTCCCCCAGGAACAGGGAGAGACACTGTGGCCTGGTCCGCGAACAGTGAGGATGTGGAGCCTAGGGCTGGCTTCACCCAAACCCACAGAAGTTAGGGTGCTGATCCTTGTCCTCTTCTCATTCAGTGGACACAGTTAAAGATACGGAAAGAGAATCTGACGCGGCTTTTTGAGAAAATGCAAGCCTATCAGTATGAGCAGATATCTGCCGACCCAGACAAGCCCCTGGCTGACGGCATCAGGGCATTGGACACCACAGATATGGAGAGGTGAGGTCTGCAGCTCCCATCCTCAAGTTTGCCCAGGCACAGTGCTCCCCAGCCACAATCTCTGCCACCCTTCCCCTGGTGTGGCACCTGGGGGTGACTCTGGCTCTTGTATCTTCCAGATTGAAAGATGTACAGTCAATGGATGAGCTGAAGGATGTCTACAATCACTTCTTACTATACTATGGGCGCGACATCCCAAAGATGCAGAACGCTGCCAAGGCCAGCCGGAAGAAGTTAAAGCGCACCCGGGAGGATGGAGATGAAGAAGAAGGTGAGACCCCCTCTGGGCAGGACCCTCCACGGGAGTGGTATTCCTCCTCACCGGCACAAAAGCAGTAAATTGGGCTTGGGGACCGAGCGCTGACATCCCAAATGTCTCCTCTTACTAGGTGAAGGGGAAGAAGTGGAGGATGAGCAGAAGGGCCCAGAGCTGAAGCAGGCTTCCCGCCGAGACATGTACACCATCTGCCAAAGCGCCGGCCTAGGTTAGAACCACATCTTCCTCCTTGCGCTACTGTGCTGAGTACCAGTTCTTTGCATTTTGCAAAGTTCTCTGATTTGGAGACCTCACCACCAGAATCTGAAGAACAAATGAATTCTCTCATCTAGGTGACATATTACTCACTTAATCCTCGCCCTTTTCTTTAGATGGCTTGGCCAAGAAATTTGGGCTTACCCCAGAACAGTTTGGGGAGAACCTCCGGGACAGTTACCAGCGGCATGAGACAGAGCAGTTCCCTGCTGAGCCCCTGGAACTGGCAAAGGACTACGTGTGCAGGTAAGCACAGAGGAGAAGAGGCTAGGGTGGGGAGGGGGCAGAACACTAGTGAGTGAGTGAAAATAAGACTGACTTGGGAATCAGGGATCTGGGTTCCAGGCCTGGCTCTGCGCCTGGCTTCGAGACTTTTGGCAGATCATTCAGGCTCCCTGAATCCAAGATTCTTCATCTGTAAATGGGGTGAGGGGCAAGACTAAGATTTTTAAGGTCAGCCAAGCATTGTGTCAGGGTGCAGCACTAACTGGTTTTCTCCTTGTCCTCTTCTCACAGTCAGTTCCCTACCCCAGAGGCAGTACTAGAGGGTGCTCGCTATATGGTGGCTCTGCAGATTGCCCGGGAGCCCCTTGTCCGGCAGGTGCTTCGACAGACCTTCCAGGAGAGGGCTAAAGTTAACATCACCCCAACTAAGAAGGGCAAGAAGGTGAGTGACTGAGAGTTCTGAACGCTGCTGTGATCCTGAGATATCCCTGAGTAATCTCGACCCCAGGGGCGGCGGTCAGGAGACCACCAGCCTGGGCTCGCGCTGCACACGTCACTTGTCACTAAGTGACCTGCTCTCAGGTCTGATGGCGTCGTCTCTTCCATGTAGGATGTTGATGAGGCCCATTACGCCTACTCTTTCAAGTATCTGAAGAATAAGCCTGTGAAAGAACTTCGAGACGACCAGTTTCTCAAGACCTGCTTGGCTGAAGAGGAGGGATTGCTCACCATTGATATCAGCATCGACATGAAGGGAGTTGAGGGGTGAGTCCCTGGCCTGCCCCGTGGGGGAGACAACTGGTGATGGGAGAGATAAAGCCCAAGGATCCCCATCTGTTGAGGGCCAGAAGGGCCTGGTGAACATGAGCCAGGACTACTCAGCCACCTCTTGGCTGCTGAACTCTGTCTCACGAAGCGTCTCCTCCAATTCACCTTCCCCCTAAAACCCTGTCCTCTCGTCCTCCAGCTATGGCAGTGACCAAACATACTTTGAGGAGATCAAGCAGTTCTACTATCGGGACGAGTTTAGCCACCAGGTGCAAGAGTGGAACCGGCAGCGGACCATGGCCATCGAGCGAGCCCTGCAGCAGTTTCTTTATGTGCAGATGGCCAAAGAGCTCAAGAATAAGCTGCTGGCCGAAGCCAAAGAGTATGTCATTAAGGTGAGGTGGCTCACCAGAGGAGCAGGACCAGAGGCAGCTCCCCATCTCTGGGGGCTCGCTTTGGGGCCAAAGGAGAAGCTGGGTGATTCTGGCCTTCCTATTCTTTCCCTGTGAAAAGTGGTAGGAGAGCAAGGCCAGGAAGGTACTCGGCACAAGGTCCTGCACTTGCCTCCAACACTTTCTCCTGCTTCAGTGGCCCCCAGGCCAGCTCTTAGTTGTTTTGCGTTTGCGTGGCTGTCTGTATCTGTGTGCCCGAACGGATTCAGCAGGGTACCTTTGTCTGTCTGTGAAGCACCGGGTTTGGCACCACACACAGGTCTGTTCTCAGTCTGTCATAGTGCTCTTTTCCATCCTAGGCTTGTAGCCGGAAGCTGTACAATTGGCTGAAGGTGGCCCCCTACCGACCTGACCAACAGGTAGAGGAAGATGATGATTTTATGGATGAGAACCAAGGGAAAGGCATCCGGGTGCTAGGGATTGCCTTCTCCTCTGCCAGGTATCTGCTTCCACCCACTTCCCAGCCTCTCCCTATGCCTTTGAGGCCTCCCGTTCTGTTCAGCATTGGGTCATGAGCCTCCCCTCTTTCTGCCAGAGACCACCCCGTGTTTTGTGCCTTGGTCAATGGAGAGGGAGAAGTAACAGATTTCCTACGGCTGCCTCACTTTACCAAACGGAGGACTGCGTGGAGGGAAGAAGAGCGGGAAAAAAAAGTAAGTGATGATTCCTGTTGAGAGACCTTATCTGCAGGACTACTCTCATTGGTCTTATTCCTCTTCCTGTCCTTTGGCCTCCTCGTTCTTCCCAGGGGAAGTATGGCCTCTGTGGGCTTTAGGTGACATCTAAAAGTAAAAAGTCCATTTCTGGCCAGTTGCCAACCCTTATCCTAGAACATTTTTAGAAAAAGTTTGTGTCAACTTGGGGTTTGCAGTTCTTGAGATCATCTTGTCCCTGAAGCAGGAAGGCAGAGGTGTTGCAGAACATTACTATCCCCAGCTCTTCAGTTTTTTCTCTAAGGAGAAGCATCTTGGATTTTGCTAGTTTGCCCTCAGTCTCCTATTACCTTGATAAAAATCTTTCTGTTTGAACATGTTGCAGAAGCTAGGGAAAATAACTGCTGGCTCTGGAGCATTATCTCAGTTTGAATTCCTGCATTGTCACAGATTATCTGTAGGATTGGGAGCTGGTCATGCTTTAATGACCCTGGGCCTTGTTTTCCTTATCTCTCAAATGGAAGTGAGTTTGATGGCACTGTGAAGGCCCCACAGGCCTGTGAAGGAAGTGACTATAAACTGGGAAGCTCTACAAAAGCTGGCTTATCTTTACTCCTAAAGAAAAATGTTAATTCCCTTTTTAAAAACAAATACTCAGGCTCTACAAGCTATCCAAGCAATGTGTTAAATGAAGTCATAATTAAAAAAACAAAATCTCAGCAGTTTGAAATGAACAAGATTAAGTTGAACAGATGAATGCCAGATTCTTACATTTGGGTTCAGAACGTCTTTTGTGTGAATACAGGCTGAGGGAGGGAGGGAGCCCTACCTTGTCAAGAAGTTCCCTAAGAGAGCCTGGTGAAGCACATCAGAGTTTAGCATGAGCCAGTGCTGTGCTGTATGATAAGAGACAGATTTTGTCCACAATCAGTAAGAGATAATTAATGCCTTTTGGACACGGAGTAGACAAAATGAGGTTACTTAGAGATTAGGTCAGTGATCCTCAGTCTTTTTGGCTTCAGAACGCTTTTACATTTAAAAATCGTAGAGGACCCCAGAGAACTTTTGTTTATATCTATCATCATTTATCATATTAGAAATTAAGACCGGTGCATTTTCAGAATTCCTTTAAAAATAAACCCATTATATGTTTATGTAAATAAAATTTTTATGAAAGAAAATCAAAATAATTTTGTGGATTGAATAGCAACTTTCTTGTCATATTTTTGCAAATCTCCCTAATGTGTGGCTTAACAGAAGGCACCTGGATTCTCCTGTTTTTGCATTCAGTCTTTTGCTTGATGTTGTTTTAGTTGAAGCAAAAGAAAAAAATCCAGCCTCACACATGTAATTAGAAAAGGGAGGAGCACTGTGATAGGTGGCAAATAACATCTTAGTGTTATGATGAAAATAGCTTGAATCAGAGGGTGGAACAGCTGGATGGTGCAAAAATCAAGGCTCTTAAGCCTGAGGAAGATCTAAGAACAGCCTCCTAGGTTATCCCTAGATCCTCAGAGAGCTACTGTGACTGGGGCTTGGACTTAGACTGGGTGATCTTAGAGGACAAAACTGGGGCCAGATGATGCAAGTTACAGGGAGACAGTTTTTTTCACAATACAGAGAACCAGCCATTCCTTGTGTAGATTGGGGTGATAGTACCCCAGGAAGAGAGGACATTGAGAAATGATTGTTTTGCAAAAACAAAAAAGATATTTGGGGGAGGGAGGAAGAATCCAAGAGTCAAAAAGACCTATGTAAAGTATTGAGCTTCCTGTATCACTGGAAGTCTTCCAGCCTTGGTTAGAAGCTTGGACTAAGTGACCTCTTCTACCATCTCTAAATTCCATGATTCTTTGAAGTCCTTCTGGTGGGGAGGATGGGGGAAGAAAATTACTTCAATCCCACAATGGCCATTCAGCTCCAGCTTTCTTTCACCCTAGGCTCAGGACATTGAAACGCTAAAGAAATTCCTTCTGAACAAGAAACCACACGTGGTAACTATAGCAGGCGAGAACAGGTGGGTCAGTCAGGACACGGTAGGTCTGATGCCTAAGTATTCTTGAGCAGAGTTTGTTCTTTTAGGCTTACCATATCTATCTTCCTATATCGTTTATGTTTTAATACCAGCTTTGAAAGGGGATCTAGGGCCTGATCCATGATGCTTTGTTACTGCCTTGTTACTTCTTGGGTCTTGGAACTGTTTTGTTTTTGTCTTGTAAGACTTTCTGCTTTCGCTACTTATTTCCATAGCAAATCATGAAGTTTAATTAGAGAATCTATCCAAAGACCTACAGATACTTTTCTCAGAGTAAAATACCTATGATCACAGCTGTAATTCATGCCGTCTGTTCCTCCAGAGATGCTCAGATGATGATTGAAGATGTGAAGCGAATTGTGCATGAGCTTGACCAAGGCCAGCAACTGTCATCTATTGGAGTGGAGATGGTAGACAATGAACTGGCCATCCTGTATATGAACAGTAAAAAGTCTGAGGTAATACCTTTTGTTCCATCATCCCTCAGAGCCCTTCAAGTAACATTTTCCCTAACCCTAGATAAAAGTAAAGAGGAAAGCAAAGAATTTCAGAAATATTTGATCCAATCCATTTCTGGTTCAAGCAGAAATTTCTTCCATGTTGATCATGTAGCTCCTTTCTCAAATGGCAGAGTTTAGAGTTGGGGACCCAGCAGAATGGAGAACCAAGAGCTTTGGAAGAAGAAAGCAAGCAACTTCCCTGAGTCAGCAATGTTTTGTTGCTACTTTATTGAGGATAGGAAAAGAGGCTCAGTCTCAGTTGGAATATTCTCTGTTGACTGTGAATTTGATTCTAGGCGGAATTCAGAGATTACCCCCCAGTTCTGAGACAAGCAGTGTCTCTGGCCCGACGCATCCAAGACCCCTTGATTGAATTTGCACAGGTGTGCAGCACAGATGAGGATATTCTTTGTCTTAAGTTCCACCCTTTACAGGTAAGAATAGATTTTTATGGGAGTTAATATATAAGAGGAGACTCAACAGAGGATATACCTTGTGTCTGGCATCCTCCAGGAACATGTGGTGAAAGAGGAGCTGCTCAATGCCTTATATTGCGAGTTCATCAATCGAGTCAATGAGGTTGGTGTTGATGTCAACCGAGCAATTGCCCATCCCTACAGCCAGGCCCTGATTCAGTATGTGTGTGGCTTGGGGCCACGCAAAGGGACCCATCTTCTAAAGGTAAGGACCAGACCCAACTTATTCAGAAAACACTTCCTATAAGGGATGTCCTTGAACCTTGATTTTAAAATCCAGGATATAAATTAAATGACAGTTGGCTCTAGTTACATGGAACATCTGGGTGGACAGAATCTTGGAAGCAGAAGAGGGAGGGAGGCACTTCAAGTTTATATCAGGCTTCTTTCTCCCTCATCTTCCTCTTAGATTCTGAAACAGAACAATACTCGCCTGGAGAGCCGGACCCAGCTAGTCACCATGTGCCACATGGGGCCCAAGGTCTTCATGAACTGTGCAGGTTTTCTGAAGATAGATACAGCCTCCTTGGGTGACAGGTAGATCTTTCCATTTTTCTCCCCTCCAAATATAGCCTTTCACATGTTCTTTGACATCCTACAGGATCATAATTGTTGAGGCTTTTTGTTTGAATTGTATTGTTCAAAAATGCAGTATTCTGAAACAGAAATGAAGAACTTTTTTTTCTACCTGTGAGAGGTATCTTCTGAGCTCCAGAAAATACTTCAAGATGGCTAGATTTTTCCCCTTTAATCTGATCCTTGGATCTAGAGGAAGTTTTAAGCAAAATCCTAAAGACTTCAGGCATTTTTTCCAGTGCTTCTTTAGGCCTGGGAACTAGAAGATAATCTTGAATCCCAACAAGAATTGCTGCCACTGCCCCATCTCCCTGCCTACCAAATTTTCCTACTCCTAGCCTTTGCCTCTATTAGAAACTTGGCTTTGCAATCCCAGAATTTGGCAGGGTAAAAAAAATTTGATGGCCATTTATTTGCCAGTATTTACTAGAGACCTGGGTCCAAGGTTTGGGAAGTCTCATCTTTGTAAATTCAAATTCAGCCTCAAAAGCTTACTAGCTGTATAACTCTGGGCAAGTCACTTAGCCCTGGTTGCCTCAGTTTCCTCATATATAAAATGAGATAAAGAAGGAAGTGGTAGACTGTTCCAATCTTTGCCCAAAAAAAACCCAAATGAGGTCACAAAGATTAGGATGTGACTGAAACATCTGAACAACTGTCAGAATCCCTCATGGATTCGCCCATTACAAAAGAGATTTATTCCTTAAAGGAAAGCTAAGGCCTGTGGTCTTGAGATGGAATCTTGCTTCACTTCCTTTCAGCCTGACTAGTGATAAGGCCTCAGTCTCCTAAGGCTGGGATGGAACGAGAGCCTTAAAGTCATTTTTGAAGAAAGGGAAGAGAGGGAGGTGCTCTACTGCCCATTCCTTCATCTGCTGGCCTCATTTGGAGCGCCTGTCATAGGCGTAGCACTGGATAGAATTTAGAGAGAGGCAGATTTGCCATACGTGTACAGCGTGAGTATAAGTCACGGCTGAGTCTCCATATTGGGGCTAGCCATGGATAGCTCAGTGTGAAACAAGTATAAATATCAATGTAAATCTACTGTAAAAATAGAAGCTGTCCGGTGCCCAGAAGTATTGTCATGTGAAGAAGGGAATAGATGCCTTCTGTGTAACTCTAGAGGATCAAACTAGTACTACTGGGTGAAAATTACTGGGGAACAATTTGCAGTATAAAAATATTTCTAAAAATTAGAGCCAGACAAGAATGGAACAGACTGCTTTGCACAGGAAGCTCCTAGTCATTAAAAATATGCATATATATATTTGTGGAAAAGAATGCTACAAAAGGGTGAACTCTTTTATATACTCTATATCAGGACACAGTGTTATTAAAGTAGCCTTCTTAAGCAGATTGCACCAAAGTTTAAAATCACAAAATTAATAAAGTGATTTTTTTATCCTCCTCATGTTGGCTCAAGTATAAGTTGCATTCCTAAAATGAGAGATCTCTCTAAAAGAAAAAAATGTAAATAAATAAACCTGGAAAAATCCCCCTGATTGGAGGTACTGCAGGTTTTTTAAAAGTCTTCCTCAGTAGGAGAAAGTGTGGCCTCTATTCAGACCAGCCTTGGCTGTAACTTAAACCCTCCACCATAAGGCATTTTTAAATGGGTCTGCTTCGTGTGGTTAGCTGCTTCTTATGGGGTGTACTGTATTGCAGCTTTAATCTCTTCCTGACTACTCTTTGTTAGAGTGGGGGGCAGGGGAGAATGAGATCCTGGGGCTGTCAAGGAGGAAGCAACTGGATTCAGATCCACAGATGTAGGAGAAATTCCTCTGGTTCTGTGGTGTGGCCAAGGGTAGAGTAAAGAAACGGCTGCTATGGGGGAAAATGAGCTGAACTGCTCAGATGACATCCTCAGGGCGAGTCACTGGGGCTCTTGGATGTGCTCTCTTGCTGGTCCCAAGGGCCCACAGAGCTGGCTACCAAACTTTGGCCACTTTGTCCCTAAAGCTGGCAACTCATTCCCCATCAGAGGGGAACGTTTTTCTTAAAGCAGTAGAAGTGAATGGCAAAATAGATTTTGTATACAACAGAATGTGAGTACCTTGCAAGACCTTGATCTGGGATGGTTTGCGAAGAGAGTAAGATGGCATAAAATCCTGGAAGAGATGAGCAAGTCATTTCTTGTTTCTTCTCCTTTAGCACCGATTCATATATTGAGGTTTTGGATGGTTCCCGAGTCCATCCTGAGACCTATGAATGGGCCAGAAAGATGGCAGTGGATGCTCTGGAGTATGATGAGTCTGCTGAAGATGCCAACCCTGCCGGAGCTTTAGAAGAAATCTTGGAGAACCCAGAACGACTCAAGGACCTGGACCTTGATGCCTTTGCTGAAGAGCTCGAGAGGCAGGTGAGCGTTGTTAGCCAGGTGGAACATCCTACACGAGTTTGGATACTGAGCACTCATCACTGGCATGGCCTTGCAGAAAGACACAAGTCTTCCAGCCTCGCTGTGCCCCAGAGGATGCACCAGATACTGCCTGGGCCTGCTAGCTCAGCAGGCTGGAGCCCAGTGCCAGTGATTGGAGGACTGCCTCTAGCTCTGATCACAAATACACGGGGCACTATCTAAAAGGGATACCAGCAGAATACTGTCAGGCAATACTAGATTGATACTCAGCACTGTGGAATAAAAGAACTCCAGAAATATTTTTTCCTACTGACAGTAAGTCAGAACATCATCTTTATAGGTAAAGAATTGCACATGTAGTCACCTACATGCTTACTTTGTTAAGTAAGCTATTATCTTCTGAGAATTCTGAAAGTAAGCTTGTCATTTAAACTATCTTTTTCCTGTCTTCAGAAATCTAGTAACAGGTCACTTTCTCCCTTGTGAGTTTATTTTGAAGATATACATTTGAAGGCAGAAAAGAGAGAACTGATAATGAACAGTCCATCTCAGCTGGAACTGGTCAGCATATTACCTAGACAGCTGTCTGTCAGTCCAGTGACAATCTTCCTTCTCTGCAGGGCTATGGTGATAAACATATCACTCTCTACGACATCCGTGCTGAGCTGAGTTGCAGGTATAAGGATCTCCGGACAGCTTACCGCTCTCCCAATACCGAGGAAGTCTTTAACATGCTGACTAAGGAAACACCGGAAACCTTCTACATTGGTAGGCTTCAATTCAAGGGCCCATTTGTAATGGGGTAGAGATTGCTGTGTCCCAGCCATTACACCAAACACATAGCTTGAACTAGGCAAGCCCAGGAAGTGGGAGAGAGTTCTATCACCACAGAAAGACAGCGAAGTCTTTACCCAGTTGGAGCTCTGGCTTGCTGTGTTCTACATGGCAGAGTTACTTTATGTGGATTTCAATTCCCACTTCAGGTTATTGTGATTAATTCATTCCTGCCTCTCCCTCTCAGAGATAGAAGAGTGGGCACTTATGAATGTTGATACTCGATTGAGAGTTTAATGAGATTTTGTCTTCTCTTTCCCTTTCCTCCAGGAAAACTGATCATCTGCAACGTAACGGGAATTGCCCACAGACGTCCACAAGGCGAGAGCTATGACCAGGCAATCCGCAATGATGAGACAGGGCTATGGCAATGTCCCTTCTGCCAGCAGGACAATTTCCCTGAGCTGAGTGAGGTTTGTAGCCATTCATTGATCCTCTTGGGCCAAGTCCCAGTGTCTTGGAGAGTCCACACAGCCCAGTACCGTGTTCATTTGATCATAGTTCTCGTATGGGTAGAAATCTGGAAAGTATGTTAGAAGGGAGGTGCAGGGCCCATAGTCGAAAATCAGATCCCAAAATGAAGAAACAAAGGACTTTGGACAGTAACTCATAGGCTGAAGGTTGGCAGAAGGAGAAATGGGACTCTTAGTGCCTTCCTGGGTGTATCTGCCAGATCCAAAGCAAAATGAAAAGGCTTTTAGGCATATCAGGAGGGACTTAAGTTAATTTAAAAATTCATTTTTAAATGTCTTGTTTAACCTAAAGGAGGTTGTGAATGGGCATAAGCTCTAGAGGAAGGCATGCATTTTAGGTAGTCACCAGGTTTATTGTTCAGGGAGATCCCTGCCCTTTGGACCACCACTGCTCTTACATCACCATCTGAAACACTCCATGAGGTGGAAGATGGAGGGTAAAGTGGGAATGCAGTAGGAAACCTATGGGTCAGTATTTCTCTTTCCACTCCACTCCTTCAGGTTTGGAACCACTTTGATAGCGGTTCATGCCCAGGCCAGGCCATTGGTGTCAAGACCCGACTGGACAATGGGGTCACCGGCTTTATCCCTACAAAGTTTCTCAGTGACAAGGTAGTGAAGCGACCTGAGGAGCGGGTGAAGGTAGGTGATAGAGTGCTACAACTGAAAAATCACTTTATATCCAGGACCACTTGAAGAAAGGTCTGGGCTCCTAGGGGTCCTGCTGCCTTCCTTATTTGTTCTTAACTCGCCTCTCTCATGGAGAGGAAGGAGCATCTGTCTCTCCCCCACCCCCACCCCCACCCCCCCCCCCCCCCCCCCAGCTCCCTACATGGTCAGGGGCTGCCTCAAGCAGGGTCCACAGATGACAGAAATAAGTTCACTTCTACTCTGGAGCAAGCTGCCCTCTTTACTCACTTCTTTTGTCTAAAAGGCTGCATTGGAGATGAAGGTTGGGGGGGGTCTTCAAATCCAGGCTCAATCACTAGGCTTGTTCCCCTTCCTTAACCTGTTTCCTCTTCTGTAACAAGGACCCATGAAGTGCTACTTAGCTACGTCAAAAGGTTGATGAATAAAAGTGTTTTCTGGTTTATCAAGCACTTTTTAATGCTGATTAAGAATGTTTATATTCTCTAATAGTTCTGAAATTGGGCAGGCTTAGGTGGATGAGGGAAGAGGATAATTTTGTTCTTTCTGACAGTTTTGGGGTCAAGTTTTTGGAGCGTTTGATATGCAGAAAATGGTCTTGAAAATTTAATGTTAATTTTTTATTTTTAGCTAGATTACATCTTTTTCTTTGCATTGTTGAACAATGTTTATCAAACTCATTCAATGCTTGTACTAGACACTCAAGCAGGGTAAAAATTGCCACATTGTCTCCACCCTCAGACAGCCTGTAATTTAATTTGGGACATGATATGAATAAAGTGTCGATACATTTGAAGGGATTGGACTGGAGGGTTTCACATGCCTCCCCACTCTAACTACGTGGTGTCAACTAATTTTGGCCACGTGGATGTAGCTGTGTGAGTGTTCTGGTTCAAGAGGCTTGGAAGGACTTGGAACTGCATGGGGCTCAGCCTGGGCACCTGTCAGCTGTGGGCCTGCTTGGGACAGGGGTCCAGGGAGGGGACAGGAGGGAGACACCCACGAGGCACCATCCTGTCTATCCAGGTGGGGATGACCGTTCACTGCCGCATCATGAAAATCGACATCGAGAAATTCAGTGCGGACCTGACCTGCCGCACCTCTGATCTCATGGACAAGAACAACGAATGGAAGCTGCCCAAAGACACATACTATGACTTTGACGCCGAAGCAGCTGACCACAAGCAGGAAGAGGACGCCAAGAGGAAGCAGCAGAGGACCAGTGAGCATCTCCTGACCCTACCCATAGTGGCTCCTTTTTATGAAACTCCAGACACCTGTCTTTCCTCTTTTCCCAATCTCCTAGTAGGGAAGGAGTTCTATGTACTTTGCAGCTGGGAATGCTGAGGCTCAGGGCTGTAAAGGCACATGCAGGTCTCCGAGGACAGGAACTTGCTTCTTCTCACCACTTCTCTGAGGGAGTGTCCAGTATAGGTCAGTCCTCTGCAGTGCGATGAGTGAATTCAGTGTACTTCGTAGAGAAATTGAGAGATGTTCCTAAGCATCTGAGAGAATTACAACCAGCATCTGTTCCTGCCCCTCAGTTTCCCAGACTTGTGCTTGGTCTCATGCCTCTTTCTTCCTATCTAGCAAGCTCATATTTGCATCCTTTTTTCTTCACAGCATACATTAAGCGAGTGATTGCACATCCATCGTTTCATAATATTAACTTTAAGCAAGCAGAAAAGATGATGGAGACCATGGACCAGGGTGATGTGATTATTCGGCCAAGCAGTAAAGGGGAGAACCACCTCACGGTGACCTGGAAGGTCAGCGATGGCATTTATCAGCACGTGGATGTCCGGGAAGAGGGCAAAGAAAATGCCTTTAGCTTGGGTGCCACCCTATGGATCAACAGTGAGGTAAGGGCTGCCTGCGGGCTCAGCCTGCCATCTCTGTCCATCTACTTGCTGGCATCAGGAGAGTATGGCCATCACTAAAGATCACCTGGTAATATCCCCTTGTTTATAAAACACGACCTATCTCTGTTGATGCAGCAAATCAAAGTCACTCCTTCCTTAAATTGGTAATGTCTCTGTATTTCCTTGTTTACTTTTGGCATGCTAGTGATTTTTCAGCTCACCCCCAGTTTTTTCTCTGGGGAACAAGTCTTTCCATATGCCTTTTGCTGAGTCCTCTGGTATTCCCAAACACTAGAGTAAGAATCACTGTCATATTTCTTTTTATCTAAGGAACTGCTAACCAAGTTTTTAATAAAAGAAGGTGGTGGGCATTTGGCTACACAGATGGAGAAACTGAGGGCACTATTCTTTTTCTTTGGTGAAGCCAAGCCACAGCAAAGTGCTAGGAATAAGTATTTCTAAGCCTTGGCTGAGCACTTTTGTGGCTAGACCACATATGGACTCTGGGAGCTTGTCCCTTCTCTAACCATGATTGCCTGGACCCTTCCTATTTGTTCCCCGTAGGAGTTTGAGGACCTGGATGAAATTGTTGCCCGCTATGTCCAGCCCATGGCATCCTTTGCTCGAGATCTTCTTAACCACAAGTATTACCAGGAATGTGGTGGCGGGGATCGCAAGGTAAGTCCTGGCAGGCCATGCATCTCCTTTAAAGAATGGCTCAATTTACTTATTCATGTATCCATTCATGTATGGCATACCATACTATCAAAGCATTACTTTACAGAGCTAGAAACAATAAAAACAATTCATATAGAGGAATATAAGGTCAAGATATAAAGCTTGATATATGCAAATTAGTGGAGCAAGGGAGGAGTTCATGAACAAACGAAATATTGAGGTTTATGGGAAGTAAAGTGGATACTTTATATAAAATTTCAAAGTCTTTGTACAGACAAAACCAGTGCGGCAAAAATTGAGGCAAATCTTTGCAACAAGTTTCTCTGAAAAGTCTCACTTCTAAAATATATAGAGAATTGAGTCAAATTTACAAAAATAAAAAGACATTCCCCAGTTATTAAATGGTTAAGAGGATCTGAATAAGCCATTAATTTGTTGTTGTCCAGTTGTTTCAGTCATGCCCAATTCTAATTCCCTCTCATTTTACAGATGAGGAAACTGAGGCAAACAAATGGTGAAATGATTTTCCCAGGGTCACACAGCCCTGAATGTCAGACTAGATTTGAACTTTACAAAGATGAGTCCTCGTGACTTCAGACCTGGCACTCTATTCCCTGTGTCACCTACCTGCCAGGCTGTCAATATCCACATAAAAAGGAGTTCTAAATGATTAATAATTACAGAAATATGAATCAAAACAATTCTGAGATAAGAAATTGATTAAGATTGGGAAAATAGGAATACTATTGTACTGTTAATGGAGCTGTGAAATAGTCCATACATTCTGGAGAACATTTGGAACCTTGCCCGAGACTATGCTCTTTGACCCAGTGATAGGACTGGGTCCAAAAGTGCAGGATAGAGACCTGACAGTGCTGAGCTTTTTTGCCATGCTCAGGGGTCAGCCGACCACCAGATAGTAATAGGTAGTAGTAGTGCTCGGTAATAGGTCTCAAAGAGATCAAAGAGAGAGAAAGGACCTGTATATACAAAACTATTGGTCACAGCTCTTTTTAAAGAATTGGAAACTGAAGTGTTTCTTCTCAATTGGGGAATGGCTGTTAAGGTCTATGAATATGATGGAATGAGAAAGAAGAAATAGAGAAGAGAAAGTTCAGAGAAACTTGGGAAGACATTTGAACTGATGCAGAATGAAGCAAGCAGAACCAGGAAAACCATTTATACGGTAACGGCAATATTGAAAAAGTCGTCTACCGGTGAAAGATTTAGTAACTGATCGACATGACCAGCCATGATTCCAAAGGGCTGAAACATGCTGCTGCCCACCTTCTGACAGAGAGCTCATGAATTTGGTGCAAATGGAAGCTTTTCCCCCCTCTCTTTGGGGGAGGGAAGGGGCAGTGGAATCTGGCAGTGACCATGATTGTACACATTTGTAACCTTTTGTTTTTCAGTCTCATTGGATCATCAAGGTAGTCATGAAGAGGCTGGTTGGGAACTGGGTGGGGTGATGTAGAAGAATTTTAAAATTATATGCTTTATTTAAAAAAAAGAAAGAGACCCTCTTTTAATGGCGTCCCCAGCGAAATCATTCTGAAGGAGAGACAAGCTTGGGTGATGTGGTCTGGGGAGGTTCCAGGGCAGCCCTCACCAAAAGTGCAGGATAGAGACCTGACAGTGCTGAGCTCTTTTGCCACGCTCAGGGGTCAGCTGACCACCAGGTGGGCCTTGAGACCTTCAGCACAGAAGGAACTCGGATATACCCTCCTTGGGAGCAGAGGGGTGACTGGAGACCACTGGAAGGAATGCTGAGCCATCCTCCCTGTCATCTGTCTTTCCCTTTCTGCTCCTAGAAACTAGAGGAGCTGCTCATCAAAACCAAGAAGGAGAAGCCCACCTTCATTCCTTACTTCATCTGTGCCTGTAAAGAGCTGCCTGGCAAGTTCCTGCTGGGCTACCAACCCCGGGGCAAGCCCAGGTGAGCGCCGGAATAGGCTGGAGTGAGAAGGGAGCTTGGCGGCTGAGCCAGGTGTGCTTTTTGGTCCCATCCTGCCGCGCGTGTGCCTGTGACTGGGCTGAATTCTCAGGGACAGACCTCGTGGGAGGAGAAGGAGTCGAGGGCTGCCGTTTTGATCCGTGGCCACTGTTCCCCAGTGTGTGCTGAGCGACCTTCCCCTCCCCCCCCACCCAATGCTCGCCCGCCTGGCGTGAGGCCCGTCTCTCCTGGTGCCTAATGGGTTGTGTCTCTGCCAACTCCAGGATAGAATATGTGAGTGTGACTCCAGAAGGTTTCCGGTACCGAGGCCAGGTCTTCCCAACTGTGAATGGCCTCTTCCGCTGGTTTAAGGATCATTACCAAGACCCTGTGCCAGGTGAGTCCTCCCCCTTCCCTCCTGTAGGACCTCACTAGGGTCATCCCCACTCTTGCCACCCAGGCCAAGGTCCTCCGCTCCCGCTCTTGAGCTGTCCGAGACTCGGGGCTGGGGGACAGAACTCCACCCAGCCCCCACCAGGCGGGAGCTCAGGAAGCTGCTTTTTACTCAAACCCTGCCCTCCGCCAGGCATCACGCCCAGCAGCAGCAGCAGGACGAGAACGCCGGCCTCCATCAACGCCACCCCTGCCAACATCAACCTCGCAGGTAACGGTGGTCCCGGCACTGGGCGGTGGGATGGGGGGAGGGGCAGCAAAGCATCTCGTCTCACCTGACACTCGGTCCCCCAGATCTGACCAGAGCAGTGAATGCCCTGCCCCAGAACATGACCTCGCAGATGTTCAGTGCCATCGCTGCTGTGACTGGCCAAGGACAGAACCCCAACGCCACCCCTGCCCAGTGGGCCTCCAGCCAGTATGGCTATGGCGGCAGCGGAGGTGGCAGCAGTGCTTACCATGTGAGTGATTCGGGGCCGGGGCCCCACGGGGCACACACCTTTCAGGCCCCATGCGCCCTGTGGCCAGGAGCTATTCATGTGGCTTTCCTAGAGCGACCATGACGGGAGCTCCTCCCAGCCGTGTTGTCCCTCACCATTCCCCCACCCAGCCCTTTTTGGTAGAGAGATTGGGGGGTTAGTGGGGAGAAGTCTTGGCATCTCACTGCTCTCCTCTTCAGGGTCAGGCTCCAGGTAGGGACCTGGGGCTGGGACCTCAGTGGGTGAGGGAGTCCCTGGAGGGGCCCTTGGCACCTGCTCTGCGCTTGTGGCCTCGGGGAGCAGCCTAGAACATCTCGGGGTACACTCAGGGTCACCCAGAATGGACAGCCCCACCCCTTTATTTCATTTCAGCATCTTGCTCTTTTTTGCCCCTTTATTTGTGATCTAAGCCAAGCTGTCCCGTAACCATCGACGTTTCCGCTTCCCCTCTCTTCCCCAAGGTGTTCCCGACCCCGGCCCAGCAGCCCGTGGCCACGCCGCTGATGACGCCCAGCTATTCGTACACAACCCCCAGCCAGCCCATCACCACGCCCCAGTACCACCAGCTACAAGCCAACACCACCCCACAGTCCACCCAGGCCCAGGCCCAGCCCCAGCCGTCCTCGAGCTCGCGGCACCGGCAGCAGCCAAAGTGAGTCCATGGGACTGAGAGTGCTGAGGGGGGATGGCGGGTGTCCCGAGGCAGACGAGCCTCCCGTAAATCGGGCTGGATTGATGCCCTCTAGAGATCTGGGGGGTGGAGGGGGAAAAAGTAAGTTAGCCTGCCGGCAAGTCCCCCCTCCGCTGTACCTTTCTTAAAGGGGAGAGGGTCCTGATGGTTACCAGGGAAGGGCTATGGGTGGGCAGCCCTGACCCCTGCTTCTCTGGCATCTAGGTCCAACAGCCATGCTGCCATCGACTGGGGCAAGATGGCAGAGCAGTGGCTGCAGGAGAAGGAGGCAGAGCGTCGGAAACAGAAGCAGCGGCTCACGCCTCGGCCCTCCCCCAGCCCCATGATCGAGAGCACCCCCATGTCCATCGCGGGCGACGCCACGCCGCTGCTGGATGAGATGGACCGCTAGGGAGCCCGCCCTGGGACTCGGGTCACCTCCAGGGCTGAGCGGGGCCGGCCAAGCCCTCTCCCAGAACTCCGGTCTGTCCATTTGATGGCGTGACGTGACATTTTCCATGCTGGTCAGCTTGGACGGGTGATGGGAAGGTCACCCGTGTGTACGAGTCCAGGTGCTTGGTGGCAGGCCTCCCCACGCTGACCCCCGTCTCGGGCGGGGAATGGAGGACGGGCCGGGAGGAGTGTGTTCCATGTCATTCTCCGGGCTCCTGTCCCCACCAAGTCGGGGCTGCGACGTGGGGCGCCGGGCTCTCCCGACAAGAGACATTCCCCCGCCCCCGGGCTCCAGTTCTGCAGGAGATGCTATTTATTCAGGGAGGGGTTCGGGTTAGGGGAGGGCCGGAAGAGAGGAAAACTACCTGATGTTGAAGCCAAAAGCTGGGGTGGCAGCCGCTCCCCGGAGCAGGAGAGTCGGGGCGACCCTTCCCTCCCCATCCCCACCCGCCTTGCCGCTGCATGGCCGCCCCTCACTGCAGCTTCCGCCCTGTCCATTGGAATAAACAGTGTTTCTACAGAGCGTGGTGCCGCGTCTCTCTCCAGCTGCCGGGGCCCCTCAAAAAGCTTGGGCGGCCCGGTGCCCACTCGGGGTCTGCCCTGTCGCCTCGGGGTGCCGGTGCTGTTCCCGAGCCGGGGAATCCTCCGTGAAAAGGCATCTTGTGGCTCTTCCGCCCTCCGGGACCACCAGGATCTGCCCCGGCCCCCACTGTTAGGCGTTCTTTGCGACATCAGCACTGCGGGGCACTGGGCCCCATCCCAGTCTCCTCCCCACACTTTCTTGTTCACCGCGGTTGGCCTCTGGGGGCTTCGTGTACATGGGCTTCCTCCCAGCTTTGTTAGAGAAGCCTGGGAAAGTGGGCCAGCCCTCCCCCCACCCAGGGAGAGAGGGGCTGCCCTTGGCCTCCAGAGGCCCCTGCCCCCCACCCCAGCCTGGGCCGTTGGGCTGCTTCTGGTGCCTTCCACACTGCGCCGCTCCCCTGACTGGGCCCATCCCTGCTGAATGGTCACTGCCACTGGCCGGCCCTGGCCTTCTGCCCGTCCTTATCAGCTCTCGCTTCCTCCCTCGGGGTCACAGCAGAGGGAGAGGGGAGGGGCTGTTAGTGCTGTAGCCCCCCAAAGAGCTCTGGGCAGACTCGGCCTGGCCCCTCCCTGCGCCGAGCTGAGGGAAAGCAGGCCGTGCCCCTGGGGGTGGGGCTCCGCCCCAAGAGTTTTTATTGTGGCTTCATCTGGATTCCGCTCACACCCGGCCCTCTCCACAGAGCCCCCGGGAGCTGACAGCCCCTGGACAGCCACCAGAAAGCCCTGCCCGGGCACCGGTGCCAGGGGAGGAGCGAGGGAGAGCGCCTGGTGCCCGCTGCCCCTCAGCTGAGGCTCGGCCCCGTCGAGGGCGCCACGCTCTTCCCGGGCCCGTTCCTCCCTCGACGCCCCTTCCTCCTCCCCTTTGACCGGCCCATGGCCTTGACCTCGGTCGCTCTGGGAGGCCCTGCCGGCCCCTCGGCTTCGAGCTCATCCTGGAGGATGTCGTTAGAGCCGCGGTCCTGGGCGCCCCAGTCCGGGGCCGCGCCCTCCTGGCCGGGGGGCACAGAGCTCTTCCCCTCCTCTGGCTCTCTGCCCAGCCGGGGCTCCCAGCCAGGGGGTGTCAGCGAGAGGCCCTTTTTCTTGGTCCTTTTCTCCTTTTTCTTCCCCTTCCAGGCGCCCTTGCCACCCTGAGTGGCCGTGGGGAGCCGGACCCTCCGGCTTCGGGGGGGACGCCCCGGGGGGGTGGTGCTGCCGGGCGGCGGGACGCGGAGGGTGGGCCCCCCAAACTCGTAGAGCGCGGGATCCTGCAGCACTGCCCGCGGCCGGGGCCCGTAGCTTTTGCACCTGCGGAGGGAAGGGAGGGCACCAGTACAGGGGGCCAGGAGGGCGGCCCGCCCCCGCGCCGGCCACACTCACCAGCCGTACCAGTAGCGCTCCACACACTGCTCCTCGTAGGTGAGCTCGAAGCAGGGCACCTGGATGACGTTGAAGAAGGCCTGGCCCACGGCTCGGGACGCCGCGTCGTTCACCTGCCGCAGGCACGCCTTCAGCCTGCAGACACCCAGCTCTCAGCCCGGCCCCTGGCCCCCGCCCCTCCCATCCCCACCCCCCTCCGAGGGGACTGAGAAGCAGAGCCCGAGGCAGGGAACCCCACCCAGGGGCCCCCTGGGGCACCCAACTCCTCCTCGAGGTGGGAGGGCCCGGCCCGACCCAAGGCCCCCGCGCCGACCCGAGACCCCCGTGCCGACCTGAGACCACCGCGCCGACCCGAGACCCCCGCTTCGACCCGAGGCCCCCACACTGACCCGAGACCCCCGCTTCGACCCGAGGCCCCCGGCTCACCGAGCGTCGCAGTCGCAGTGGCTGATGGTGTGCCAGCGGAAGTTGTGGTGGCCGTAGCCAATGGTGAAGGGGTGGATGACCTGCTGGCACTGGTCGTGCTCTCGACAGCATCTGTCTGTCTCCTCCAGCTCCCCTGGTGGGGGGAGGGGGCGGGAGCTTAGTGCCCCCAGGCCCCAGGCCCCGCCTCCCTCCCAACCTGCGCCTTCCAGTACCTGCCCCCCAAGGGCGAGGACTGCGCCCGGCGCCGCCTCCTCCCGCTGCCCAGCTGCTGGCCCGTCCCCTGCGCCTCCAGCCCTCGGGCAGAGGCCGCGAACTGTGACCTGTGACCCAGGGCACCCCCTGGCCGGGCGCCCGCTCTGCCCCCTCACCTAGCTGCTCGTAGCTCTCGGCGTTGTTTCCCGCCCCGCACCACAGCGTGCCCGGGTAAGTGAAGCCCCTCTTGGCCCGGTGGGGGGCGGCCCCCAGGCCCCCGGCCACGGCGGTCAGCAGCAGCGGCAGCCCCAGCCAGCAGCCCCGGGCACTCATGGCCTGGCCAGCTCCGAGTCTCCGAGCGAGTCTCTCCTCCCCCCGCAGCCTTATACAGCCCCCAAGGCCGCGGGTGGCCTGATCTGCCGGGGAGGGGCTAAGGCCCCCGGCCTAGCCCCCTCCCTCTTCCCCCTTCTTCACACACCCTCCTCTCCCTTTTCTTTCCATCCCTTTGCCACCCCCACCTCCTATCCCCTGCCCCTTCCTCCCCCTCACCCCTTCCCCTTTGTCTGCCTCTCCCCTCCCCTTGGCCTCCCTTTTGTTTCTCCCCCTCACCATCCCTCCCTTTCCCCCTTCTCCCGGCTCTCCCAGAGGCCTCAGACCCCCCTGGAGCTGTGGACCCCAGACCCCCCCCAGCTGGGCCCGAGACCACGGCCCCCTTCCCGCCGCCCTCCCGGCACAGGGGCCAGCTCCGGCCGATGCCCTCTGGGGAGGGGGCAGCCCGGAGCGTTCCATGGGCGGAGGAGCAGAAGGCTCTGGGCCCAGCTCGGGCAGAGCCCCCTCCCCTGTGGTCGTCCGGAGGCACCCGACAAGGGCTCCCCGAGGCAGAGCCCGGCACCGCTGCCCCCCCCCCCCCCATTCAGGGCCCAAAGCCCCTGGGACAAGTTCCACCTCCTGGTCCAAACCCCCCCCCCCCATCCTAACTGGACCATAGGGAAGAACAGAAGGAGTTAAACCCGACCCCCCCCATCTGGGCGGCCTGACCGCCAGTTACCTCTGACCCCCTCCTCCTCCGAAGAGCCAGAAGGGGGTGGGTCCTGCCTGGTTGCTATGGCAGCCTGCATGGGGTGATGTGGCCCTGCCAGCCTCCTGCCAGCAGCCCATTGAGCCTCGGGGATGATGCTTCCTTCCAGCCCCCTCCTTCCCGGGAGGACCTTTTCCCCTCTGCCTGGGGAGAGCTGGGGAATCAGCATGGAGGTCTGGCCGGGCCGCAGTAGCTCTAAAGAGCCTGGGGGGGGGGGACAGAAAAGGCCCTGCTCCCTTCCCACCAATGGCCCCCACAAAGTCACCCCCGCTGCTCCTGGCACCGCACGTCCCCCCCGGGACTGACTGGGGGCCCCTCCTCCGGCCTCGGACAAAGCTCCGGCGTCACCTGCGACCCTGCCCTTCCCCTTCCCCGTTCATTGGTGGGCGCGGACCTGAAGCATGGGTGCTCTGCTCTCCCTGGGAGGGAGGCCCGGGGGCTGTGTCCGGGGTCCCTGCTCTGCCTTCACGCAAGAGGAAGTGCCCCTTCCTGCCCCTCACAGGCTGAGGCTCCGCCAGGGGGTCGGGGAGCCCCTAACGCCTGCTATTCTGGAATAAGGGGGTGGAGGTAAAACGAGAGATCTTGACTCCAGACCAGGCCCCGTGGGGGGAGATCAGGGCCGGCCCCCCCCCCCATGCCCCAGAACCGATGACCCCGAGGCTTGAGCCAACAAGCGTTTATTAAGCACCTGCAGTATATACAGTGCCACGGGAGGCACTTGGGGTCCCACAGGCCCCCTCTCCAACAGAAATCTGCAGGCGGACAGGATACAAAAGGCACGGAAGCCGGAGGGGAGGCAAGGAAAGCGCTTTGGCCTGGGGGGTGGCGGAGGCACGGAAGGGGAGGGGGCTTCGTGGGGGAGGGGAACTGGAACGGGCCGCCACAGACTCGGGGGAACAAGCAGAAAAGCCTAGTTGGGCAAATTAACCGCAAGATGGGAAAGGGAGACAGAGGGCCTCGAACGCCCACGTCGGGGGCTGAAGCTTGAGGGAGAGGGGATGGGCAGGGGCAGCCAGGAGGGCCGGCCGGAGGCAGGCTGGGTAACTGGCCTTAGACTAAACATCCCGAAGAGGGAACAAAGACGAAGGACTGAGGTTCTGCCTCCGTGAGGCTTTAGGGGGTCCCAGGGATGACTGGGGGTCATTCCCAGAGAAGGAGCCCGGCCCAGAGGGGCCAGTCACTCGCCCAGTGGCGGGGGAGAGGGGGGGTCTCCTACAGGCCGGCGGAAGCCCTGGGTAAGGAGACACGATCGGCCTAGAGGCCGGCCCTCCGGATGATACTGCGTGGGCCCCGGCCAGGAGGCCCGGACAGGCCCCAGAGAGCGCCGCCATGCTGGGAACAGGCTTCTTGGCAGTGGGTGCCCCCCCCGGGATAGCTGCGGCCGGACTTACGGCACCACAAGCAGCGATGAATACGCAGAATTAAGAGAAACTGGGTCAGATCTGTGTGAGCCAGGGCAGAGCAGAGCAGAAAACCGGAGAACCATTTATACAATGAAATAAAAACCTCCAGAGACCTCCGAGCAGCAGTGGCCACCTTAACTCTGAGTCTGGGGGCGGGCAGTGAAACAACAGCTTCCTCTGGGCAGAGAGGGGGCTTCCGGGGCAGGCCCGTCTCCAGAGCAGAAGATTCTGGCCCACCGAGCCCTGCCTCGCCTCCTGCACGTCCCTCATGGGAGAGGAAGGAACAGAGCTGAGGGTGAAATGCAGGGGAGGAGGCGGGCACCGAGGCCAGGGGAAGGGGACGGGGGCTCCGGAGAACCAGGTCCAAATCTCCCTTTGCCGCCCGTTGGATAGTGGGTGAGTCATTTCTCCTCTGGGCCCGCTTCTTCCTCCATAATATGGCTTCCAGGCCCTTCTGGCTCGGAGATTCCGAAGTCAGATGGGACAAGGGGCCCGAGATGTGACGGAGGGAGCCACCGACCTCTGCCTCTGAGGAGGGGGCGGCAAAGCCGGCCAGCGTAACCTGGGACTGGGAACGAGGGCAGGCACCTCGTCCGGGAGACAAAGGGTCACCGGTCTGGGTCACTTGGGACCTAAACCCACGGCCCTTTGTCCAGCTGTCCCACACCCACTCCTGGAGTCTGGGACTTATTCCTTATCGGATGATTTTGAAAAGCAAAGTTTAACCCAAGGAACAGCTCCCCGGTGGCAGAGTAACGGACACGAGAAGAGAGTCTCAGGGATCATATCCGGGGCCTTATGGACGGCGGCTGTTCCAGCTTGGGGGGTGCTGGCGGGAGATCCCAGAAGCTGCCCCCCCTCCGTCGCCCCAACCCCATCCAGTCAGCGCCGAGGGGGCCTGCTCAGAGCAAGGTCAGGGCCCGGACCGCAGGCGTGACTACGGAGGCCCCGGGGCCTCAGGCAGCCCTATCCGGCCCAGGAAAGGGGCAAGCTGTCCCTGATCCCCTGGCACTAAAATGCCACTGTCTGGGGATTCCGCCATTCGCCCCTTCCCTCGGAGACCCCGTACAAGTGAGGCTGTTGTCTAAGGCACAGTGTGATGGGGCAAGGGGGCAGCAGGGGTGCCCGTGCCCATTGTGCCCAGCAGGCGGAGCAAAGCTCTGGGATCCTCCAGTGCCTTTCCTGCCCCGCCGTGCCGGGCACCTGCCCAGAGTGCCCACGGAGCACCCTGAGAGAGGGCAGGCTTTGGTGGGGTGCCGGGGCAGAAGGGCACCCAGGCTGGCAGGGCACCTGCTTCCTGGATGAGAGAGCTCTTTGGTCTGGAAGAACAGTTCAGTGCAAATGTTTGTGGGCTCGACACCGGGAGAGTGGCCACGGGCACCGCGGGCAGTGCCAGCATCCGGGGCCGCGCGCTCACTGGCAGCACTTGGGTCTCTTCTTACTGGTTGTCAGGTAGAGGTTGCTGTCGTTGCTGTTGATCCCTAAGGGAGGAGATGGGAAGGAGGCCCGTCTAGAAGGGCTCTCCCGGGAGCCCCCTCCTCAGCCCGCGGGCATCCGAGCCTCTTTAGGGAGCCTGCCTGTAAGGTTACACGCCGCTCGTAGAGGTCAGGTATAAGCTATTATTGCATTTTAATCATGCATTATTCCAGATGCTGAAGTCCTTTAATCAATAAGGGGGAGGGGCTATCGGAGGCACTCACGGATGATGTCGCCTATACGCCGGGCATCTGTCTTCTCGAGTTCAGCCAGCACGTTGGCTTCAAAAGTTAGCGCTGCCACGCGGAAGAAGAACTCGCGCACGTTCTCGCCTGGCAAGGGGAGCGGGCACTCAGAGGGGGCAGATCACGGTAGAGAGTTAGGGGACGGGGGGCAGGCCGTGAATGGACTTCAGACTTCAAGGTGCCCACAGGGTGGGAAGTATGGGCAGCTGGCCGGGCACCGGGCGCCGCGCGGGGTGGGCAGCTGGCCAGGCACCGGGCGCCGCGCAGGGCAAGGGCAAGAAGCACAGGTAGTTTTTCAGAGAGTGGGCCAGATGAATGGGACAGTGGAGGGGGACGGCAGAGGTACCGAGGGCAGGCACTGGGGGGAACCCAACAGGGCAGACACAGAATGGAAAGGTGGGCGGTGAGGCAGGTGGGCGCTGCAGGGATTCCACAAGGCCCCAGAGGCAGACCAGAGGTGGCTGCCAGCAGAGAGTGCCCCGCCAGGGCTCTGCCCACAGCTCACCTGTGAGAGACGAGACCGCCCAATACTCGGCCTTCATCTCCTGGGCCATCTTGACGGCATCCTTCTCCATCAGCACGTACTGAGCTGGAGTCTAGCAAGAGAAGATTGTTACGGACTTGGGCCCGGGATCCCTGCTCGTGCTGAACCCCAGCCCCTCCATCACACTCACGCTCAAGTCCTTCTTGGAGCCCACGAGGAACAGCAGCACGTTGGAGGGGTCGTTCTCTTTCAGAGCATCGGCCAGCCACTGTCTGGTGCCGGGGAGGAAAAGGCCGGGCTTCCTAGCTCTCTCCCCCTCCCACACCCCCCGCCTTGTTCCTGATGCTCCTCACTGCTGCTCTGACCCCCTTCCCACTGACCAGGGCCCCTCCGCGCCCCCAGCCCCTCCTCCCTCCTCCCCACACTGTACTTGGTGTGCTCCAAGGAGGCCACGTCGCTCAGGTTGAACACGATGATGATAGCTGGGGGAGGGAGATGAGGAGAGGCAATCAACAATAGGGACGACTCCTCCCCCTGGCCCCCCCATTCAGGCTCCCTGAGCCCCCCAGTACCGCTGAGAGGGCCCCCTCACCTTGGGCTCCGCGGTAGTAAGTGGACGCAATGCATTTGAACCTCTCCTGCCCGGCAGTGTCCCAGCTGAGAGAGAGGATGCTGCATGGGTAGGGGGCCCCGAGGTGGGCCCAGGGCCCAGGGGAGCGAGGCAGGGGTGGGGCCCGAGGAGGGAGGGGGGCGCGGGGCCCCGGGGAGGGAGGCGGGCGCGGGGCCCCGGGGAGGGAGGCGGGCACGGGGGCCCGAGGAGCAAGATGGGAGCGGGGCACTTAAGGGAAGGAAGGGGGGTCGGACATCAGGGGCAAAGGGAGATTTATATGGCTTTGGGCAGAGAGAGGGACAGGAGCCAGAACTCAGACAGGACAGACACAGGAAGGTGAGTAAATTACAATGGAAGGGGAGGAGGACGGACACGGGGACATTCAAAGTGTTGAAAAAGAGGCTATGGGCAGGTGAGCCTCCAGCACGGAGGCAGGAGACAGAGCCGCAGGAATGAAGGGCAGGTTATCGGGGCACAAAGGACACAAATACAGCGATAGGGGAGGGCAATGAGGGTGGGCGGCGGCAGAAGGAGGAGACCCAAACAGGTAATGAGGGGCAAAGCTGCATGGGTGGGAGTCAGTGCAGACATGGGGGGGGGAAGAGAGGGGGTCAGGTGGTAGAGGGCTACTTCCAACTCCTACGTTGTCTGTCTGGTGATTAGTGTGGAAGGACAGACTGGGCTTCTGGGAATGAGGGCAGAGACACCCTAGCAACAGCCAGGAGGGAGCACTCACAGCTGCAGGCTGAAGGGGACTCCCAGCACCTCGAACCTCTCCATCTCAAAGTCTACCCCAATGGTGGCCTTGTAATTCTTGTCAAAAGTGTCTTTGCAGAACCTGAAAGGAAGGAGGGAGAAGCTGGGGAAGTGAGACCACGGCTGGAGCCCGGCCTCGGCTTCCCACCCCATTCTCTCCCACTCCCCCACTTATCTAAGGGCTCGTGCACACGCCCAACCAGCCCCCCGCTCCTCACCTGTTAATGAGGCAGGTCTTCCCCACAGACAGGTCCCCCACAACGATGACCTTGGAGATCTTAAACCTACTGAGAGGAAGAAGGCGGTGAGTGTCTAACACTGCCCCCTGCTCTTCCAGAGGCGGTTTTGTCCACTCCGGTTCCTGGGGGAAAGGGGGGGGAGCTGCCCAGAGGGAAGAAGGAATTTTGGGATGGAGCCCAAGCCAAGCATATCATGAAAGCTAGGCTCCCAGGTCTCCTTGCCCAAGACAAGGCGGACAGGGCGGGAGGAGGTGATTCTATGGGGCTGGGAAACTATCCAGCACAGTGAATTGTGAAGGGCACGGGGCAGAGAACAGTCCGTGAATGGATTGACCCCTTCTTATCCCTCCCCATAGCACTCTCTGAAGTGACGCGGTTTGGGGATCCAATTTCCAGCCCACGGCCCTCTTATTCATTCCCCTCTCCAGTATCCCCAGTAAGTCCCAAGATAAAGTCACTCCTCAGAGAGATAATTGTATTAATTATTAATTTTGTGTTAATTACAATTGTATGCACTACAGTGGGTCTTCATATATGACAGAGTACAGATGTCCTAAAGTCTGTGTGTCTGAAGGATTGTGGATGTTGATCTCTGGGCAGTGATTTTTTTTTTTAAGTGACTTGGCCAGGGTCACACAGCTAGGAAGTGTTAAGTGTCTGAGATCAGATTTGAATTCAGGTGCTCCTGACTTCAGGGCTGGTGCTCTATCCACTGCCCTACCTAGCTGCCCCTGTGGTGAGGTTCTGAGTGTAGGGTCTTCCAGGGATATTTAATGATACTTAACTCCCAATAGTATTTTATTTTTCCAGATCCATGTAAAGAGAGTTTTCAACATTCGTTTCTGTAAGACTTGGTGTGGCAAATTTTCCTCCCTCTCCCTCTTTCCTCCCTCTTCCATAAGACAGAAAGCAATCTGATATAAGTCAAATATACGCAGTCCTTTTAAACACATCTTCATGTTTGTCACGTCACAGAAGAAACTCAGACCAAAAGGGTAAAAAGCACAAGAAATAAACAGCATAAAAACAAACCAACAAAGGTGAAAAAAAATAGTAGTTTTCCTATGCTTCAAACCACATTCAGTTTCCAAAGTTTTCTCTGGATTCGAAGGCATGTTCCAGCCCAAATCTAATGATGTTACCTCCTATGGAGTCCATGATTATTTCTAAGTGATCAATCGCAGATGATTTTATCCTGCCCTAACCTCTCATCTGCCCTCCATTCTCACCTCCCTAACTCACTACTGGACATGTCAAATCAAGATCCCACAGACATCTCACACCCCCCATGTCCAAAACTGAACTCTTTCCCTTCCCTGTTATGGTCTAGAAACAGGCTTGCAACTTAGGTGACATCATCAATGTCTCCTCTCTCTTACCTGCCCGTATCCAAGGATACTACCTTGTTAATGCAAGCAGGGTCATTGCTACAGCCGGCTGGTGAGCCTCCTTGCCTCCAGCCTCTCCCTACCTCCGGTCCATCCTCCGCTTGGCTGTCAAAGTGAGCTTTTCAAAGCACAGGCCTGACCATGACACCCCTATATTCCACAAACTCCCTATCAAATTATCAAATCCTCTGGCTTGCAAAGCCGTTTATAACTAGCCCCTTCTAACTTTCTAGTCTTCTCATGACTCATGACTTATTCCACTGGCCCCACTGGCCCCACTCCCACTACATCTCCTGTGATCCAGTGACACAGGGATCAGCTCACAACGGTTGTTTCCTACACAGGACGTTCTATGTCCCCAGTCTGGCCACTGTCACTGGCTGCCCCACAGACCCGTCTCTCTGCCTCCTGACCTCCCTATCATCTCGTTTGATCCTGAGAGGGAGGTGCTATCATTAGCCTCATTTTCCAGTTAAGGAAACTCAGGCAGAGAACAGTGACTCACCCAAGCACCCACAGGTGGCTGGAATTTCACCCAGACGGGGCACTTTATCCATCTCAACACCTGGCTTTGTTGGTTTTCAGGACTTTGTTGGCTTTCAGGGTTTTTGTTTGATTCGAACCTTAGGCCTGTTTCATCCCTTTTTGAACCAGCACTGACCTCCCGCCCATGTCTCACCACTCCCTCCACCCCCACTGCCCTCCTCACACCCCGTGGCCCTGGGCCCATCCCTGACCCCAGGCCGGCCCCTTACTTCCCCGCCCCCCACTCACCCCACGGTGCCGGTCCTCTGCTCCTGGCATGCATTGCTGACTCGAGGGTGGAAGGTTCTGTTGGAGTGGAGGGCGGCCTCCTTCCTCAAGCACTGAAGTGGGGGAGGGGGAGGAGGAGAGAGGAGAAGCTGGGAGGAGGGAGGGCCACACCCCTCCCGCGCCCGGCCGAGCTGCCAGGCGGACCACCCGGGAGCCGCCGGGAGGGAGCCACGGGGCGGGCGGCCCGGCACCTTGGATCCCAGACAGCCCCACCCAGAAGGCAGAGTGCAATAACGTAGCTGGGGAATCCAGGAGCGGCCGCCTGCCTTCTCATCCCTCCCCGATACTCCCAGTCCCCCGAGCTCCGGACTGGGGTGGGGAGGCAGCAGTTCTTGCCCCCTTCGCCCCCGCCGCTGGAACAAGTGACAGCGCCCGGGACACCCACCTGGGGCAGCTCGGCCAGCACCCGGTCCCTCCGCACTGGAGCCAGGATGTTCATGCTGTCTCCCCGCAGCTACAGACTAGAAAGATGTTGGGGAGGGGGAGGGGAGCCTGAGAAGTGGGCCTGCCCTGGGGACAGGATCCGGAGAGGCAGCGCCTCGGATCTCCCCCCCCCCCCCAAAGCAAACCCCTGGTCCAGACACCCCGGTGCCAGTCGTGTCTAAGCTACAGGGAGCCTCGCTCCGAGCCAATAACCTGGGAGTTCCAGAAGCCCCTACCGTGACAGCAGTGGCAGAGACCCCCCTAAACGCGGGGATCCCAACAATGCACCAGAGCAGGGATTTGGGCCAAGGGTGGAAGAGATCTCATCTTAACTGGGTGGGGGCGGAGGGGAGGGGACGACCCAGGCAAAGAAATCCTCTAAGTAAGCTTCTTGAGGGCAGGGACCCGTCAGCTTTTGTTTTGGATCCCCAGGCCCGGGGCAGGAGCTGTGCTTGTTGATTAGGGAGTGGACCAAAAAATAAAGTCAAGTCCTGAAGTCAGGAGGACCCGAGTTCAAATCTGGTCTCACACACTTAACTACCTTAACTCTTAGCTGTGTGACCCTGGGCAAGTCACTTAAAGTCAGCAATTGCCTCAGGAAAAAAAATAAAGTGGGACGGTGGAAGCGCTGCGGCTACACGGGCGCCCGAAGAATCCAGGAGAGCAGCCCTGTCAGCCCGGGCCATGTCGGGCAACCTAGAGGGAGGAAGCTGGGCTGGGAGGGAACAAAGGCAGCGTCGGAGGGGCCTGAATCTCGGGGAAGGAACTTTCCTAGTGTTCTGGTCCAATTCCTTCGCATCTTACGGGGGAGAAAAGAGCGGCGGAGGCAGGGCTAGCTTAAGCGATTTGCCGAAGATGGTGTAGGAGTCGGAACTTGAACCCAGGTCCTCGGCTTCCAAACTGGGTTTGCCTTCGTTCGGTACCGCGCGCGCCGCTGGCCAGCAGCGCAGGGCTCGGCGCTGTAACCCGATCCCCGGAAATTCCAGGAACGGAGGCGCCCCCCACCCCCACCCCTCCAGCGCAGGACTCTGGGACTCTCCGGCTACTCCGCGGAGGAGGCGGTTACAGGGCCGCCGCAGGTACCCGGGTCCCTCCCCGTCCCCCGGGGCCTCCCCGTCCCCCGGGGGCCAGGGACCAGAACTCGGGCACCTGGAGCCGATCCGCCTCCGCAGCCGCCGCTCCTCCGGGCGGGGCCCCCCCTACACACCCACGGCCCCGCCGTGCCCGCCAGCCCTGGATGCGGCTCGTGCCTCGGACCCCGGATCCATTCCCCACGTGGACCGCTGGGGACCCCTTACCTTCTTAGCGCTCCCACGGACTAGGCCGGGATCGTTTGGGAGAAGGAGGCTGGACAAAGTTCTCCGAACAGGCGGGTCGGGGAGGGGAGGAGGGGACGAGAGAAGAGGGAGGAAAGGAAAGAGAGAGCGAGACAGAGGAAAGGAGGGAGGAGAGAGAGGGGGGCACAGAGCCGAGGGGCGGCGCCTCCTTCTCCAACTCCCGGGGCAGTGAGTCACACAGTCTGCCAGACGTCTCTCCCCTCCCCCCCAGCCCTTTGCGGGGGGCTGGGGTGGGAGGTGGGGATGGTCAGTCCCCTGACCCTGAACCCCAAGAGACTCAGGGCCGATGATACGAGCCAACAGCTACCGCGATCCTTGATGTGCGCGTGTGGGTGCTCATTAGGGTACCCCTTTCTCCGTATATTACCCGCCACCCTTAACTCCGGCCCCATCGCCCTTTTTTAGCAGGATGATGTCTCAGAGCCCATGGAAGAGGAACTTTTAGAAGTCTGGGTGCTTCCATAGCTCCTCTGGTCCCGCAAAGTACACGCCCCACCCCCACCCCGCCCCCCACTCCAGCTCTCTAAAGCTAGAGCCTAAACCCAAGTTTCTCGTTACTCCTCGATTCCACGGGAAAAGACGGGCTTAGTGCAGGGCTGGGGGTATGAATGCAGGAACAGCCCCTCGGCTCCTCTTCTTTGTGAGGAGGTTGGGGATGGGGGAGAGTTTCTTTCCCCTTTCCCCCTTTCTAAGCGAGGCTCCCGCTACACACTGAGCCACCCTCCCGGATGTTCCGAGGACTTTCCCAAGTCCCTTACCGCTCCTGGAAAGGGATGGAACGGAGAGGCGGTGCGGGAGGGAGCAGGGCGGGAACTCAGGCCGTTCTCTAAACGTCGGGGCAAGATTGTGAGGAGAATGATTCACGCGAACGAGCTGCAATTCCTGGGAGGAACTGGAGCGTTGCACCGGCATTTTGACGTTTTACAGAATCAGGGATGAGTCCTGAGAGCAAAGTCTCAGCGTCTGCACCCTCTCCCTGGCTTTCTCTGGGAAAGCCTGCCAGCCTCTCCCGCTGGTTTTTCCCACTTCTGCACGCTTCTCCTGCTAACTTAATTGTATGGCCTCAGTCAGTTCCCTTCTCTGGATCTGTCTCTTCATTTTTACAAATTAAAACAAAACATAAAGAAAAAAAAACCACCTTCCTTTCCCTCAGATCCCAGTATTTCTGCCCCAGAGTCCCCCTATTTCTCTCCCACCTGCATTCGCAATCACTGTTTGTCACTTGCAAGTTTTGTCATTTCGCTCAATTCAACTTTTTTTTTTTTTTAATGCTGCTAAGTATAAGGCGCATAAAGGAGAGAAGGGGCAGTGCCGCCAAGAACTCGGGGGGGGGGGGTCACAGGACAATCTGAGCGAGATCCTCAGCGGTAAAGGGAAGGGGCATCTAGGTTCCCGCGCAGCTTGTTTTTGTCTGTGACTCTGTAGTACCTGGCGCAGGGACGAGCTTAATAAACGCTTGTCAATTGACTAAATGATCCTTAGGTCAATGTAACAAGAAGAGTCTCCTTTTTCTTTCTTTTTTTGTTGTTTTTTTTAAAGAATCTCTATCCTCAAAGATAGAAACTCAGTTCGGATGCCCACAGTCTCCCCGCCTTCCACTCGGAGAGTCTAGATAAAGCTGACAAGCAAAGTAGCTCAAAAGAGAGCTCCGAGACAGCCGCTAGCCGCCTACCACGTGTCTGGAATAAACTACATTTCCCGTGAAGCCTCGGGACGGATTGGCGCGTGCTCAATTCGGCCCCTCTCTTTCCGGGACTGCGGTAGAATTTGAACTACTAATCCCGAAAGGCCTTGCGTCGGATTTTTCCCACTACCGCACAAGCACGCTTCCCTTAGTTTCGGACTTTTTCCCACAGTCCCCTTCGGAGGCCTTGAAGTCTCGCGAGGTTTGGGTGAGAGTTAGCTCTATAAGCTCGTGGGAAGCAGTGCGGAAGACCCTTTCCCCCAAGATGGCGCCGAAGGCGAAGAAGGAAGGTAAGTGAGTGTCCCGGGCCAGGGGAGAGGCCGGAGCTGTGGCGACGGCAGCGAACAGGTGGGCTTGGCGTGAACGGGGATACCTGTGGCTGTGCGTGCCTTGGTCTTGCCGCCTGCCCCGAGGTCGGGACGGCCCTCGGGTGTACCACGTGGGCCAGGCCCCGCTCAGCGCGGCTGTCTCCGGGCCCAGCACCCGGGGGCCTGCAGCCCGGGCCGATCGAGGAAGCGTTCTCCTCCCCGGCGCCCTCTCTGCCAGGTGGCTCCGGCCAAGTCAGGGTTTCGCGCGTGGACGAGTGCTGCCATTCTTTCTCTCCGTGGATCCCACGGGCGAGGGACAGAACAGGCGCCGGATTTGATTCCAGGGTTGGGGTTAGACCCAAGCCTCATGGGTCACGTACGGCGACGGGGCTGGGGTCTGACTACCATCGCTTAACCCAGCTCCCTGCCTGCTGAGCGGCCGGGTCCCATCCGGAGCCCTCAGGGGCCTCCGTAGGGCTTTCTCCTGTAAGATTTGGGCCTTTACTCTGCCCATGTGACAGACGAGAAAACTGAGGCAGGCTTGCACGTAGTAGGCATCCTTGGAAGAATGAGATACTTAATTGAAAAAAAGAAAAGCCGGGACTATGAAGGAAGCCAGGCGTGTGTGTGTGTGTGTGTGTGTGTGTGTGTAGTTTTGATCTTAGAAAAATGTATTTTGGGACCTCCAAGTGGAGACCCCCCTGGACTTGTCATCCCGAAGCTCCCACCAAAAATAAATGTTCAGATAGGGGTCAGCTCTTTGGGGACAGGAAATGTTTTATTGTTATCCCAGTTTCCCAGTGCCATTTAACGATTGATTCCAGTTTTCTAAGTCCGTAATTCTTAAGCAAACTCTGAGGATTTCACTTGAAAGAGACACTGTGCCTCATGCCAATGATGGATACCTACTGTTTTCCTGAGAACAATGATGTTTTCAAAGGAACCACTGACGGCATTGGGTTGATGGGGAGCAGCCCTTTATTTTGTAGGCAGAACCTTGTGGACTGATTGCCCTTTTCTCTCTGTCTTCAAGCCGTCGTCCCTCCCAAGACAGAAGCCAAGTCCAAGGCCTTGAAGGCCAAGAAGGCTGTGTTGAAGGGTGTCCACAGCCACAAGAAGAAGAAGATCCGAACGTCCCCCACCTTCCGGCGACCCAAGACACTAAGACTTCGGAGGCAGCCCAAATACCCTCGGAAAAGCGCCCCTCGGAGAAACAAGTAGGACTTTTATCATATAGTCTGTGTGGTCTTCTGGGACCTGGGAGGATGACAGGAGGAGCGGTAACTACTGGAGCCTGTGGGGATGGACTGGGTGTCAGGACCACCCTAACAAGCCTTTTCTTGTGGGCTGGTCATTGCAGAAAGGTCTTGGTGTTGAATACGGTTCAATAAACAGGTCAGGGCTTAGAAAGTCTAACTCTGGAGCATAAAAAAGCTGTCATTGGGAGTTGCTCATTCATGCACTTGATCCCTCTAGATTCAGAGTCTGCTTTCTGGTAGTAAAGGCCCCCACTGAGAGGATGAGAGTAGGAGTGGGGCGCTTAGTGTAATTCATTGAGATTTGGTCACTATTACCAATCAGGCATTGAGAGTGAGGAGAGCATGTTCCCCATTTGCTTTTCTCTTTGTAAAATGGCTGCAGTTTGAGGCAGCCCTGCAGAGGGTCGGGGCTCTAAAAGGTGTTCCACATCTCCAGGAACAATTAAACTGATAGTCTGAGATTTGACATGGGTAAGAAAGTGAGTGGAAGCCAGTGCCTTTTGAACACGATTCTCAAAAAATGCCACTTCTACTAGATTCAAATTCCATTGCCTTGGATATCCCTATGGATGTCCACATTTATCTCTACTCTGCCCACCTCCAAATTTCTCCCTTGGCAACATAAGGAAGCTAAACCTTTCTGGTCAGTGCCTGGAATATGTTGAACCTCACATAGTAAGTGCTTGTTGAATGAACGTGAAAAGGTTATGGTTTCTTGTTTGGAGAAGCTCTCAGACTTTCAGGGTGCAGATGATGATATCCATAGCGACCAAAGTCTGAGCAAAGTGATCGCAACTTCAGTGTCTGATGCACCCTGCTTTCCCTGCAGCCCTCACAGTAAGATTTTATCCACAAGGAAAAGAAAATAGGGATAGGAGGATATTTAAGTAAAAAGATTTTCCTCAGTTGATTTAGAGAATTCCTGAGCCTTTTAGTTAGAGGCTTTTTGACCTCCATAGCCCTCATCTCTTCCTCCCCCAGGCTTGATCACTATGCCATCATTAAGTTTCCCTTGACTACTGAGTCTGCCATGAAGAAGATTGAGGACAACAACACCCTGGTCTTCATTGTGGACGTCAAGGCCAACAAGCATCAGATCAAGCAGGCTGTGAAGAAGCTATACGACATCGATGTGGCCAAGGTCAACACGTTGATCAGGTAAGCCGGGCTCCTACTGAGGAAGGACCCCCAACACAAGGGGTTGGTTTTGTGGGATGGCGGGGAACCTAGGCGTGCACTGAAGGAAGCTTATTGGGTTAATCCGAACCCACAAGACAGTCCTAAGCCCTACTGAGATGGGGAGTCCTGTCTCTTTGCTTGTTCCTAACCTAGACCATGGCACTTCAGTGTTGTACATGATAAATATTTGGAACAATGATGAAATTCTCAAGTAAAGAAGGAAAGGGAAATGATCCAATTGGGAGCTTTAAAAATAGGTTACTATTAATTCCACTTTGAGACCTTGTCTTCTAGAGTCTGTTCCCAGCATTCATGCAAATGATGGAAAATATCATTTTACAGAAAAAAATGATGTTAACAAAGGAACCACTGATGCATGAGGCAGGCATAGAGAAAGGTGGGAGACTGGGAGAGATCTGTGCTAAAATCTTTTCTGTTCTAGGCCTGATGGAGAGAAGAAGGCCTATGTCCGCCTTGCTCCAGACTATGATGCTCTAGATGTTGCCAACAAAGTGAGTATCAAAGCAGCCCCCCTCCTTGGGTGCAGGTGATGAGTTAGAGTGACCAAAGCCTGATCCTCAGTGATGACTCTGTATTGGCTGATGCACCCAGCACTCTTCTCTCCCCCCCCAACCCAAGAGCCTGTAAAGGGCAGGGAAGGTGTGTTTTTACCCCTAGAAGCCCTTAGTAACACTATGGCCTTTTGCTTTTCAGATCGGAATCATCTAAGCTGGGTCCAGCTCTCACTTCACCTATAATAAAAAGTTTTCCAGTATATCACTGTGTTGTCTCTCATGGAGGTTCAGGTTGGGCGGGTTATTCAGCCTCCCCAGACCATTTTCTTCCACTGTTTTCATTTTGTAGTCCTGAACTGGTCCACCATCCCCTAGGGCTAAAGCCATCACCCCTCTCAAAGTCTGACAACTATTTACTCCCAGTGGGAGGTAGCACTAAGAAGAAGGGAACAAGTCCGGGGAGGACTGATGGGAGGGAACCTGGCTGCTCTTTGCCTTGTTTTGGGCTTAAAGATGCCTCAGACCCTTGGAATCTTAAGCACTTTAGTTTTGTTCTCTGCCCATCTCTAGGAATGAGGGACAATTAAGACCCCTTTGGTGGAGATGAGGTTAGTTGTTCCTTGATGTCCTCAAGGAAGAGATTATTGATCTAGTTTCCAAGCAAAAGCATGAATACAATAGCAGCAATATGTTCCAGGGAGTCTGCACTGGTCAGAACAAAATACCCACTTTGTGGGAAGAAGCACCTTTTCCTTACTTACTTTCCTTCCTTCCTAGCCCAAGTCTTACCTTTGTTGTCCCAAGAAATCAATGAGTCTTTCCCCAATCCAGAAGAGTTTTTCTAATACAATCACTGACTTCCCTTGACCATAGAAAACACAAGACTTCCAAGGAGGATGCTTTTGGATTTGAGAGATGTTTTTGTTTTTGTTTTTTTAAGTCTTCAATAGTACATCTAAGCTGGTAGCCAAATAGGGACCTGTGCCCAGAGGGATGCTAGGCTATGTGGAAAGTAAGTCCCTACAGTCATGAAGGATGGACTGGACCTATTCAGTCAATCAGAAACTTGTCATTGTTAGGCCGAAGGGAAGCTCTATTTGGGCAGAAGTCTGATCGGAGGAGGCGGGAGAAGTAGGTGAGGATCATCAGGTCCAGCAGCAACAGGATGGTGAGCAGAAAGGCTCCCAGTGTCTTCTGCCCCAGGTATTGAAGGAAAAAGCTGGTGAGGTAGGCCTGGGGAGCCAGGCGGAAGAGGAAATACATCAACAGGTTGATGTACTTGTTGATCTCGTAGAAAACGTGGTTCTGATTGTTGCTGAGCTTCATCAACATTCTTATGGTGAGGAAGATGTTGCTGACTTCCACAAAGAGGGTCATGACGCCCCCTGCCACGAAGCTGCCCTGAAAGATGCCCGAGGCAAAGGCAAAGATGGCCTAGGAGAGAAGAGATGTCAGTGGAGGACCACCCAGGGAAGAGGGATACCTCAGAGATGAGCCCCTTTCCTCCCAAGGAGTCACTGCAGCAGGAGATCTTAGATCTTGGTTTTTAAATACATCTATACTCGGGTTACCATGTGTCGGGCTTCTCTGCAGTCCCCAGGAGGGCCAGTGGGAAGCTTGGTCTTGCTCCTAGTGCTGCTCTCTGCAATCCCTCTTCACCCACACTAGCCACCTGTGTTGTCTCCAGGGCACAGAAAGCTGGTAGACCCGGTCAGACGGCCACAGCTGGCTAGGCCAATGGGTGGGGACATGCAGACAGGGCTCTCCTGAGGGCCCAACCCAAATCCTTGTCATGGGATTTCAGGTCTGGTGTTGGTGCTCCCCTCCCACAGAGCTCTGCCTTTTCAATCAGCAAGACCGAAGGGACAGCTAGGTGGTGCAGGAGATAGAGCAGCAGCCCTGGACTCAGGAGGACCCGAGTTCAAATATGGACTCAGACATACTTCGTAGTTGTGACCCTGGGCAAGTCACAACCCCAGTTGCCTCAGGAAAAAAAATTAAAAGGACTTCAGTGTCTGGCAGTATTTTGCACATGGAGGCTCCTGTTCTTTACCATTTTAAAAGTGATTATCAACGTTTTCTGCCTCAACTAGAGAGGTTCCTTCTCAAATCCAGAATTAGCAAATGTGTCCAATAAGGAGGAATGAAAAGAAGCTCCATTTCTGCTTAGTGGCCGAACTGCTCAGACTATGCCAGGGGTATTCTAGCCCCCGTCCCTACCCGGCCAATACTCCCAGAGCACATTAGAAAACTGGGGGGGAGGCTTCTGGGACAGTCTGTTCCTGCTAGGCCAGCCTCCCGGAGGGGGACAAGAGCTGACCCAAGCCTGCTGACTGATAAGGGCTGCCTCGAAGGCCGCCTCTTCCCAGTGCCCCTGGCTCACCAAGACGTGGTGCACCAGATATTCCCACGATGCCCGAGTCTGGTTGCTCAACACGATGTCCAACGTGTCATGGATAAAATAGCCTGCAGAAGAGGGCAGAGAGGCCATGTGGCGGGCCCAGGGGTCTCTGGCCCCCGCGCCCCGCCCCCCACGGGCTCCCCAGCCAGCACCTACCGGTGGAGAAGCAGACGAGCCAATAGCCGGAAAGGGACGAGGCGGTCTCGAGCTCCACCAGCATCTCCGGGGTCTGCCAGACGCTGTGGGCCAAGGGGGAGGGGGAGATCCCTCATCACCCCACTGGCCCCGGAGGGCCTGGCTCTCGGAGGGGGGGGGGTGTTCCGAGAGGCCGGCCCTCCCGATTGGCCACTCGGAGAGGGGAGGGCGGGGCCGGGCGCTAGGCGGGGCCTGGCCGGCGGCCAGGTGCCTCTGGTTTCCCAGGTGAGAGTTCCCCCTCTCCTTCTGGGTCCCTTTCCCACCCTCGGCCCCCGCCCTGCTCCCGTTTGGCCCGGGTTCCAAAAAGGGAATCAGGTGAGAGTGCCGGGCTCACCCCACCCCTCGTGAGTCACGGAGGAGCCGCGGCCCCGGGCCGGGGCTGCCGAGCCCCCTCCCCACTCACCAGAGCAGAGCCCAGAGACCGGACACGATGGAGTGGGCGAAGGAGACGAGCAGGTTGTGCCAGCGCCAGGTGCGCACGGGGTCGCCCCGCACGTTGGTGGGCAGGGGCAGCCGGGACAGCAGCAGCAGGGCGGCCCGGAAGGTCAGCGTGGTGCCCAGCAGCAGCAGCGCGGGGGGCGCGGGCTGGAGCATGGGGTCGCTCTCGGGCGCCTCGGCCGGCGCCGCTCCGGATGCGCCGCGGCTGTCGGGGCGACCTCTCGGGCCGTCAGCGGCCGGTCCCTCGGTCCCGCTCCCTCCCGGCCGGCCCCTCCCCCGCGGCGCCTCTGCCCCCGCCCCCTCCGGTCCCCGCCAGCCCCCGCCCCCTCCGGCCCTCCGCCCGCCTGCTCACCGCCTCCTCCCCAGCCCGGGGGCAACCCCCCAACCCTCGGCCCCGAAGGGAGCCCCGCCAGCCCGGCCCAGTCCCCAGAACCCACCGAGATCAACTTTTCCAAGGTGTCCACAGGTCCGGAGCGGGGAAGGGGCGCCCGCTTCCCGCCCCGTCCAGGCGAGCTCACCTGCCGAGCTCCCGGAATCGGGGAGCCGCGATCTTCGGCCGGGGCTGGCTACCGGTGCGTGGGCACGGAGCGTCCGGGAGCTGGCGCCTGGAGTGGGCAGGTTGTGAACGGGCGCAGGGGACACCCAGGGATTCTTTCCGGCTTCCCTCCGCCCTCTCCCCTTGCCCCCTCCCCCAGCCTCATTAACCCGGAGCGTCCCCGGGCGAGTTCCCTCCTGCCCGGCTTCCCCCGCCTACTGCCCGACGCCATGCCCGGGGGAGGGGAGAGGCCGGCCGCTGCGGCCCGGCGCCCCGGCCCGAGGGGCGGCCGCCCCCCCTCCCAGCCCGCAGCCCTCTCCAACCCTTGGAGTGACCTTCGCTTTCCCCGGCCCAGCCCGGCTCCGTCCCGCCCCGTCGGACCCCATGGCTGGCAGAGGTTCCCGCCGCCTCCGGTTCGCTGTCCCTCTTTAGGGCGCCCCGCCCCCTCCCTCCCCCTGGCCCGCACGTGTCCTGGGACCCAGATGTCCCGAGCAGCTGCTGACCTGAGCCACTAGGTGTCAGTGTGGCCGCGCAGTGGAGCCCCCAGCCCCCCACGTCCGGCCCCAGCCAGGCCACGGGAAGGAAACGAGGGGTTACCTCTTGGGCTGCTTGTGGAGCACTCATGTGGAGAGGAGCACTCATGAAGTGCCTGCTGTGGGCCGGGCATCTGACAGACCCTCTCCCCGGGGGTGGGCGGCATTTCCCACCCAAGTCGTGTTTTAGGGTTTTGCAAAGCGGATCCTCGGCAAGCGGCTAACGTCCTGACTTTATCCCCATTGTACAGATGCGGACACTTGAGGCTCAGGGACTCGGGGCCAGATAGAAGGGCTGGGATTCAAACCTGAGCTTCTTGGTTCCAAGTCCAACGTTCGGGGTCTGAAGCCCAGTCAGCCTGAGCCTGGGCAGGAGGATGAGTCAGAGAGCCCGCCTCTGGCTCTAACTCTGTGCTCCTGAAAAGCTCCCTGTTCCATCTGGGCTCCAGCAGTCTGGAGTGCCCAGGGGCGGATCCTCTTGGGGTCCTGTCACCCCGAGGCCAGAGGGGCAGAGGCTGGGGGTCAGAGGGGCAGAGGCTGGGGGTCAGAGGGGCAGAGGCTGGGGGTCAGAGGGGCAGAGGCTGGGGGTCCTGTCACCCCGAGGCCAGAGGGGCAGAGGCTGGGGGTCCTGTCACCCCGAGGCCAGAGGCTGGGGGTCCTGTCACCCCGAGGCCAGAAGCTGGGGGTCCTGTCACCCCGAGGCCAGAGGGGCAGAGGCTGGGGGTCCTGTCACCCCGAGGCCAGAGGGGCAGAGGCTGGGGGTCCTGTCACCCCGAGGCCAGAGGCTGGGGGTCCTGTCACCCCGAGGCCAGAAGCTGGGGGTCCTGTCACCCCAGACCAGGGGGCAGTGATGGCGCTGACTCTCTTTAAGCCTCTGCTCGACCTTGAATGCCTCGCCCCAGAAGTCAGCTACCCCCTGCTCTTTCCCCCTCCCCAAACCCAGAAGTGTTTACTCTTCCCCTCCGAGAGCTGCTCCTCAGCTTACACATTAACCCGCCCTGGCTCCCCAGGCCCAGAACTATTCTAAATAAGAGCAGAAAGCCTCGTTCCTCAATCCCCACCCCGTTCTTGGCTCTGCTGGCCCGGACCCCAGACCTAAGAAAACGGCCTCAGTTGGGGCCAGCCTCTCCCACCCCCTCCCGTTTTTCCAGGCAGAGACAGTTTCAAGGACACCATTTCTCTTATGGGGCTGACGAGGAGACAAGACAGAAACCTCAAAGGTTCCTCCTTCCCCCGGACTTCTTATCATCAGTCATTGTATCTGATAAGGCAGCTGGGTGGCGCAGGGGATAGAGATAAGAACCGGAAAATGCAAATTCAAATCCAGCCTCATGATGCGGGGCCAGTCATCGGGCCTCAGGTCTTGCCCCTACCTGCTAGGATGGCGGTAAGATTAACTAGGGAAAGTTGAGTCTGCCTTTCCTGGCACTGAAGCTGGAGGGGGTGAGAGGCAGGAACAGGGATCACGGTCGGTGGGAGAGAAAGGGGGTCCCGAGCCAGAGTCCCTGCTTCAGCTTCCAGGTCTCCTACGCTCCTCTCCCTCCCACTCAGAAGCCAGAGAAGCTCAGGCCTCGGCTAATTATCATCACCCCATCATTATGAGGTATTTATGGCCCCACCAAGAGCCTGGAATTAGGCCCATTTCCTGTTTGGGGCCTGGGCCCCTGAGCGTGACCCTGAGCCTGCCTCACTAGGGCCCTCCAAGGCTTGCTGGGGGAACATCTGACTCGCTCCTGCCCTAGCGGCTCAGGTGACTTTTCTTCTCAAGGGCTCATCCAAATTAAGCCGCGGCAACTTCCCGAGACTTAACTTGAGCAGTTTTGCAATCAGAAGTGAAATTCTTATTGCCCGTCCCCTGCTCCTTTAAACCACCTTCCTGCCAAACTGCAGGAAAAGACTTTATTTACACTTCGGAAATGTTCCCCCTGCTCCTCTCCAAAGACTGACCTCCTGGCTTCAAGTCCCAACTGAAATCCTGCCTTCTCCAGGAAACCTTCCCTAACCCCTTCCCCCTGTTCCTTAGTGCCTGTTTTTCCCGGATACATTGATTTGTGTCTCTCATTTCTGGAGTTCAATCCTTTGGGTGTTTTCAGGTTTCCTTTGTTCTGGACACTGGGTACAAAGGCCAGTCCCCTTCTTCAATCCTCCTTTTCTCTGGGTTTCTGAAACAGGACATCTCCTGAGTCTCCCACGGTCTGCCTCCTTACCCCCCTTACAAGGAGGTACCCCCAAGCTTCTCCCCTTGGCCCTCCCCTCTCATTTGCTGCCATAGTTTCAGGAATAACCTCCAACGTGTAGTAGAAAGAACTCTCGTGTCCTGGCTTGACATTTTACTTTTGCTGTGGACCTTGGCGAGTCATTTAACCCCTTAAAGCTCCAGGGTTTTTTTTTCCCCCCAATATATGAGGAGGTAACATTTAATTAGGCTGGCAAATGGCATCCTCCAACTCAAAAATACTGACTTTACGATGCGAAAATCTTCTTTGACCAGTAGGTGGTGCAATGGGTAGTGTTACCCAAGAATCAGGAACTCCTGAGTTCAAATGCAGCGCCAGGAGTCTTCCCAAGTCCCTTTCCCTCTTAGCCTCAGTTTCCTCATTGGTAAAATGCAGATATTATTAGCAAAAAAAAATTTTGATTTTGTATTTTTTATTACAACTTTTTATTTTCAAAACATGCATGGCTAATTTTCCACATTCACCCTTGCAAAACCTTGTGTTCCAAATTTTTCCCTCTCTTCCCCCCGCCAGTAATCCAATAGATGTTAAAAATGTAGCGCAAACTTGTGAGGATCAGGCACAGTAACATGTAAAGTGTTTTGCAAATATTAAATATTATTATTATTTATCTCCATACCCAGCCTTTCCTTTGAGCTGAAGTTCCAATTTTTTTCCACTATTTGCTAGTCATCTGCCTCCACAAACTTAACATGTCCAAACCGTCATTCCTTAAACCTATTCTCCATCTTCCCAGTTATCCTGGATCAAAAGCTTTGAGATTTTGGACTCGTTAAATTTCCTTTCCCTGGCTCCACTCATCCAATTAATTACGAAATCCTGGTGAATTCTATCTCCCCAATTTGTCCGGCATCCCTCTCTGCCTCTCCATCTCCTCCTACCACCCGCCTTGTTCATTCTCCCATTATTACAGTCCTCTACTTGGATATCCTGCCTTCAGGAGTGTCCCAGGTTCCTTTCCTCTCCTTTTTTAATAGTCTAGCTGATGATTCCCTCATTCAAACAAAATTGCCCAAAGTTACCAAATCTGGTAACTTTTGTTATAAAGCTGTGTCAGTCTCTTTGTGACATCCACTATTCCCAGTCTGTCTAAGGTCACGTTCATCATTTCCATGACACTTTCTGTCCATCTCATCCTCTGCTGCCCCTTTTTCTTTTTGCCTTCAAGCTTTCCCAACATCAGGGTCTTTTCCAGTGAGTCCCATCTTCTCATTATGCTGCCAAAGTATTTAAGCTTTAGCATCGGTATTTCACCTTCCAGTGAATAGTCAGGATTAATTTCTTTTAAGTATTGACTGATTTGACTTCTTGCTGTCCGGATCACTCTCAAAAGTCTTGTCCAGCACAATTTGAAAGTGTCGATCCTGTAATACTCAGATTTCTTTATGGTCCAGCTCTTCCATTCAATTGCTACTGGAAAAACCATTGCTTTGACCATATGGACCGTTGTCAGCAAGGAGATGTCTCTGCTTTTTAGTCTGCTGTCCAGACTTTCCTTCCAAGGAATAAGTGTCTCTTAGTTTTTTCTGGCTCCAAATACCATCTGCGGTGATCTTTGACCCATAAACATAAAATTTGACATTGCGTCCCTTTTTTCCTCCCACTGCCAGGAAGTGATAAGACCAAAATGGTAAGTTTTTTGATCTGAAGTTCCAAATAGCTTTTACATTCTCCTCCTTCACCCTCATCAAAAGTTTCTTACTTTTTCACTTTCTGCCATCAGGGGTATCGTCTACATTGAAGATTGTTGATATTTCTTCTGGCAACCTTAATTCCAGCTTTTGATTCATCCAGCCTGGGATTTCGGATGAAGTATTCTGAATATAAGTTAAATAAGGTGACGGTATATAGCCTTGTTATTCTCCTTTTCTAATTTTAACCCAATCAGTTTTTCTTTTTTCAGTTCTAGCTGTGGCTTCTTGGCCAGCATACAGGTTCCTCAGGAGACTAGTAAGATGATCGGGTACTCATATCTCTTTGAGGACTTGACACTTTGGCTGTGTTCCAAAAGCATGTGATTGCCAAAATCTATTGTATTTTCCTCAATTCTTATCCTCCTTGACCTCTCTGCAGCCATTCACATCATCCATCTCTCTCAGTCTCTCCCTCTCTCTCTCTCTCTGTCTGTCTCTGTCTTCACCTCTTATTCTCTGTTTCTCTCAGACTATTCCCATTCCCTAGGTGGTGAAGAAGAGTCCTGGGCTTCAGTTGGGAAGTGAATTCAAATCTGGCCTCCGATTATCTGTGTGGTCCTGGATAAGCCCCTTAATCCTGTTTACCTCAGTTTCCTCATCGGTAAAATAAGCTGCAGAAGGAAATGACAGACCACTCCAGTGTTTTTGCCAAGAAAACCCCAAATGGGATCATTGATAAGCGATTGAACGCCAGCAGTGTAACACAGTAACTGTGTTAAACTTTACAAATTTTGTTTTTGACCATCACAACAACCCTTTGAAGCAGTAGGTGCTGTAATTATTCCCATTTTATAGTTGAGGAAAAAGAGGCAAACAGAAGTGACCCATAGTCATAGGTAGCTGGATTTGAACTCAGGTCTTCCTGACTCTAGGCCCAGCATTGCACCCACTGCCTCAGCCAGTTGGCTTTATCCCTTAGAGTTACCCTGGAGGAGTCCTTATCTTTGTTGGGGTCTCCTCCATTTGTGGACTCCAGGAAGTGCATTTGTGTATTTTGTATACAAAATAGCCCCCTTCCCTCCCCTAAAGCCATCCCTCTTCTGAACTTCCCGGTTTTCTTTCTAGGTCTTCTAGTCTCCCAGGAATGTAATCAATGGATGAACTAAACATGATTTAAGGGCCTACTGTGTGCAGAACACTGTGATAAGCGAGGGTCCCCACCCTCCAAAGCTTACTTTCTAAAAGCAGATAAAGCCATCCGATACAGAAGGGGGCCAAGGGAAGGCCCAGGTATTCTTAGGGGACAGCCTTAAGCCACTGTAATAAATCTCCTTTCATTTCCCTTCCATAGAAAAGGCCATTATTTGTTTCTGAACCCCTTATCTCATTATCTTCCTTATTATCCAAGACTCCTCCCCCTCTCGTACCCTACATACCTAATCAGGTGGATAAGCTGGTTGTCCCCCCTCCTAGGATGTGACCTTTTCTCTACCTTCACACAGGGGACCGCACCCCAGCTCTGGCCCTAATAAACTCTCACTCTGACAACTGCAAATACCTGCTCTAGGTCTCCCTGGCTCACGTGTCTACTCACTTCAACCCCACCTTCAGTCAGTCAATGAGCTTTGGGCCCCACGCTAAGTGCTGTGGATGCAAAAAAGGGGGGCAAAAGACAGTCCCAGCTTCTATCTGAGGGGAAAGATAGCATGTACATGTACGTGCTTTTGTACATGTACATAGCCATGAACAAGCAAATTATTCAGTCATTTTTCAGCCATTTCTGACTCTTCATAACCCCATTTGAGGTTTTCTTAGCAAAGATTCTGTGGTATTTTAATTTTATTATTTTTTTTTTTAAATTTCAAAACATAAACATGGATAATTTTTCAACACTGACCCTTGCAAAACCTTGTATTCCAAACTTTTCCCCCACCCCCTCCCCGCTATTTACATTTGACAGATGAGGAAACTGATTTGCACAAGATCATACAGCTAATGAATTCAAGATGAGCCTTCCCTTCTCCAGGCCTGGAGTTCTATCCACTACACCATCTTGCTGCCCCAAGCAATATATATTGGGTTAATTTGGAGATAGTCAATGAAACAGTTAAAATGATTTTCCTAAGCACACATCGGACCATGTTATTCCTTGACTAAATATACTCTAGTGGTTCCCTGTGGCCTCTGGGATCAAATATAAACTCCTCTGTTTGGTATTTAAAGCCCTTTGAAATTTGACCCCAATCTACCTTGCTATCCTCCTCCTCCATTAACAAACTCCACAAGCCAGCCAGACCAGTCATTTTGCTGTTCCTCCCGAGAGGCGCTCCATCTTTGGGGGCTTTGCCTCTGCTCTGATTATTACAAGACACGCCTGGGGATGCCTTTTCACCACATCTGGCTCTTTGGGATCCTTATTCTGTCAAGACCTTCAGACACCCCTTTCTAGGGGAAGCCTTTCCTGATCCCTTCAGCTCCTTGTGTCCTCCCTGATTGCCTAGTAATAGTGACAGCCAACATTAAGTGCCCTTTACAATGATTAATCCAGTGATTAAAAATATTAAGCACCTACTATGATTTAGGCACTTGTGCTGATCCCTTTACAATAATTCAATGATTTAAAAAAAATGATTAAGCCCCTATTATGTGCCAGGTACTGTGCTCTTTACAATGATTAATTCAGTGATTAAAAAAAAATTATTAAGCACTTACTATGTGCCAGATACTATGCTAAGCACTGAGGATAAAAAAAGAAGTAAATAACAGTTTCTGCAATCTAATGGGATACACTATGTAAACACATACACAATAGGCTATGTGGAGGATAAAAAACAAAGAGGGAAGGCAGTGGAATGGAAAAGGGTTGGGGAAGACTTCCAATAGAGGCTTACAAAAAGGGGCATGCCGTTCCAAAGTCTTGTGCTGAAGATAGCCATCTGCATCCAGAGAGGACTGTGGGAACTGAGTGTGGATCACAATATGGCATTCTCACTTCTTTTGTTGTGGTTTGCTCGCATTTTCCTTCATTATTTTCTTTTGTGGTTTGGTTTGATTTTTCTTGTACAGCGAGATAATTGTATAAATATGTATGTATTGGATTTAACATATTTAATGTATTGGACTACCTGCCATGTAGGGGAGGAAGTGGGGGGAAAGGAGGGGAAATTGGAACACAGGGTTTTGCAAGGGTCAGTGGCAAAAAATTATCCTTGCATATGTTTTGAAAATAAAAAGCTTTAATTTAAAAAATAAAGGGGGGGGGGGTCGTGGTAACAGTGTTAGGAGAGGGAAGGAAGCACAATCAAGAGTTATTGCAGATGAGCATCTTGGACATGGAGGCGCAGGGTTGAGAAACGATGAGTCTGGATTGACTCCTGGGTTGGGAGGATGTTGTTCTCCACAGTGATAGGAAAGCTAGAAGGGGGCAGGGGAGGGGGTGGTGGTAGATTCGGGGAGGGGGAGGAGGTGTTCTGTTTTGGACATGTTAAGTTGAAAATATCTCCTGGATGTCTGGAAGGCAGAGATGTGAGACCGGAAGTCTGCAGAGAATTTGGGACAGGATGGGTAGATTTGAAAATCAGTAGCAACATAGAGGTAATTAAATCCTAGGAGCGGATGAGATCATCAAGTGAAGAAACTAGGGGAGAGGAAGCCTCGGGACCCAGCTCTGCAGGATTCCTGAGGTCAGAGCGCCTGATCTGGAGGACAAAGACTGAGACTTTGATCCTCACAATAACCCGAGAGGCGAGCAAGTTAAGTAACGGACCAGGATCCTGCAACCAGAAGTGTCTGAGGCCGAATCTGAACTCAAGGCTCTGTTTATTCTTTTATATTTCTTCTTGTATGAGATATTTGTAAAGCAGCTAGGTGGCGCTTTGAACACAATATGAAGTATCTATGAAGCAGGTGGCCCATTAAAAAGAGCCCTGTAGGGAATCACAGAGACTCGTCTTCCCGAGTTCAAATCTGGCCTCAGACACTTACCAGTGTGTGACCTGGGCAATTACTTTGTCCTGTTTGCCTCCATTTCTTCCCCTGTAAAATGAGCCGCGGTCACTGTAGTATCTTTGCCAAGAAACCCCCAAATGGGGTCTTGAAGAGTGAAACATGATTGAAAAATAACTGAATCTTTGTAAAGTGCTTAGGGAAGTGGCTGGAACATAGTAGGTGCTTAATAAATGTTTTCTCCCTTCTGCTCTACATATTCTTTACGATCCTATAGACTTGTCATCTTCCTCAGTAGACGAGAAACTCCTTGAAGGTAGAGATTGTTGCCATCTGTGTCTGACAAAGTGCCTCGTATAGTCACAAACATCCGCCCATCGACTGAACTCATTCTACACTTGCCTCTCTTTCCTTTCTATCTAAGGAAAGCGTTTCCATGTCTTCTCCGATCCCCATTGGATGACAAACTTCTTAAGAGCAGGCTCTATGTATATTCATCTCTATCCTCCCAAGGCCTAGCCCAGTGCCATGGACAGAGTTCCGTATTTATGGAATGGATCAGTGAATTCTGGGGACAGTTTCATTCTTCTGCCTTTTCTTTGGAGACAAAGAAAAGTTCCTTGAAAAAAAAAACAGGGATTGCTTGGGATTGAAGTCCAGAAGGTCTTAGTGATTTCAGCTGAATCATTTCATGACCTTGGGACTTCTCCACTTCCTCCTTGGGCAAATATGAAACTCCAACACTCCTCCTCGTCCAGGTAATGCCCCACCTACGCCTTGCCCTTTTCTTGAATGTAATGCCAATGCTTGCATCGCTTTATTTATATTTTGGTTCGGCATTTACAGTTCAGTTGTCTTGATGAACTGTGTGTCTGTCTCACTGGCTGCTACGGGAACCTGGGTCACTCCCTGTGTCCATGCCCAATCAGGTGAGCCCTACACAGAGATTTAAAAACAAAAGAACTTCTAGACACGGAACAGAAAGGCTTTGCGTGCAGTTTCACTCAACCCAAGAAATATTATTTGCTGTATGTTAAGACATTGTGTCAGATACTGGGAATGAAAAGACTCTCCCTACTTTTACAAGGGTACAGTGGATAGAGCACCAGGTCTGGAGCCGGGAAGACCTGAATTCAAATCCAGCCTCAGAAACTTACTGATGTGGGACTCTGGGCAAGTCAATTAACTGCCTCAGTTCCTTCATCTGTAGAATGAATTGACAAAGGAAATGGCAAACATCCCATCACCTTGGATGACTTGATTAATCAACTAAACATGATTACATCCCATCTCCTTATAAGGAACTGTGGTTGAGGGTAGGGACACAATATGTACAGAGGAAATTAAATATATAATAATATTTACCAAGTGTTTGGGGGAGGGCATAAGGCTCATATGAAAGGCATTTTGTCAACAGAACAAGGAAAAGGAGAGGAGAAAATCCATCTCTCTGAAGTATGGAGCATTGCATAACTGACAAAATGTGAATGTATTTTATTGGAAACCTTTTATGAGATGGGGCCTTGGGGATATATTTGGAAATCAAAGAGATTTAAAACAAAGCACATCAACATCATTAAAATAAAATAGAACTGGGTTTCAGAGGGTGCCCTAGATGGAGAAAGGGGAGGGATAGGATGACATGAATGTATGAAAGAGCTGGGGATGGAGGCTGAGGAAAGAAGCTTTGAATAATGCAGCCTAAAATGTGATCCCAGGGATTTCAAAAGGGGCCGTAGGGCTGTAGGTTGGCATGATCTTTGATATATTGACTTGATTATTAAGTAGTAGGAAGAGGAAAGAGATTCAGAGAACAGCCTCGAGCAGATCCCTAGGTCCCCTCTCGATGGCCAAGGCAACCTTGTCCCACATATGACAGGCAGAATATTGGTTGTGCACCATGAGCTTCTTCTTGTCATTCAGATGTTTCCTATGCCCCTGTCTCAATCAGTCAACATGTATTAAGCACCTTCTATGTTCCGAGCACAGTTCTAAGAACTTGAGATACAAAAAAAAAAAAGGCAAAAGACAGTTCCTGCCCCCGAGGAGCTTACGATCTAATAGGGCAAGCAACATGCAAACAAATATATCCAGAACGAGCAATGGAGGGTTTCCGATAAAAGGGATTTTAGTTGGGAATTAAAGGGAGCCAGGGAGATCACTTGTTGGAACAGGAGAGGGAGAGAGTTCCAAGGTATGGGGGACTGCTGAGAAACGATGGTGAACAAGCCAGGAGGCCAGGGTCACTGGATGGAAGAATAGTCATAGAGAATTGCAGTATAATAAAACTAGAAAGGAAGTAGGGAACTAGGTAGAGAAGGCTTAGAATGCCAAACAGTATTTTTATATTTACTCCTGGAGGTAAGTGGGAGCCACGGGGGTGAGATGATCCAACCTGAGCTTTGGGAAAATCACTGTGACTGAATGGGAGATGGATTGGAATGGGAAGAAGCTTGAGCTAAGCAGAACCACTAGCAGGCTGTTTGTTACAATATTCCAGGAGTGAGATGATGAGGGCCTGGACAAGGGTGGGTGCAGTGTTAGGAGAGAGAAGGGGGCAAATTCTAGAGATGGTACAAAAGAGAAATCTGCAGATCTTGGCAACATATGGGAGTCCGCAAGATTGAGGAGCTCGGGGGACTCAGGTCATGTAACCCCTCTAATTGCGTAACTGGGATCCCTTTCTGTCCAGAATCCTCCAACAGATTACTGCCTTGATCATCCCCACTCATACTTATTTTCAAACTCTTAGTTTCCTATTCTTTCCCTATTGCCTATAAACATGTCCATGTCTTTCCCATCCACAGAAAACCCTCCTTCAATCCTTTTAACTCCATAACAGTAAAACACCATCGGCAATAATTGCCAGCACTTTCTCCTCTCTTTCTAACCTTTTGCCATCCAGCTTTTGACTTTTTCATTCCACTGAAATGGCTCTCTCCAAAGTTACCATTTTACCAAACATACCAAAGATTTCTCAGCTGCCAAGTCCAAAGGTCTTCTGTCAGTATTCCTTCTCTTGGATCTCACGGCAGCCTTTGACACTGCTTTTCATCTCCTTGATCTCTCTTCTCTTTAGCTTTTCAGGCACTCTTTCTCTTTCTAACTGCTCTTCTTTTCCTCTTTCTCCTCCTCCTCCTCCTCTTCCTCTTCTCACTGGCTTTCCTCCTCCTCTCTATCTGACCAGTCCTCAGTCTCCTTGGCTGGATTTTTATCAAACTTTCTGAATTTAGGTATCCCACAGGTGCTCTATCTTCTCCCTTTATACTAGATGGTCTCATCAGCTCCCGTAGGTTCAATTATATCTGTATTAATCATTCTCATATTTGCTTATCTAGTCCCAAGATCTCTCCTGCCCTCCAGTCTTGAATCTCCACATTTCAGATATCTCAAACTGGATGTCCAGCAGACTTTTTTTTTTTTTTTTGGCTCAGGCAATTGGGGTTAAGTGACTTGCCCGGGGTCACACAGCCAGGAAATATAAGTGTCTGAGGCCAGATTTGAACTCAGGTGCTCTGTCTACTTCACCATGCAGCCATCCTTCCAATAGACATTTTAAACTCAACTTACTCAAAACAGAAGTCATTATCTTTCCCCCTATTTCCTCCTTTCTCCTACCTTCCCCATTACTATAGAGGTTAACTCCGAAATTAGGAATCCTCCTGGACTCTTCATCATCTCTCACTGCTCTAGCCCCCATCCAATATGGCACCAAGCCTGTCGACTGACTTTCCCCTTTCCAACTCTCAAATATTCTCTCATCTTTCCTCTAACACGCCACCACTTTAGTGCAGACTTGAATCACTTCACGTCTTGATTATGGCAATATCCTGCTGATGGATCTGCAAGCCTCAAGTCTTTCCCCCCTGCAATACACTCCCCCTCCCATTCAGCCACTAACCTGATTTTTCTAAGGCACAGCTCTGATCGGGCCACCCCCCTCCCCACTTACTCGTGTCTCCCTATTTCCTCCATAAGGAGGAGGGCCTCCCAAGCCCTTGATCACCCCCATTTCCTTCCCAATCCGACCTTCTTACATTTTAATTCCCCTCCACCCACTCTTCTCTGACCTTGTCTGGAATGCTCTCCCTGCTCATCTCCACCTCCTGGCTTCCCTAGCTTCCTTCAAGACCCTAAAGGAAGTAATCAGGAAACCACAGTGCTGTTTCTACAACAACTGTGCCTAAGAGGGAATAATTGACATGTATGTATATATAAAGGGAAGCTAGGTGGGGCAGTGCATGGAGGACCAGGCTTGGAGTCAGGAAGACCCAGATTCCAGAGTTTAAATCTGGCCTCAAACACAAGCTGTGTGATCTTGGGCAAGTCATTTTGCCTCATTTGCCTCGGTTTCCTCACCTGTCAAATGAGCCAAAGTTAATAACAAACCAGTCCAGTATCTTTGTTAGGAAAACCCCAAATGGGGGTGCAAAGAACTAGTCACAACTGAAAACAATTTTAGGTCTCTCTCTGTCTCTGTCTCTGCCCCTCTGTCTCTCTCTCTCTTGTTTCTCTCTGTCTCTCTCTCTCTCTCCCTCTCTCCCTTCTTCCCTCCCTCTCTCCCATATAATGCCATTGAACTAAATGCTACCAGATTTTATTCACATTTAACAGAAAGAAGTTGAAGATCCCATGGTTATGCTGAGGTTCAGGAGACCCTGAAAGGTTGGGGTCACAGACTGCAGTTGCAGGAGGTGGCTCAAAAGAATTTGAGGCTTGGACCCATCTTCAAGACAAGGGGCAAAGTTTATTGCAAGCGTAGCGCCAGTGGGAGGGGGCCAAGTTCCAAAAGGATTTAACAAAGAACCAGAAACAAGAAGATAAATTTATAGGAAAAGGATCAGGAGCTTCATGTCCCCGATACGCTCATTTTAGGGCTTCCAATAGAACTGCGGGGGCTTAGAGGCGGAGTTGAAGGGTTACTATCTCGGATTTGCGGCACTAGGTGCTGCCCAGCCCGGGGGTCTCAGGACCACGTTTCCTCTCGAAGCTGCTTCAGTTACACAGCTATAGTGTCGGATAGAATAAAATCCAGATTTCACTCTGCCAGCGTCTGGTCCGTGGTTCTGGAAGGCGATGCCGGGACGCGAAGCGAGTCGGATTTAAAAGGGGGCTGTGCAGTCACATCCCCGCACCTCGGGAGCCCGGAGGCGTCCTTCCCTCCCAGAGTCGGGAGAAGATCCCCGGAGGTCCTCCGAGCTGGGCAGGGGAGATGGAGGGCTCTGGAAGCGAGACATTCTGGGAACTGAAGATGGAAGCAACGAAACGACAGACGTTTGGCCAGCATTTATTAATCGCCTCCTGTGTGCCGGACACTGTGCTAAAGACGGAGGATCAAAACGGGTTAAAAAGTCGATTTCAAGCGCGCTTTCCAAGAGGAGAGTCTGCAAACGGCCGAACAAACGCGCGGTGCGGACCGGAGGGAGAGCTCCGACTTTAGAGGAGAACTAGCAGAGAAGCAGGAAAGCCCAGGGGAGGGAGAGCTCCCCCAGGCAGGGAGGGCGATGGAGCGGGAGCAGCCAGGGAGGGATGAAGCTGGGGCAGAGACGGAGAGAGGACTGCGGGGGACTCTTGTAGGGGCCAAGAAGGGAGATTCTTCAGTCGGGCGACGGGGGAATGCGGAGGAATTCGTTTGGGTTTAAGTCTCGACTCTGACACTTGCTGTGTGTCTTCGAGCTAGTCATTCAGCCTCTCTGGGCTTCAGTTTCCCCATCTGTACCATGGGGTTTAGGCCGTTGGGAGCACCGGCTCTGCTGGTGCGGAATAATTCATGGAAAGTAATCTTTAAAGCGTTTTAGAAGTATCCGTTACGAAGGTCTGGAAAGAGGGTGTGGAGAAGCCCCGGGGAGGGGGGAGGGGGGACCCACGGGCTGGAACTGCGCCCCTCCCCAGCTGTGAGGGGGCAGATGCCGACAAGCCGAGGTCTGCGCATGCGTTGTTCGTTCCCCCACCCCACCGCCGTCGCTGCGGCTCCCGGAAGCGCGGGCCCGCAGGGGCGCCATGGAGAAGTACGAGCGGATCCGGGTGGTGGGGAGAGGCGCCTTCGGGTGAGGCAGGGCACGGGCTGCGGGTGGGTGAGGGGAAGAGAACGGGGGAGGTAGGGCACCGTCGAGGAGGAAAGGACAAACACGCCCAGTTCGGCTCTGCCGGGCCTGGCAGCGCCAGCCTGGCCTCCATGGGCTCCCGTCCAGCTCTCGGAAGTCCCGCCCTCGCTTCCGGCCCCTGGTTCCCACCCACAACCGGGCGGACCCTTAAGTCCCGCCCCTGGGACGCGTCTCGTTTTGGCCACGCCTTTCTCGGCTCAACCTTTTGGCTTGTCCATTTATTCGCGCGCCCCCCGCCCCCCACGTGCCCCGAGCCAGGCCTTGTGCTCCCCACGACTCCGCGTGTCTGAGCTAAAGCGCGTGCCTGGGACTCCAAGGGCCTGGATTCCAGCCCCGCTTCTGACCCTAACTTGTCATGTGACTACCCCCAGTCACAAAAGCTCAGTTTAGATGACTCTGCTCTCAGTTCTTGGGGGTCCCATGATCCTCCGGACCCTCCCCTCCTCCCCATGCCCGCCGATCTTCCCGCACCCTTCCCTGCCCAAGTCTTCCTGTCAGTTGATGAGCCAGCATTTATTAAGCACCCACGGCATGCCCTCCAGGATCGTGCACCTGTGCCTGCGCAAGGCCGACCAGAAGCTGGTGATCATCAAGCAGATCCCGGTGGAGCAGATGACCAAGGACGAGCGGCTGGCCGCCCAGAACGAGTGCCAGGTGCTCAAGCTGCTGAACCACCCCAACGTGATCGAGTACTACGAGAACTTCCTGGAGGACAAGGCCCTCATGATCGCCATGGAGTACGCCCCAGGTCGGGCCCGCTGCTTCCCCCTGTTCTGGGGCCCCTCGCACCCCAGCTCTCCCCCCCCATGAGCCTGGCCTCCCCCCCATATGAGCCTGGGCCTCCCCCCCCATATGAGCCTGGGCCTCCCCCCCCCATATGAGCCTGGGCCTCTCCCCCCCCATGAGCCTGGGCCTCCCCCCCCATGAGCCTGGGCCTCCCCCCCCATGAGCCTGGGCCTTTCCCCCCATGAGCCTGGGCCTCCCTCCCATGAGCCTGGGCCTCCCCCCCCCTCACAAGTCTGGGCCTCCCCCCCATATGAGCCTGGGCCTCCCCCCCTCACAAGTCTGGGCCTCCCCCCCCCCCAGCCTGCACCCCCCCCCAGGAGGCCCCTCTGGCAGGGACCCTGGGGCGAGGCTGGGGCGCTCACGGGGCTCTCTGCCCGCAGGGGGCACGCTGGCCGAGTACATCCAGAAGCGCTGCAACTCGCTGCTGGACGAGGAGACCATCCTGCACTTCTTTGTCCAGATCCTGCTGGCCCTGCACCACGTGCACACCCACCTCATCCTCCACCGCGACCTCAAGACCCAGAACATCCTCCTGGACAAGCAGCGGATGGTGGTGAAGATCGGGGACTTCGGCATCTCCAAGATCCTGAGCAGCAAGAGCAAGGCCTACACCGTAGGGGCGGGGCCTGGGCGGGGCCTGGGCGGGGCCTTTCCCAGGGACCAGTCCCCTCTCCCAGGGCCTCAGGCTTACTTATGGCCAGAGCCCCCCCATCTCACAGAACTGGGGCAGACGGGGAGCTGGCTCAGGGGCAGGAGGAGGGGCTGAGCCGGGGTCCGCCGAGTCCTCGTCCATGCCCCCCCCCCATCTTCTCCGCAGGTGGTGGGGACCCCCTGCTACATCTCCCCGGAGCTGTGCGAAGGCAAGCCCTACAACCAGAAGAGTGACATCTGGGCCCTGGGCTGCGTCCTCTACGAGCTGGCCAGCCTCAAGCGGGCCTTCGAGGCCGCGGTAAGACCCCAGACCTGGGCCCCGGAGCGGGCAGGAGACTCTCGGGCCTCCGCGACCTCCGGCCTCAGCTTCTCTGGGGTCCCTCTGACCCTAACCCCGCTCTGCTGGGCCTCTCCCTTCCCAGGCCGTTCAAGGCCCTCACCTCCTGCAGGCGGCCCCCCCCCCACCCCCACTAACCCTTCTCGGAGGCACGACTCCTGTCCGGGACTGCCGCCAGTCTGTTCCAGAATTTTCTTCTCCGCTGGGACACGTGTCTGTGTCTTCTCTCCCTCATCCTCCCAGGAACTTCTCAGGACCAGGGCCTGTGTCTGATGGCTGTCTCCTCTCCTTCTCTCCGCTTTTTTTTGTCTCTCTCCCCTTTCCTCCTTCCTGTCTCCATCTGTCTTTCTCCTTGTCTCTCTGTCTCTCTCTGTCTCTGTCTCTCTCTGTCTCTCTGTCTCGCTCTGTCTCTGTCTCTCTCTGTCTCTGTCTCTCTGTCTCTGTCTCTCTGTCTCTCTCTCTCTGTCTCTGTCTCTCTGTCTCTGTCTCTGTCTCTCTCTGTCTCTGTCTCTCTGTCTCTGTCTCTCTCTGTCTCTCTCTGTCTCTGTCTCTCTCTGTCTCTGTCTCTCTCTCTGTCTCTGTCTCTGTCTCTCTGTCTCTGTCTCTCTCTGTCTCTCTCTGTCTCTGTCTCTCTCTGTCTCTGTCTCTCTCTCTGTCTCTGTCTCTCTCTCTGTCTCTGTCTCTCTCTGTCTCTGTCTCTCTCTCTCTGTCTCTGTCTCTCTCTGTCTCTGTCTCTCTCTGTCTCTGTCTCTCTCTGTCTCTCTCTGTCTCTCTCTCTCTGTCTCTGTCTCTGTCTCTCTCTGTCTCTCTGTCTCTGTCTCTCTCTGTCTCTGTCTCTCTCTGTCTCTGTCTCTCTGTCTCTCTCTCTGTCTCTGTCTCTCTCTGTCTCTCTGTCTCTGTCTCTCTCTGTCTCTGTCTCTCTCTGTCTCTCTGTCTCTGTCTCTCTCTGTCTCTGTCTCTCTGTCTCTGTCTCTGTCTCTCTCTGTCTCTCTCTGTCTCTCTCTGTCTCTCTCTGTCTCTGTCTCTCTCTGTCTCTCTCTGTCTCTGTCTCTCTCTGTCTCTCTCTGTCTCTGTCTCTCTGTCTCTTTCCTGTCCCCCTCCCTTCCTCCCTCCCTCCGTCTGTCCTGGTCCAGCCCGGCCTCCCTGAGCTTTCCCTTGGCTTTGCCCGCACAGAACCTCCCCGCGCTGGTGCTGAAGATCATGAGCGGCACCTTCGCGCCCATCTCGGACCGCTACAGCATCGAGCTCCGCCAGCTGGTGCTGAGCCTGCTGAGCCTGGAGCCCTCCCAGCGGCCCCCTCTGAGCCACATCATGGCCCAGCCCCTGTGTGTCCGCGCGCTGCTCAATCTCTACACCGATGTGGGCAGCGTCCGGATGAAAAGGCCAGTGCGACAGCCCGGGGAAGGGGGGGGGGGCAGAGCTGGGGCCCGAATTTGTTCCATGGCCTGAGAGGCGGATCCTCATCCCTCCATGATGGGGGGCTTTGCAGGGGGTCTCAAGAAGTGTGCAGGTCAAGCCCTTCAGTCTACAAGGGGGGCCTGGGGTAACCGGGCTCCCCGTGCGCCCTGCAGGGTAGAGAAGCCCCTGGGACGTGTGCCCGCGCTTCCCTGTGGCCGAGCAGGCGGCAGAGCCGGCGGCCCCCGCGCCCGCGGTGAGTCCCCTCCCCCGCCTCAGTCCCCTTGGCGCCCCGGGCCCGCAGCCGGGCCGAGGACGAGCGTTGGTTCCTGGATGGCCCAGAGGGGCCCCGGCGTCTGCCCCCAGCAGCTCCCCTTTCGGTGCACGCGGCTCGGAGGCCCCAGGACTCGGGCAGGGGGATGGGCGCCATCTGGAAGGGGGGCGGCGGGGGGCCTGGGAGAGCCATCGAGGGGAGGAATCCCCGCCTCCGAGAGCAGGGAGCGCCCCAGTGACGCCCCCGCGCAGCTTAGCGGGGGCCACCCAAGACCCCGGCTGGGCCGAGAGTTGGCCACTGTGCAGGGGGGGCCCGGGGCCGGTGCTCCTGGGGAGGCAGCAGGGAGCCCCGGCGGCCCTGGGAGCAGAGGGGCGGCCGCTGCGGGGGACTCCTCGCCGTCCGGGCCCTCCCGCAGACAGGGGGCGCTTTTCTCTCCTGCCCCTTCCCTCGCAGCTGGTGGGGGCCTGGGCCCAGCCGGTTCCGGGCACTCCTCGGCTCAGGAGGACCCGTGTCCCCTTGTTCTCTCCCCGCAGGGCTGCCCCAGGGGCTGCCCCGGCCGGCCATCCCCCCTCCCCTGTCCTCCGTCTACACCTGGGGCGGCGGGCTCAGCGCGCCCACCAGGCTGCCCATGCTCAACACCGAGGTGGTGCAGGTCTCAGCCGGGCGCACCCAGAAGGCGGGCGTCACGCGCTCGGGGCGCCTCATCATGTGGGAGGTGAGTGGGGGGCGGTGCCGGGCGGGGGCGGCGAGGGCCGGGCCCGGACCCCAGGTCAGTGCCCGCTGTCCCGCTGCAGGCGCCTCCCATGGGCGTCGGGGGCGGTGTCCTGCTGCCCGGAGCCTTGGAGCAACACCAGCCCCAGTTCGTGTCTCGCTTTCTGGAGGGCCAGTCGGGGGTGACCATCAAGCATGTGGCCTGCGGGGACCTCTTCACCGCCTGCCTCACTGGTACGGGCCCGGGGGGCACAGGGGGCGGTGGGGAGGGCCCCGGCCCCGGGGGGCACAGGGGGCAGCAGGGAGAGCCCTGGCACAGGGTGGTACGGGGGGCGGCGGGGAGGGCACAGTTTTGGAGGGAAGAGCACAGACTGGCTGCCAGCCTCTGGCCGGCCCCTTGCTCCAGTGGCCCCCCCTTCTGCCCCCCAGACCGAGGCATCATCATGACCTTTGGCAGCGGCAGTAACGGCTGCTTGGGGCACGGCAGCTTCACCGACCTCAGCCAGGTGTGTGTGTGGGAAAGCCCAGGGGGGGAGGGGGGAAGGAGGGGGAGGAGGGGAATCCCCAGAACCCCCCCTCCCCCAGCCCACCTGGCCCTGCCTGCACCTGCTCGGAGCCTGGCAGACTGGGACGGAGGGATTTAAAGAGACAGGCCCCCCAAGGGGCCTCCGGCGGGCTCGGGCCTTTCCGGGTCTGCGGGCTGGGGGCTCCAGGGCCAGGAGGGCCGAGGAGCCGCTCCGCTTTCGCCAGCTTGCCATCTTTTCCCCTTGCAGCCTACAATTGTGGAGGCCCTGCTGGGCTATGAGATGGTGCAGGTGGCCTGTGGGGCCTCCCACGTCCTGGCCCTGTCCACAGAGCGAGAGCTGTTTGCCTGGGGCCGTGGGGACGGTGGTGAGGGCCGCCCCTGCACTAACAGGCCCCGGCCCGGTGCCGGCCCCCGCTCCCCTAACACTCCCGTGCCCCCCGTTGCCCCCTCTCCCTGGGCCTAGCGGGCCCCCAGCCCTGCCCAGGCCCGTGGCCCCTCGGGAAGCAGAAGCACTCGTCCAGTCCGGGGGTCCTGGCTGCCCAGCCCCCCCCAGGGCCCACCCTCTCTCCTCTCGCCCGCAGGCCGACTGGGGCTGGGGAGCAGGGAGTCTCACAGCTCCCCGCAGCAGGTGCCCGTGCCCCCCGAACAGGAAGCGCAGTGGGTGGTGTGTGGTATCGACTCCTCCATGATCCTCACGGTGCCTGGCCGGGCCCTGGCCTGTGGCAGTAACAGGTGAGGGGGCCCTGACACCACATCCCCCTCCTTTATTTGGTGCCCACCCCCCCCCCCCCGGACCGCGGCCGTCTCCTGCCCCTCCCCACTCTGACTCCTGCTTCCCCCCACCTGGGTCTCCTGCCGGTTCCGGGGTGACCAGAGAACCAGGCCCGACCTGGACTCTCCCTCAGATTTCGAGGCGCCCGTGGCCTCCTTCCCCACAGCTCCCTCCTTCCCCACAGATTTAACAAGCTGGGCTTAGACCGAGTGTCCCCCGGGGAGGAGCCTGCCCCCCACGACCAGGTAGAAGAAGCCCTGAGCTTTATGCCCCTTGGCTCCGTACCCCTCGACTCGGAGCCGCTAGTGAGTGTTGATGTGGGCACTGCCCACTCGGCTGCTGTGACGGGTGAGTGAAGGTCCTTGTGAGTTGGGAGGGCTCGCTCTCTCCTTGGAGACCCCTCAGCCCGCCCTCCATTTCTCCCTTAGCTTCTGGGGAATGCTACACATTTGGCAGCAACCAGCACGGGCAGCTGGGCACCAGTGCCCGCCGGGGCAGCCGAGCCCCCTGCCTGGTGGCGGGGCTCGAGGGGACCAAGGTGGTGATGGTGGCTTGTGGGGACGCCTTTACCGTGGCCATCGGTGCAGGTGTGGAGCGGGGTCGGGATCTCGCTGCGCCCTGGGCAGTGTCTGGAAGCTTAAGCGGGCACTGGTGGCAGCCATGGGGGGGCAGCCATGGGGGGGCAGCCGGCCTGTGGCCGGGGAGGGAGCACGGGGTTGGGATCCCGCCTCTGCCCCTCCCCCCGGGCCTCAGGTTCCCCATCGGGGCTCGAATGGCCGCCTCCTGCTGGCCTGTGACCGCAAACCTGGGCACTGGAGAAGCGTCAGGCAGGCTTGCCCCGGGCCGGCGCGGGCAAGGAGCCCCATGGAGCCCAGTGGGGCCTGACCACCCCCTCTCCCGGCAGAAGGAGACGTGTACACGTGGGGCAAAGGGGCCCGGGGCCGCCTGGGGCGCAAGGATGAGGATGCCGGGCTCCCGCGGCCTGTGCAGCTGGACGAAGCTCAGCCCTACACGGTGACCTCTGTGTCCTGCTGCCACGGGAACACCCTGCTCGCCATCCGCCGTGAGTCACCCGCCGGTGGGCGCTCCCTCCTTGTCCGTGTCCTTCCGCCCAGCTCAGGGGCCCCGGAGACCCCCTCCGAGCTTCCGACCGCAGGCGGCTGCCCCTTAGGTGCCCACGCCCAGACTTCTGGGGAGGCTCTAACGGACGCCTGGAGCCTCAGTGGCGTGGGGCGTCCTGGGCCCCCAAGGGCTCCCTGCCAAATTCTGGGCCAGACCCTCTGTCCGGGATGAGCAGCAGCCCCCCCCCCCCCCCCCCCCCCCCCGCCAAAGCACCTGTCCCGACAGAGGAAGCCGGGCGCCCTCCTGGGAGCCTTTCTCAGCCCTCACTGCCCTCTTCTCCCCACGGCTGCTCCCTCTCCCCCACAAAGACTATTTTTGGCCTGCTTGAAGCCTGCCGGGGGAGGGGGGTGGCTCTGCCCATCCCAGGGGCTGAATTGGCGCCCCTCCTCTTGTTTTCCAGCTGCCACGGAGGAGTCCATACCGCCGTGAGGACCTCCAGCTAGATTTCTGCCCCGCAGAGAACGGATAGGCCGGCCTCCTGCCCTCTGTGCCACCCCTAACTGGCACAGGGGGTACTAGCTGCTTTGGCGTGGGCAGTGCCCCCTGGGCAGTCAGGACGTTGCCTCTAAGAAGCTGGCGTGGCTTACCCCCCGAAGGCCCCCGCTATCCCAGCCCCCTGCAGTGCCTGGGCACAGGCCGCCAGCTCATCAGGCATGTGTGCTCACTTCCAGGCCAGGTATGGCCCGCCCCTCCCCCATGCCAGGCCTTCACCACACCCCAGGAGCCCTGGGCCCAACCCACCGGGGACACTGGTTCTGGTAAATAAACTTGGCAGGCGGGAGGGGCAGGTGCCCCCTCTCGGGGCCTCGCCACGCCAGGGCCCAGGAGACGAGCTTTGGTGGGGCGGGCTCTGTGGGTTTCCCCAACACCCCCTCCTGAAATCCAAAAAATGGAGACTGGAGGCCGGGCGCCTGGGTCCAAGACAACATAAGCAAGTTTGGGCTTGTCCCCGTGGGCCAGAGCTCCCCCCCCGCGGTGGAAGGGCACTGCCCCCCCCACCCCGGCAGCCCCACTGCGTGGCTGAGCATCACAGTGGGTTGCACGGCGTGAGTTTCTTGGGGGGAAGAGGGCAGTGTTTGGGGCACCGGAGGGCAGAGCCATAAGGCCGAGAGAGGTCTGAGGGAGGAGCAAAGAGAGGAGAGGGAGGAAGCACTTTATTGACTCTTATTCATGGAACCCCTTTGTGGGGCTTACAGAAGCCGCCTTGGACAGCCCTGCCAGGGCTCAGGTGGCAAGGGGCAGCGGGGTTTCCTCTTGGTGCCCTCAGAAAGGCTTTCGGATGCCAGAGCAGGGTTTGGAGGGGGTGGGCAGGGGGCCGTGGGAGTGGGGGATGGGGGCTAATAAACTGAAGCCAAAGACCAGCTCGTTTGCCTCGGAGTTAATTACAGAGGAGCGTGTGTAGTGAGGGTGGGGGCGCCGCGGACAGGCACCCAAGGGCACGGATAGACCAGGGACCCGGGTTGCCGGGCAGCCGGGGAGGAATGTGGGTGCAGCCAGGTGCCCCAGGGCTGAGGTTTCCTCTGGCGCCGTGCCCAGGCCCAGCCTCTCTCCCTTCCCCTCGGTGCCCTCCCTTCGCTAGTCCGGGCCCGGTGCGAGCTCCCCGCTGGCCCCGGGTTGCCATGCTGCGTGGCACACTTGAACCCCAGGGGCCTGCCACGTGGGTCCGGAGGGAGCTGGGGCAAACCCCGGTCTCTTTCCCAACGCTCGGTTCCGGGAGACGGGGGCTTCCAGAATAGCCGGCTGATTGGCATGGGACCCACCCTACTAGCTGACAGTACCCCCCCCCATCCGCGTCCCCCTCCCCCGCCGGCAGCCCTCAGGCTCCCGAAGAAGTGCGGGCTCGGCTTCGGCCCCGCGGCCCCGCGTCCAGGCAGTCCCCTTGGCCCCGCGGGGGGACTCGCACCGGGCTCTGTGGGTGTTTTTATTTTCCCCTTGGCCCTGGTCCCAGAATCCTCGGGGTCCTAGCCGCCCTCCCTCCGCGGTCAGCGAGGGAGGGCTCCCCGAGCCGCTCCCCAGGGTGGGGTGTAGCTGCCCTTCCCCCTCAGGGGTAAGGAAGGGATGGGGGAGGGAGGCCGGCCCCTCCCCCACTTCCGGAGTGAGCCAGAGAAGCAGACTGGAGGTGAGGGGGGCGTGATTCATCCTCCGTGAATCCTCTGCCCGCTTCTGCCTACCCCGCTTAGGGCTCAAGGCGGGGAGGGGGGCTCGGGGGGGTGGGTAAGGGGCGGTCCGGAGGGAGGGAGCCAGCCTGGAGGGGGTGGGCTGGGTAAAGGCGGCCCGGGGCACACACACACACAGTAGTGGTTCAGTACGAGAGAATGAATGAGAGCTGAGCACGAGGGAGTGAAGGTCGGGGTACCTGGACCAGGCTGGGCAGGGCCGACTGGAGGGGGCCGAGGGGCAGATTGGGGGGCAGCGCTCCTTGCCCCTCCCCCTCCGAGGCTCGGGGCGCGCGGTGGGGGGGGCAGGGGAGGGGGCGGGGGCCGGGCCGGCGCTAGGACCGGCCGGCCTGCCCGGGCTCCGCCCCCGCCCCCGCCCCCGCTCCGCCCGCCCGGGAGGGGCCGGATCATGGACCTGGAGCGGCGGCCGCCGGGGCTGCAGTCACTAGTGGGCCGGCCGCGCCGAGCCTCGCTGGGGAACTGGCTGGCTGGGGGGGCCGCGGGCGCCGGGGCTGGCCCTCACCCCGGCCGCCCGGCCGCCCACAATGCCCGGTTTCGACTACAAGTTCCTGGAGAAGCCCAAGCGGCGGCTGCTGTGCCCGCTGTGCGGGAAGGCCATGCGGGAGCCAGTGCAGGTCTCGACCTGCGGCCACCGCTTTTGCGACACCTGCCTGCAGGAGTTTCTCAGGTGCGTGGGGACCCCCCGGGCCGGGGCGCCGCCGGAGCGAGACGTGGAGGAGCCGCGGCCGGGGAAGGGGGCGGGGGCGGGGGAGCGCGCTGCCGCTGGGACGCCGGGGTCCCACGGGAGGGGGAGCAAGGTTCCGCGGACTGGGCGGGCTGGGGGGGGGGCGGCAGGAGCGGGGACGCTTCCCTTCTGCCTTGTTTCCGCACCTCCGGGGCCCGGACTCGAACAAAGGGGTCGGGAAAGAGGGAGCGTTCCGAGCCCCGGCCGGGAGGGACCCGAGTAACAAAGGAAGGGCGAGCCTTCGGCGGCCGCTCGGGGAACCGGGCAGGTGGGGCCGAGGGTGGGGCGGCCCGGGCTGGGGAAGGAGCGCCGCTGCCCTTTGTCTCATTCCGGAGTCCCCTCCCGAACCCCCTCCGGCCGGAGGTCACCCCCTGCCTCCTCCGGTGGCCCCTCTGGAGCCCCCCAACAATGCGCCTTGACGTCAAAAGAGGGTCGTTGTGACGTCAGCACAATAGGACCCCCCCTTTTTTTTTCCTTCGGTGTCCTTTACCTCTTCTTTCACTACCTTACTTTCTCTTCCGCCTGGACCCTTCCCAGCACCCAGAAGGGAAAGCAAGCTTCTCCAGCCGCCCCACCACCAACCGCCAACCTGGGGCCCGGGGGCTCTAGGGGGAAACCCCGCGCCCCTTTCTAGGCGGGATCCCCAAAGAACTCTTGGAAGAACCCTAGCAGTCCGCACAAACTTGCTCCTGGGCTCAGAGATTCTTGGTTCCTCCGGTCCCCCGCATCGAGGTCTCACGGCTCCCAGCCCTCCCCGTTAAATAGGGTCTACACTAGGGTCTTAACCAGTTTAAAAAGAGGCTTAGAAAGTGCTACCTGGGAGAAGGGAAGGTTGCTAGAGGCAGGGCTGGGTCTCTTAGCCCAGGTCTCGCCCCCGGGGCACCTGATTAGGAAACTGGGGATGATCGATAATAATCGTAGAAGGAATCGGTTAATGGTTAGACTGACCGCTCGGTCTGACGCTTGGCCTCGGGGTCCCTGTATGGGGAGCAGTGGGAGCGGAGGTCACAAGTTCTCCCCAGGGAGCCCCCAAAGAAACCGCCTTTGTCTCCCCCACGGAGCCGGCACGCGACTGATAGGGATAGATTGAACCTGGGATTTCTTGGGTGGAGGGAACTCCCGGCGCGGGTGTGGACCTTCTCTGCGATTTCTCTTCCAAGCTGCCCGGGGCACTGAAGTGGTTAAGTGCTTAGTCCGGGTCACAAAGCCAGCGCTCAGCTGGGAGACCCGCAACGGGGGCTCCTGGTTTGGAAGCCTCTGCTAACGGGGCTTAATCCAGGTGCTGCTTGCATTTATCCGGGGCTGGCTGAAGCAGAGCAATTCCCTGCCCTGCGAACACCCCCCCCTCCTCCCAATATTCTCTCTGTCTCTCTCTCACACATACTATATTCTGTCTCTCCCCCCCCATATTCTCTCTCTCTCTCACACACTATATTCTGTCTCTCCCCCCCTATTCTCTCTGTCTCTCACACTCACACTATATTCTGTCTCTCCCCCCCCATATTCTCTCTGTCTCTGTCTCTCACACACTATATTCTCTCTCCCCCTCCCCCCATATTCTCTGTCTCTCACACTCACACTATATTCTCTCCCCCCCATATTCTGTCTCTCACACTCACACTATATTCTCTCCCCCCCATATTCTCTCTGTCTATCACACTCACACTATATCCTGTCTCTCCCCCCCCATATTCTCTGTGTCTCTCACACTCACACTATATTCTCTCTCCCCTTCCCCCCATATTCTCTCTGTCTCTCACACTGACACTATATTCTCTCCCCCCCATATTCTCTCTGTCTATCACACTCACACTATATTCTGTCTCTCCCCCCCCATATTCTCTCTGTCTCTGTCTCTCACACACTATATTCTCTCTCCCCCTCCCCCCATATTCTCTCTGTCTCTCACACTCACACTATATTCTCTCCCCCCCAATATTCTCTCTGTCTCTGTCTCTCACACATACTATATTCTGTCTCTCCCCCCCCCATATTCTCTCTGTCTCTGTCTCTCACACACTATATTCTCTCTCCCCCTCCCCCCATATTCTCTCTGTCTCTGTCTCTCACACACTATATTCTCTCTCCCCCTCCCCCCATATTCTCTCTGTCTCTGTCTCTCACACACTATATTCTCTCTCCCCTTCCCCCCATATTCTCTCTGTCTCTCACACTCACACTATATTCTGTCTCTCCCCCCCAATATTCTCTCTGTCTCTCTCTCACACATACTATATTCTGTCTCTCCCCCCCATATTCTCTCTGTCTCTGTCTCACACACACTATATTCTCTCTCCCCCTCCCCCCATATTCTCTCTGTCTCTCACACTCACACTATATTCTCTCCCCCCCATATTCTCTCTGTCTCTGTCTCTCACACACTATATTCTGTCTCTCCCCCTCCCCCCCCCCATATTCTCTCTGTCTCACACTCATACCATATTCTATCTCCCCCCCATATTCTGTCTCTCACACACACTATATTCTCTCTCCCCCCCCATATTCTCTCTGTCTCTCACACACACTATATTCTCTGTCCCCCCCATATTCTGTCTCACACACACACTATATTCTCTGTCTCCCCCCATATTCTCTCTCTCTCACACACACTATATTCTCTGTCTCCCCCATATTCTCTCTCTCTCACACACACTATATTCTCTGTCTCCCCCCATATTCTGTCTCTCACACACACTATATTCTGTCTCTCCTCCCCCCATATTCTCTCTGTCTCTCTCACACACTATATTCTCTGTCTCCCCCCATATTCTCTCTCTCTCTCACACACACTATATTCTCTGTCTCCCCCATATTCTGTCTCTCACACACACTATATTCTCTGTCTCCCCCCCATATTCTCTCTGTCTCTCAGACATACTATATTCTTTCCCCCCCATATTCTCTCTCTCACACACACTATATTCTCTGTCCCCCCCCCCATATTCTGTCTCTCACACACACTATATTCTCTGTCTCCCCCATATTCTGTCTCTCACACACACTATATTCTCTGTCTCCCCCCCATATTCTCTCTGTCTCTCACACTCACACTATATTCTGTCTCTGTCTCGATCTCCAGCATTTTCCCCACCCCCTTTTGTCCATGTTATTTTCTCTCCCTCCTGGACCAGGCCAGCTTCCTCCCACTCCCACACAGGAGTGAGGGCAGAGAAAGGTAAAGGCCAGGAAGTTGCCTTGCCAGCCTAGGACACACAGTCAGCTCCCATCTCTGTCTCCCTGCCTGACCATCTGTTCTGATACAGCCCTCCCCCCAAGCCAGTGCCAACCCCCAGGGCACAAAGGGAAGCAGGCTACAGAAGGGGCATTGAGCCCGGGCTGTGGGATGGCAGAGGCAGGCAGCCTGCCTCAGTGATCCCAGCAAACACCCCCCACATTGGCATTGGGGCTCTCTAGGGTGTTTCCAGGGTGAGATTTCTCCCCTTTCCTTTATTTCTACCTTTTCCCTCCTTTTCCCTACCTTCTCTTCTTTCCCACCCTGTCCTGTTCCAGACCCCCCTGCGCCCCTGCCCTATCCCTTCATTCTTTCCCTGACTTAGGAGCAGGTAGTTTTCTGGACCTCCCCGCAGGGAAACCTTCAAGCACCCCACATTTTCCATCCTTCACCCACAAACCACCAGCCCCCTTCCATTCTTCCAGGACTCTTTGTATCAGAGCAGGGGAGTGTGATCTTGCCTGGAAGGCCCTTCCCACCTTCCCTCCCTGGGGCAGCTTGGGACAGAGAGCACCCTGCCCTTTTTTCTCCCACCAGGCCTGGGATTTCATTGCTGTAGGGAACCGAGAGGGAGGGACCCCCTCCACCCCCCCAGCAGGCTGGCACCTGCTTCAGCGAGCTGCTGAGAGGTCCGGATTTGAATCCGGGGCCCAAGTTTTGTTATGTTTTTTATTCCGTGGGCAGCTCATTGTCCCCGATGCCCCCCTCCCCCAACCCTCTGAGTTACTCTTCAAAAGTTCAATCAGAAACTGCCACGGGAAGCCCTCGGAGGGCAGAGAGAAGTGGGGGTGGGGGATCTCCCTGTGGCCGCCCTCCCCTTCCTGCTCTCTCTGGAGGACGTCCAGGACTCCAAGTCCAAGCTGGGAGAGTTCAGCGAAGGCCACCCCTTGCTCTGTCTGCCAGGGCCGAGCACGGGGGGCCGGGAGGGGAGGGGGCTCCAACCTGGCCCTCTGCCCCTTCCTCCTGCAGCGGAAGTCTCAGGCTGCCTTGGCTTTTGTCTCCTGTTCCTCCTGCCAGACCTTCAGGCTTCTTTCTCCAATATACTGGGCTTCTCTTCTCACTCCTGCCCACACATCTGGGTTCTGGCCTCCTGGGCTTCCAGATGTTCCCCCCAACACACACACAGCTGGCCTCCCCGCCCCCTCCTCCCATGGAAGCTCTTGTCTTGGGGGAGGCTGGGAAGGGGGACTGGGCTGCCAAGTCCAACTGCCTCCCTCTCCCCCTCTCCTGCCTCCGGGCCTCTCTCCTCACCTCCCCCACCCGGAAATCCCCTCTTCCTCTCTCTAGGCCCCCGGCCCTCCTTCCCACCGCTTCCACTCATCCTGCCTTTCCCCCCAGGCCCTGGGGGAGATGGGGGGGGCAGGACTCTCTCTGGGGTTCAAGCCTCTTTCTGGGCGCTCATTTAGTTCCTTATAGGGACAGACCCCTTTCCCTCCCCCCAGACTCTCTGGCTCTGGGGTCTGGGCTGATGGAGTCACTTCTGCAGCTGCTGCCCCCCCCCCCCAGCCCAGCCCCCCAGGCTCCTCCAGAGAAGGAGAACAGCTCCCACGGGGGCTCACTCGGAGAATGGGGTAAGGGCAGGGGGCTGAGGGGGGGGCTGGGTCCAACCCTGGCCTCCTTCCTCGTGCCAGGCCCTCAGGGTGGGGGGAGGGGAGCTGACCGGTCCCTTCCCCCTTCTCCCTGGAACTCCTAAGTCAGCACATTCTTGGGAGAAGCCAAGCGGCCCCACTTTGCCCCGGGCGGCTTCTCCCAGACGGGCCGCAGGTAGGCAGATGGCCTGGCGCCGGCCCTTGGCACTGACAAGGGCCGCCGAGCCCCCGGGCCGCTTCTGGGGGTGCTGCCAGGAGCCGCGGTGGGAACTCGGAGCGTCCGGAGCTGCGTGTCTGTGACTCTGGCCCAGTCGGGGGCTCGGACACGGGGGCTCCGTGGGGGGAAGGGGCCGGGCTCTGGAGACTGCGCTGCCACGTGGCCCTTGGAGCCCGTCCTGCCCCTGCCTGCCCCCGGCCCACTCCTCCTGCCTGACTCACACCCGCCTGTCAGGAATGCCGTGCCTGGGGGCACCTCCCAGTGCCCGGGAAGGGGCGACCACGACTTCTAGCCCAGGGGCCCAGGCTAGTGGGAGGGGACGGAGCCGGGGCTGGCTGAGGGAGGGTTTGGCTACAGATTCAGGCGGGGGTCCTGCCACACGCGTGTGCCCAGGGAGGACCATTCCCCAAGGGCTTTGTCTCCTGTCTCCTTCCCAGCTCCCCCCATCATCCCCCGCCCCCTCCCCGCGTTTTGGGGGAGATGACACTGATCCTGGGGCTCCGCAGCACAGTGGCTGGTGGGGGGAAGAGGGGGGAGCTGGGAAGCTTGCCCACTGGAAATTGGAGAGCTGTGATTAAGATGGGGGGGATAGGACGAGGTCCCTTCTTGTAGAGCTAAGATGGGGGGGGCAGGACCGGGCCCCTTCCCGCCCCCCAGCCAGCTGCCACGGGGTCGGACATGACTTAGCAGCAGCTGCCATACTTGGGCCAAATGCTGCCAGCAGCTGCCTTATGTTCTAGTATATCCTCTCTCCTCCTTGGGGAAAGGTTTGTTTTGGGGGGGGGTCCTTCAGCTTGGGGAGGGGCGATGGCGGAGCAGGCTACCATGGAGACTGTGGGCTCCCCACCCTTTGTCTGGTTCTTGCTAAAGGCAGGTTTGGGAACCGGTCTGGCCAGCCTTGCTTGGGGGGGCTGGCCCGGCTGCAGGGGGGGTTGGGGGCGTGGCCATGAGGTTTTCCTCTCTGCCCTGAGATGGCAAAGGCAGGAGCCCAGGGGGGTTTGAAGCGCCGGGCGCAGGGAGGTGGCAGCCCCTGCTAACCCAGAGCCCAGGGCATTTCCCCCTGGGGGGGGGTATCAGGGTCAGGCTTATCTTACCCCCCTCCCCCCTTGTCTTTCCTCTTACAGTGAAGGAGTTTTTAAATGTCCGGAGGACCAATTGCCCCTGGACTATGCCAAGGTGAGCAGGGGGAGCAGAGCGCCCAGCGGCGTCCAAATGAGCATCCCCTCCCCCCCACCCCGGGCCCACTCTGGCAGTTGCTTGCGGGAGGGGGGTGCTGGCAGTCTGGGCGGGAGCCCGCTGCCAATGTCAACTCTGGAGCAAGGGGCTCTGTGTGCCCCCACAAAGGAGGCTTGTTTCCTCCCTTCCCCCACGGCTCTAAACCCGGAGTCACTGGTGTTTGCCCTGTGTGTGTGGCTGGGGGGGCGCTGGGCAGGACGCCCGGCTGGGGGGGGGGGTGCCCGAGGCTCACAGAGACCGCTCTGTGCCCACAGGAAGCCGCCTTCCCGCCCTGTCCCGGGGGCTGGGCCGGAGCCCAGAGCAGGGTCCCCTCCCCCACTGCAGGCCCAGGCCTTGGGAGGATCATTCAGGAGGGAAGCAGAGGGGGAGGGTCCCGGAGCCCCGCTGGGCAGGACTGGCCACCTCTGCCCATCCACGGGGCCCAGAGGGATGGCAGCAGGGGAGGGCGCACGGCTCAGTCCGGACCCACAAAAGCGGAGCCAGAAGGTTGGCACAAGGAGCCTGGGCCAGACTTCTCAGAAGGGGAAACTGAGGCCCAATGTCATGACCTCATTGGGTGAGCGGGTGCCCCGGCCGGGACGGCTTCCTCCGGTGCCCGAGGAGCCCCCTGACCTCGCCCTCCCCTCCCAGATTTATCCCGACCCGGAGCTCGAAGCTCAGGTCTTGAGTCTGGCCATCCGCTGCATCCACAGTGAGGAGGGCTGTCGCTGGACCGGAGCCCTGCGGCACCTGCAGGTGAGGGGGCGCCCTCTGGGCTGGGAGCTGGGGGGGCGCGGCCGGGTGGGAAGTGACCGTCCCCTGTCTGCAGGGCCACCTCAACTCCTGCGGCTACAACGTGGTGTCCTGCCCCAACCGCTGCAGTGCCAAGCTGAGCCGCAGGGACCTGCCCACCCACCTGCAGCGCGAGTGCCCCAAGAGGAGGCTCAAGTGCGACTTCTGTGGCATCGACTTTACCGGGGAAGCCTATGAGGTATTGGGGGGGGGTCGGTGGGGTGTGGGGGGCCCCGAGCCCGAAATCCGGGAGGTCTGTGGGGGCACATGGGGGGGTCTGTGGGGCGTGGGGGGCCCTGAGCCCAAAATCTGGGAGGTCTGTGGGGGCACATGGGGGGGTCTGTGAGGGGACATGGGGGGCCCAAGTGAGGGGGGGCTGAGGTCTATGGGACATGGGGGGCCCCGAGCCCGAAATCTGGGAGGTCTGTGGGGGCACGGGGGGGGTCTGTGAGGGGACATGGGGGGGCCCGAGCCCGAAATCTGGGAGAGAGGCTGGTGCCAGTCAGCGGGGCCACAGGCCCGGATTACCAGCTTGGGGGGAAGGCCTCGGTGACGGATCCTTAAGCTTCCGGGGTGGGGTTTGGGCGGCTGAGACTTGGCATGGAGGATCCCGGCCGGTCCTGAGCTCTAACGCTTTCCTTCCCTGGCCCCCAGAGCCATGAGGGGGTCTGCCCACAGGAGAGCGTGTACTGCGAGAACAAATGCGGGGCCCGAATGATGCGCCGGCTGCTGAGCCAGCACATGATGACTGAGTGCCCCAAGCGGACCCAGCCTTGTGCCTACTGCTCCAAGGAGTTTGTCTTTGATACCATCCAGGTGAGCCTCTTTCCCGAGCCCCGGGCCCCGCAGGCCCAGGGGACAGAGCGCCTGGATTCGGCACCAAGGCCGCGGACCCCTCTGGGGCGCCAGGCTGGGGGGTGGGCCCCTCATGGCGGAGCCCAAGGCTGGGACTCCGGACGTCGCTCACTGCTGTCCCTCCCGCCCAGAACCACCAGCACCAGTGCCCCCGCTACCCTGTGCCGTGCCCCAACCAGTGTGGAATGGGGAGCATCCCGAGGGAGGACTTGCCCAGCCACCTGAAAGAGAACTGCAGCTCGGCTCCCGTCCTGTGCCCCTTCAAGGACGCGGGCTGCAAACACCGGGTGAGTGATCCTGGGCCGGGGTTGGGGGGGGGACCCCCGCTTCGGCCCCGCTCACCCGCCCCCTCCCCCCGCAGTGCCCCAAGCTGGCCATGGGCCGCCACATGGAGGAGAGCGTGAAGCCGCACCTGGCCATGATGTGCGCGCTGGTGAGCCGGCAGCGGCAGGAGCTGCTGGAGCTGCGCCGGGACGTGGAGGAGCTGTCGGTGGGCTGCGACGGCGTGCTCATCTGGAAGATCGGCGGCTACGGGCGGCGCCTGCAGGAGGCCAAGGCCCGCTCCAACCACGAGTGCTTCAGCCCGGCCTTCTACACCCACAAGTACGGCTACAAGCTCCAGGTCTCCGCCTTCCTCAACGGCAACGGCAGCGGCGAGGGGACGCACCTGTCCCTGTACATCCGGGTGCTGCCCGGCGCCTTCGACAACCTGCTGGAGTGGCCCTTCTCCCGCCGCGTCACCTTCTCCCTGCTGGACCAGAGCGACCCGGCCGTCACCAAGCCCCAGCACGTCACGGAGACCTTCCACCCGGACCCCCACTGGAAGAACTTCCAGAAGCCGGGCACCTGGAGGGGCTCGGTGGACGAGAGCGCCCTGGGCTTCGGCTATCCCAAGTTCATCTCCCACCAGGACATCCGCAAGCGCAACTATGTGCGTGATGATGCCGTCTTTATCCGCGCTTCAGTAGAGCTGCCCAAGAAGATCCTGAGTTGAGGACTGGGGTGGGCGGGGTCTCTGCTGCTGAGGGCAGGGACGGGGAGAAGGGGGCGGGCCCCCCCTCCCACGCCCCTCCCCTTTCACCACACTAGGCCAGGTTGCCCTTCCCCCTGCCCGCCGGGCTCCCACTGTGTCCCCCTGCCATGTACCTCCCCCTCAGGTGCCTCTTATTGGTGCTTCCCCCCCAGTCCCCGCCCCCTCTGGGGAAGGGATGGGGGGGGGAATAGGCACTGGGGTCTTTAAGGGCTTGAAATAAATGATCCTTTCTTGGGGGGTCCACAGCTGCCTTGGCCCCTGTCCACTGTACTGTACTGGGGAGCAAGGCAAGCTGCTTGGCCCCCACCCCAAGAGCCATAGGGAGGCGAGGCGGGGCCGGAGTGAGCCTGCCGGAGCTCCAGCCCTCTCCATCCCCTGAAGCTGTGCCCTCTCCGGTTATTTATTGCTCTGGTGCCCATGGGGCACAGCGGGGGAGCCCTGGTTTGTAATAAATTCTGGATTGTGTATTTATTAACTTTGTCCAGCCCTGCCTGTGGGGGGGAGGGGCGGGGATGGGGGGTGGGATTCGTCTCCCCTCGGTCACTGCCCGGCCCCACCTTAGACCCACAACTCCGAGGCGGCCTCCGGCCCCTGGGGCCCGCTTCTGCCCTGGCTGCATCGGACAGCAGCGCCCTCTGGCGGCCACAAGCAGCCCCTCGCCGCTGTTTGGGCCGTGCCCCCTCTGGTGGCCGGACAGAGGAAGCGCGTTCTTCCCCTCCCCCAGGCCTGCTTTTTCCTCGGTCCTTGACTGTGACCTTGGATGGCAGCTGGGAGAACTAGAAAGGGGCCTCCCCGCGGGGAAGCTGTGACCCGAGGCCGGCCTCAGCCTGACCTCTGACAGCCCTTCCTCGGGGCCTACCTGCTGACCGAAGCATGCTGGGAAGGCCACCAGCCCTCCAGCAGCTTCCGTGAGGGGACCTTGTGTGGGGCGGGCGACTCCAAAGCGGGGGCGCCAGTAGTGAGTCCAGGGCCCCGGGGAACTTGCACGGGAAAGAATTTGCATTTTTATTTCATGTCGGTTTCCTCTATCTGTATAGCTTTATGCATTTAGGAAATGCACGGGGCCTGTCCTGCCGGGTGCCCGATTGGCCCCCCACACACCAGAAACCACCCAAGCCAGAGCCCGAGGTTCCCGCACTGAGCCGAGGGCCGGAAGGAGGCAGGGGCAGCCCTGGCCCTCAGGCCCCCATGGCTGCAGCAGCTGCAGCAGCTCCAGCAGACAGGGCCTGGCCCCACTGACCGGGGCCTTCTGGGGGATGTAGGGATGCCTCAAACTCCACACAAAAGTCTCCCAAATGTCCTGTTAAAAACAGGTGATTGTTGAAGACCACCTCAATTTTACAGGAGGAGGCGAGATTCAGAAGGGTGGACTTGCCGAGGGGGTCTGTCAGACCAGCGTTTACAAGGCAGTTCCCGTGGGCCGAGCACGACGCCCACCCAAGGCAGGGGAGAACCCCCGGGGTCCGAGGATCCCCACCAATCCTGTCATTTAGAACAAGTGACCGGGCCGGTCTCCGGGCTAGACTTTCACATGCCTGCTCTGGCCCGAGTGGGGAGGCAGAGGCCCTGATGAGCCGATTACTTCCTCCTCTCCCAACTTCCACAATCTGTGCCCCCAAAACAGTCCTTGGGGAACAGAACAGCCCTCTACTAGAGGAAGGCCAGAGGCTGCAGCCCAGCTCCCCAATGTCCCGGCCATCTTAAAGTCAGTCGCCGCTCCCAGACCCGAGTGTACTCACCCCCATGTCCTGTGTGTTGGGGAGAAGGGGGGCCATGGGAGAAAGCTTTTTATTGCTTTTTTATTTGGGGGGGGAGTAGGAGGAGGGCTAATGGCCAGCTTCCCTCCACTACCTCCCTGGGGCTGAGGCAAGGACAAAATGGGCCTGGGCCTGCCGTACCTCCAGCTTTCCAGAAGGGGGAACCGTGAACACTCGGTGCAGGGAGAGGAAGCATTGTGGGGAGCCAGAGCTCCGCGGGGCCACCACCACACAATCCCATCTAGGTGCCGGGCCGGCCCCCACCTGGAGCTGGGATGCACCGAGCCGCAGACCCAAGGCCTTCTCTCGTGGGCTTTGCGCTCTCTCAGCTCGAGATCTGGTTCTAAGGCCTTCCTGCATTTCTGATGGCCCCTCCAGCTTTCCCATTCAGTCTCATTTAGTCTCCACAACTCTGCAATGTCAAATGTTTTTCATAGAATTTTATTTTATAGAAGAAACAGGGTCAGAATCAATTGGAATCACTAGTGAGTGGTGAGTAGGACTTGAGCATACATCCCATTTACCTCCTCCCTCTGAGCCCTGGGCGGCAGAGTAAGGAGACCCATAAGAAGTCCCGAGTCCTCACTACGTGGCCCTGAAATCACGAGTCTATTTAATAGGCATTAATAGGTTTCGATTTCCACAGCAGTCCAACGGGTAGAAAAAAGTTCCTACCCAAAAGGCCCGTCAGGTAACACAAGGATCACAACTGAGTTCAAGGATCTGGAAGCACTTTTAAATCCTGCATATTTAACGCAAAAAGGAATATCTCAAGGACCCGGGGAGATGGCATTGGAATGGGACTTGTGCCTCTTGGTACAGATTATCACTGATGAGGTACCGGGCCCTTCCCTTAGCAGCTCCTCCTCAGATGCCCAGCCCAGGCCCAGCATACACTGCAGACAGAGCAGAAAAGGGGAGTTAAAACAACATTTTTGGCTTTGCTCTTTTTTTTATTTTTTTTTCTTAAAATTTTCCTGCAGACAAAATAAAAGGAAAAAAAAAAAAAAAGGTTTTCTAGTTTATACCCGTAGCACGTGAGAAGCAGCTTCATATAACCAGAAGGGGTTTGTTTTCATGAGATTACAGCAGCTGTCACAGGGTCCACCCAAGAGGCCTGGCCCTCACCCAGGGCCTCTGGGAGGCCTGCCCAGCGGTGAGCACAACAAAGTCACCTGTTCTGAAGAATTCCAAACCAAGCAGGGTTTGCTAGAGCAGAACAGGCGCTGGAATGAAGAGCTAGGGCTCCACTCAGTCACCTACGTTCCCCTCGATGAAGCCCAGCGACGGGGCGGGAGATAGGGGGCTCCTCTATCTGCTGGAGCTGTCAGTAGTTGTGGAGCAAAAGGGCGTCTGTGTGGAAGAGCCAAAAGAACAGGACTACAATTCGAGGACCTCCCTCCGAAAAACAAAAGAGGTGGCTGGGAACATCTCCAGAGGAACCCCTTTTCCTGAATTGGCTACAAATCTGACATTGGAAACTGTGTTCTAACCGGAAAATAAAATCCACCTCAGACATTCACAGCATTAAATTAAATAGGACAAGGCCAGAAGGCTAGATTTTTACTAGTCATGATGTCACCCCCCACACCCATCAAGAAGCCCCAAATGAAGGGGTCAGGATGAGGGAGGCAGACAATGCTACAGTTTATGAACATGGGGCGGGGGGTGGAGGGAACCCATTTCTCCCTGGGCCAGGGCAGGGGTGGGGTGTGAGGCAGCCTCATGTTGGACCCTTATTGCTGGTGGGGGGTGGGGGTGGGGGAAGAGACTTGCTTGCTCTCTCAACAATCCCCCAAAAAGGGGCTGGAGGAGGGGGCCAGGGGGTTCACAGTACATGATCCATAGACACTGAAGGAGCCAAGGGATTCAGCCTCCTGCATCCCTGCACCAGGAAAGGGACTTGAATTGGATGGTTTGGCTTTAATGCCCGCGAGATCAGCTCCAGTCTGATTTCTTGAAATGGGTCTGAGCCTGGAGAGAGCCACTGTTGTTCTGGCAGGGAGGGGATGAAGGGAGAACTGACAAAGTTTCTTGCTTAACTTCTAGAAAGAGCTTGCTTGCCTAGGGGAGATGGGGGGAGGGAGGAGACGCTGAAACCTGGCTTTGACAGAGAATAGTTTGGAGGAGAGGGGCAGTGGGAGAGAAAAGGGAAGGCAGAGGATGAAGAGAAAGGAACATGGGAGAGACGTCTGGGAAGAGATGGCAAAAGACAAGCCTCCAGTGCTTCTGTGGGCCCCGAGGGGGTGGGCCTCTACCAGTTTTCACACAGACTGCAGGAGAACAATCAGAAACAATAAATTAGGACTTCATGTTGCTATCATCATTTGGCATAACACAATCAGGCATTTTTTTTCTTTTTTTCTTTTCTTAAATATAAGGCAACTCGCCAACACATAATTTAAAAAACCAGTCTTCAGTCACATTGCTTCCGCTCACTAAAGGAGTTTCTTGCTAAACAACAGTGGGTAGCAGACCCAAACCCTCAAATCTTAAATAAGGACGTCATCAGCTCATGTTGACCCCGAGATGCAGGAGTAGGGGAAGCAGGGGAGGGCGGGACACAGAAGAGGGTCTGTGTGGTACATGGCTAAACTCAGCAACTCAACAAGAAATGGAGGGAAAAGAAAAACAATTATAGACCAACTATGTGACTACAACTCAAAGGAGAGTGGGGCTGGGGCTGGGAGGGAGAATTGAGGAAATCCTTACAAAGAAATGTCTACGTTTTCATGATTGAAAACCATTTGTAAAAGTCTTTTAAACAACTAGAAGCTACTTGATCGCAAAAGGTGAGTGTCTTTGTGTGTACGTGTGTGTATGTGTGTGTGCGAGTATGTGTATGTGTGTATGGGTGTTCATGTTCGTTCTGAAGGAGATGGGCAGGGGAAGGTCGATTCCAAAATCAGTAGGTCTCCAGATACTAAAACCATGCTCCTGTTTGGTAAAGAAAGAGTTCAGAGCTTAAGGCTTTGTGTTTATTTTTTTCTTTTCCTTCTTAAGCTGAGGGGCTGACACACGAGGTGGCTAGTAGGTGGATGTGCCCTCGGGGCCATTCACACACATCGCTACTCAAACTTCCACACTACATTCATACAAAATATTACATTAAAACTTACAGTGTAGAGCAGTAGTCTTAGCCAGTGGACAGAGAAAGAACCAAATGCATTTGTACTTTTTTAAAAATTGGGTTGGGGGAGGTTTTTAACTCCAAACTCCAGTGTGATCCTCCTCCTTTATCCCACAGAGAGAGGTATGTGTGAAATCGGGTGAGCGGACTGGGGAGGGACAAACAGATCCCCCTACCAGGTGTGTTCTGCACCCACTGCTTTTGAGAAGGAACAGGAACAAAGCATCAAACACAAAATATAAGACCAGATTTTGGAAGGGCTGAGATTTATGGTCCTTCCCAGGCAGCATGTGTGATGATAAGCCCACCACAGGCCCAGGAACAGACCGGATATCAAACCAGAGTCAAGAGCTGGAATGGGATGTTATGGATTTTCCAAGAGGTCTACGCTGAGAACTACCGATAAGTGGGGTCTAAGAAAATCTAAGTAATCTAGTTTATTTCAAGGGGAAAAAGGAAGCAGAAAGAAGCCAAGTTCAGAAATTCTAAGTGTGGAGGGCCACTCGTAGCCCTGTGGCTGTTTGTGGGCACAACTGTCTTAGAAATTCAGGGTTAGGTTTGGTATTGGGGGAGGGCAGAGGTGAAGAATGAGGGTCAAAATGACTAAAAGTGTGGGACCCAGAGGGAAGAGAGGACATAAGGCGCATGGAGGAAACCAAGAAAAACTCTGTTTTGAGATTTCTTGAACTAAAAAGCTGACAGTGTGGGGAGCGGGCAAAAGGTGAAGGACAATGGTGTCCCCGCCATCAGAATAGAGTAGTTCTCCCAACAATAGTGAATTAGAAAGATCACAAAGGAGTTTATGAAAGTTAAAAAACAATTCATTCAAAATTAAGACTAAACTTGTGTGTGTCTCTGTGTGTGTGTGTCTGTGTGTGTGTATGTGTCTGTGGTGTATTTTGTGTCTCAAGAACAATGGCACCTATCTATAGCCAGGATGTTGAATATGAAGATTTCGACTATCTGTAGGTTCCGGGGCCCGACTGCCCGGGGGGCGGTGGGCCTTGCTCAGCATAGCCAGGCTCTGCTCACGGAAGCAGGCCTGCTGGAAGTCCCCACTTAGGTAATCTACTGTTTGCATCAAGTTATTCTGGCCAGGCACCGTGCCGGCCCCAGCCCCTGCACGATAGTGGGCCCCGGCAGCGGCACAGTCGAGGGTTGCACCTGCAGGCTGCCCGCCGTGGAAGGGCATGGCGAGGTCCTGGGACCCGGAGCTGTCGCTGTTGGGAGTAGGCAGAATGTTGTTCCACAGGGGTTGGAAATAATGCCCGTTGGGGTAGGCCAGTGGGGCCGCCGGGCCATTGACGGGTGGGGACGGGGTTGGCTTCTCCAGGGGCGGTTTCAGGTGGAAGGGCTGGCCCATGCAAAGTTCTTGCGGGTAAGCAGGCGCCTTGCTCGTGAAACCTGGCCCTGCCATTTCGCGCCCGGAAGGAAGCTTGCTCGCCAGACCGCCGGCAGAACTGCCACCAGCCTCACTGCACATCTGCTGCAAGTGGGCCAACTGGTGCTGGTTCCAGGCCACTGGCTTGAGGTCGCTGGAGTAGCTGACTGTTGCCCGATTGATCCCCACCATCGGCAGGTTAACAGCACCGGTGGTGGGCATTGCTGTGGCAACAGTGTGCTCCACGGGGTTGACCACACAGGAAGGCATCGGGGTGGGGACGCTGTGGGTCGACACGCGAGTGCTCGCATTTATGAGCAGGCTGCGGCTGATGGGGCTGGGGTTGGCGATCTGCCCCTCGCACACTGAGGTAGTGCCGATGCCTGCCCGCGTCTGGCAGAACTGGTTGATCTGGTGGACGATGCTGCTCAGGTCCGGGGGCTGGGTCTGCTGCAGAGTGGCCGCCATGGAGAGGGGAATGGTTGAGGTAGACACGGTCACATTCGGTGGGGCGTCTGCGTCTGGCATCTTCCGGCCCCCATGCAAACCTGGCTGCAGCAAGGGGTTGGGGGGGTGTTGCAGGCCCTGGTGAGCCATGGTCGAGGGGTGGGCCAAACCCTGGGGCTGGGCCAGAGGCTGAGGGTGGCCCAAGCCCTGCTGGAGGCTCTGGGAATGGGACAGTGCCTGGGACTGTGGGATACCCTGAGGGTGTGGCAGCGTCTGGGGCGGGGCGTGGGCCAGCGTCTGTGCGTGCTGTAGGGCCTGCTGGCGGGCCAGGGCCTGGGCCTGGGGGTGGGTTAAAGTGCTAGGTGCAGCGTACGGGGCCGACGGGGGGTTCATGACGGCCTCCGGGAGCAGCCGGGCACGGGAGCCGTCAAAGTCCTTGACGATGCTTTTGGCCGGCACTTTGACGATAGCGAGGAGGCCGGCCTTGGCAGTGGCCTGGGCTGGGTAAGGGCTGTAGCGCTGGGTCGATGTGTCAAGTCCGTTCACAGTACGGCGAATGTGTTTCCGCTGGGGAACCTTGACGCTGTTGGGGAAGATTTTTATAGTCAGTGGGTTGTTGGCGACCTTCTTAGCATACGCATCCAATTCGGCTGGGGTGGGGTAGTGAGCAGTTCTCATTTTCTGTGTAGTGTCCCCTGTAGGCAGAGTGAGAGAGACAAAGGGGGAATGGGGGGGCAGGAGAGGAGAGAGGGGTACAGGGAAAGGACGGAGGAAGAGGGGAGCTCATCAGTGCCAAGGAGACCAAACCAGCCCCTCTGGCTTCTGCCCCCCTACGAGCCCTGCATGAAAGCGTGGCACTCACACAGCAAGCATAAAGGAGGAGAGACGGGCTTCCCCTGCACTCCAAACTCATCCTAAGGCCTGCCAGGCCGGAGCATTCGAGAATGGCGCGCTAACAACCCCCCGCAGGGACACGGAGGGAACGTTCCCACGTTCCAGAGCAAGTTGACAAGTCTGGGGAGGCGGCTTAGCCACATCTCTATGGGAGCTCCAGGGATGGGAGGAGCCCAGGGCCGAAGGGCCACTGCCCTAGCCCACTGACGTGCTCAAGCTGTTCCCAAGGACACGGGAGGCTTGGGCGGGAGCCCTGGGACAGATCTACAAGCAGGAAGGCTTCCTCTCTGCTCTGAGCTCTGGGTGATGCTAACAGTCCAAACAAGATGGGGGAAGGAACCCCAAAGATGGCACACGCACACCATGGTAACCTCCCATTCACCTTCAGAGCTGCTTCACTATCTGGACAAAAGCTACTTATTGCCAGTGGGACAGACAAGGGGACTGGGAAGAAGCTTTCTGGGGGAAGGGGGAGCATATGCACTTCATCTCACAAGGAAAATCTTTTTTTTTTTTAGTCTATTTTTATTTTATTTTTTATTTTAAAATAACTTTTTATTGACAGAACCCATGCCAGGGTAATTTTTTACAGCATTATCCCTTGCATTCACTTCTGTTCCGATTTTTCCCCTCCCTCCCTTCCTCCCCTCCCCAGATGGCAAGCAATCCTATACATGTTAAATATGCCACAGTATATCCTAGATACACTATATGTGTACAGAACCGAACAGTTCTCTTGTTGCACAGGGAGAATTGGATTCAGAAGGTAGAAATAACCCGGGAAGAAAAACAAAAATGCAAACAGTTTACATTCATTTCCCAGTGTTCTTTCTTTGGGTGTAGCTGCTTCTGTCCATCCTTGATCAATTGAAACTGAATTAGATCTCTTTATCGAAGAGATCCACTTCCATAAGAATACATCCTCATACAGTATCGTAGTTGAGGTACATAATGATCTCCTGGTTCTGATCATTTCACTTAGCATCAGTTCATGTAAGTAAGGAGAATCTTCTAATAGGCTTGGTTAAACTGAGCCCTCAGTTGCTGTTTTTCTAAGGGTGAAAAAACACAATCTGCTTTCCTGTGGAAAGACAGCAACAACCTGCTCCGAGTTTCATTCACTTTAACATTCCCTGTTCTTTCTCATCTCCTCCTGCCTCCCTTGGGGAGGAGAAATGGTCACTGGGAAGGGGCTGAGAGCGAGCAAGGCTCTGGGGAGAACAACAACCTCGAAGCTGCTGGAGAGCTCAGTCTCTTCTTCTCTACCATCTCTCTTCAAAGTGCGGGGTTCCCTCCCCCTGAGCCTTCAGGATTATGTAGCCCATGGGATAGCCCAAAGGAAATAATAGATGCTTAATTAATGTTCAATGAATGGTAAGACTGTGGGATGGCTTTAAGCATGGACCTCAACCCAGGTGGCCTGGCCTTGATCAGCACAACTGTTCTGTTGAGTTACAAATCAATCTGAAGAACACTGGGCTTCAAAGCTGAAAGACAAGGGTGACTCCTCACCCTTCTGATGCCTGCTAACTGGCAGAATTAGTTCAAAAAAACTGTATGCTTTCCAAATAGTGGCGTAGGTACATGGACAGGAAAGGTTCAAAGCCAATTCCCAGTGGCAGCACAGGAGATGGATGAGAGTTGCGGGGGAGGGAGGGGTCACGTAAAAAGCAAGCATTCAATTAAGTATTCGTTGGTTTCATCGGTTTTGGAAAGTGAGGAGGGGGCACCAAGACTGAAAAAAATTATCCAGGGTCATGTGGCTCTCAAGAGGTAAAGAAACCCAATCTTATGCATCAAATAATGTAACCGGCTGCAGAAAAATGGCAAGTTAGTGGCTCCACATCCCTATGTTTAAAATTTCAAATGGGTACCATGCACAGACAGAATGGAAACAGCCATGTTCAACTGCTGGTGTCCCCCTCCATTCCACCCCTCCTTATCTCCTTTGGAGGGACCCTACAGTCTGCAGGTGCAAGAGCTGCTTTGCTCCAAATTAGCATGAACACTCATTTTCCTCTGATGGCCTGGCTCAGAGAGACCTGGTCCTGGGGAAGCCCAGTGTCACACACATGGGTCCTCTTCTCTGGCATCAACTCATCCACTGATTTCATCAAGAAATGAGAAGAGTTAGGGGGAGGGGTACAGAAACTCAAAGACAAGGAGAGGAAGAACACTGGCTAGCAGACTAAGCTTGCCTGATCAGACTAAGGAGAAGCTGTAGCTGTGGTCTTGAGGAATCTGTCTTAGGCCATATATTAGATGCTAATCTTGAAAAACGGACTGGGTTTTTGGCCAAGCCAATGCTTGCTCCAAACGCATCATTGCCTGAGTGCATGACACATGAGAAGGTCCCTGCTTTGTAAGGACCGGAGACTGTGAGATCTCGAAGGCCACTGCAGGAGAACAGTTTTTGTAAACACCAGGACCACAGACAACATAGGCGGTCATCTGAACAGAAGACAGGCAGACCAAGTTGGGGAAGAGCTTTTCATAGTGGATCAAACAAAGCTGGGAGAAAGAGAGTTCTTAAGCCTTATTTCTCTATGAACAATTTACACTTTGTTGGCTTGAGACAACTCTGATAAGATCATTTGCACCTGTCACTTCCTATGTGCACAGAAAAGAAAGAAAAAGGGCAGCTGTTTTTTAAGAAATGTTCACTAATTTTTTGGCCACAAGACACTGGAGGTCCTAGTACCATCTAGTACACTATCTGGAGCAAAGACAAGCGGAAGGAACATCCATAACACTAAAGGAGTGATCCCTTCCAGGAAGCTTTCATTCAAAGGCAGACTGCAGGATAAAGTTCCAAGAGAGCCCTGGGTTTGAAGCTCACCTCTGAGACAAACCATCTGGGGGACTCTGAACTAGGGATATGACTTATGGGGAGTTTGCTTATTCATCTAAAATATAGAGACAATATCACTTGCAATACTTCCTGAAGCTCAAATGAGATAATACAAAGTAATTACTGGCTGGAGACAAGGGCATATAGTTTTGAGATTGCAAGAACTGAAAACTAATTCAGAGATTACCTGATAAATGAGGAAACAGAAGTCCAAAGAAAATCTGCACCACCTCAAAAGGCTCACATGGTCTAGAACTTTTGAGGAGAGGGAGAACTCTGGTTTGGGAGGAGGGAGAACACCAGATAAGAGACTCAGAAAGGAAAAGGCAAAGGCTGACAAGGTAGAAAGATAAAGTAAGCAGAGTAAGTTGTAGATTCATGAGTAGGGAAAGCTGGTCAAAGAAGTGGTCAGCTGGGGGGCCACTATGGAGCTGTTGAAACTCAGGAAAAGAAGTAAAGTGGCTCTGACAAGTTATTAAGCAGCTGCTCTGCTGGGGGAGGAGAAACACAAGGAGTTCTAATAAAACAAGGCCAGGGTGCATCATGCAAGAACTAATTTGCCGAATTTAGAGCCAGAGGAGCTAGGTTCAAATCTGGGCTCTTAGTAACCTCTGGGTCTGTTTCCACACTATACAGAAATTAAGCACAATGCAGACCTTGGAGGAGATAACCTCAGGCTTCTCAAATTGAAATCAGATTCTCTAAAACGGCAATGTTTCTTACACAGCCAAGAGGCTCTCTCTGTTCCCAGTATAAACTGCCCTCTCCAGGATGAGGGAATGGCCTCCACAATGAAGGTCCTTAAGAACAAAGGGCATTCCTAAAGGGGAAAAAAAAAGTGGGAAATCAACAAAGAAAAAAGAGATGGAGTTGGAGAAGGTAAATAAAACTTGATCTTTGTCAGGTGGCTGGAGAATAGATGGAGCTAATGGAGGAAGGGAAGAAAAAGGAAAGCTGCGCTATGAGGACCAGGAAGGGCTCTATGAAGTTTGATAACCTTCAGAGAAGTGGTCATGTGAGAAACCACCCAGAAAAGGAAAATAAGGTGGGACTCCTTGTCCTGCCCCTTCTTCTCATCAAGTCCCCCAGACTTGTCAGTCTTACCAGGACATTTAGCCAAGAAATGAGAACATTCTTACACTTTTTAGAATGGATGACAACTATCTCCTGGGGATTCATGGGTACAGAAGATACTGTCCAAAGAACCTAAAACCGTTGCCAATAGTTGTGAAGTCTACAGCAAGAAACCAAAAAATATAGAAACAAAGATTACATTTTCCTCACTGATGGCCATTGAAATCAAGGGATAAAGAAGAGAACAGCTGGCTAAGAAGGTAGATTAGATTCTAATAGAATTTGGACTTCTAGACTATGGCTTAAAGATGATATATTCCTTATCCTCACAAAGGCTGATAAGAAGGTGGTTGCCTGGTGTTTTTGCAAGTGGGGAAAGGATGGGAGCAGTTTCAAGGTGGAAAGAACAAAGGCTACCTATGACATCCCCAAAGCTAGATATTACAGAGAGTAGTTACAGAGAGTTTGTCCCAAGAGACAAAATCCAAAGAAATCATCAGTAGTAAAAGCCCATGACTTCAAATGTCTGTATTGTAAATGTTTGAGTTTAAACAGACAAGAGGACCTGAAGACATTAATACAAGCCTCCTAAGGATTCACTGAGATTTGGTAGGATAAAATCTACCATTGTCATGAAGCTCTGGAAGAGTTTTGTTTTTAGAAGAAAGAGTTAAAGGGGGGTAAGAGAGGAGACAGAGGGGGAAGAGTATGACAGTGATAGTATATTCAACATAGGGAAATCAGGAAAAGGGTGAAAGGAAGCAGAGCTCAGGACAAAGAACATTGAGGTGAAGATCAGCAAAGGGATAAAAGAAAATACTTTGTTAGAAGGATATTCTAGCCTACCTAGATAGAAAGTAGAAATAAACAAGTTAGGGAAATAGATCACAAACCTGGCATATAGGTAGGATATAGCAGTGATGGAATACGTCAAATTATCTACACATCTGGACAGAAGTAGATCAGACTGACTTGCCCTAATAAGAATTTTGTCCTTAAAGATGGAAAAACCAGCGAGTGTGAAGTCTATACTAAATCTGATTTTCATAAATAGGGAGGAACAAGTATATGGTGTAGAAAAAGCTTGAATACATTGAGGTTAAGTGACTATTCACTCCTTGATTTTTCTGGTAGAAGAGAAGAAACCAGGCATTCTCTGAAATAAACTAAATCTGAGGGGAAAGATTTTAAAAGAGTCTTAGAAAAGTAAGTAGGATTTCATGCATGGACAAAAATTCTATAAGGTAAATCATCCCAGAGAGTATCCATAGACAACAGCTACTGCAAAAGAACTGCAGATATGAAAAATCCTGGGAAACTTAAGTAGCCCGGAGAAGGGCAAATGTGTTGTAAACTAGGTAACAGAGAACACTACTTCGATTCCTGGCAAAATTAGTTCGCAATGGTTTCTAAGCATTTAGACATTTCCAGACAACCATGAATTGTGGGATCTCGGGCAGGTTACATCACTTTCATCTCCTTAGATTTCCTCAACTGTAAAATGGGTTTATCAGCAGTCCCTAACTTATAGGATGGTGTAAAGCATTTAGCACAGAGTTTGGGAGGAAAAAGGTGCTATAGAAACAGGAAAGGTCGGTAATTAATTATAAAAGCCAACTCTAGCCAAACTGAATCTTATCTACATTTGAAAGGGCCAGTCAATTACTGGAACTCCACATACATTATTTTTGTGTAAAAAATAGGCCTGTGCACTGGCATCAGGGACCTAGATGAAACTTATTAAATGTGATGATAAAACAAAGCTAAAGGATAGCTAGCTAACAGGACAGGGAGCCAGAACTTGCAACATGGTGGCACAAGGGTCTGCTACAATTCACTCAGGGTAAAATGTAACATCTGATAGAGGTTAAAAAAGCAAACTCTAACCCTTTGATACTTATTGGGCTTATCTATCAAAGAACCCATGAATAACAAAGAAACAAATATCAGCATATTTCTAGCAGCACTTAAAACTACTGTATTTCCTTTTTTGTTATGTTGTAGCAGCACTTTTTGTGAAAAGCAAAGAAATAAAAACAAAGTAGATGTTCATCAATTGGGGAAGACTAAACAAACCATGGTACACGAATGTAATATTACATTACTGTGTTGTACGAAAGGACAAATATGACCAATATAAAGAAGCATGGGAAGAATGACATAAACTGATGAAGAGAGAAGAAAAACCAGGTAAACAGGGTATATGAATACAAAATAAATAAAAAGTCACAAGAAAATAAAAAAAGTGAATGCTGCAAATGATTAAGAACAAGCAGAGCCTAAAAGAAATATGACAAGATCTCCCCCGCCCCAAAATAAGCTCCTCCGCAGAGAAGAGATCCACAAGTGCTGTACAATGCACATATTTTCCAGACTTTTTCAGCATAATGATCAGTTATGTGCTTTCTCTAATTTTTTTTTTGGGGGGAGGGGAGTCTTTCTATGGGATGGCTCTCTGAGATGGGAAAAAGAAAAGTTACTAACAGAAAGATCCCATAATTACAAGGTTGGGGAAGAATGATCAGAGTACTTTGTCAGCTAGAGAGCAGGAGTTTTTTTAGGGGGAGTTAAAATCCAATAAGCTAGCAATAGAATGAGACAGCAAAGAAGGTAATGGAATCTTAAAATGCTTAAAAAATGGCACAGGTTCCAGGAAAATGCTCCCTTTGCTGGGTGAGGACTAGGGGTTTGAGAATCACAGTAGGAAGGGTACTGAGAGGCTAGAGGACAATCAGAATGTTGAGAAGCCTTGTGTCCCAGGTGCCATCAGATGAAGGAACTTGACATGTTTAAACTGAAGAAATAGTGGGAGAGAGGTGGGGTAAGATAAGAATTGTCTTAAAGTATCTGAAGGGCAATCACATGGAAGAGAACTTCAACTGGTCCCATTTGGGCTTATCGGGCCAAAGTAGAAACAACTAAACAGAGTAAATTTTGGCTTAATGTCAGAAGAAACTTTCTAGCCATCTAAGTGTCCAAAAGAGACAGAAGCTGTCCACAAGGTGGTGGGCTTTCTCTCCTTGGAGGTCTTTCACTTGTGGGGCAAGTTATCCTTTCAGGCAGGGATAATCGAAATCAAAATCCTTTCCAAGGACAAAATTCTGTGATCCTGTATGAGGAAAGAACCTTCTACCATTTAACTATCACTATGTAAAGAGACAGGCTGGGAGGAAAGCTGCTATGCCAAATCCTGCTCCACTGTGTCAGAAAACTACAGAATGAAAATTTGTAACTTCAGCCCCACCATGGAACAGCTAATTTCATTAACCACACACAGACTTTGCATTGTGGTTAACCAGCAGCTGGCTGGCTGGGGACCAATTTAATTTGTTTCTGGAAGAGGAAAGGTACCTCTGACAAAATTCATGGAGAACTGGAGAGTTTTCCCACAGCCTGGCACAGACGAAACCCAATGAGCAAATGAAGCTGAGGCTTCGGGTACAAGGGGGAAAAAACAATCAGACACATCCACAACTGAAACAGGCTATGGGGGGCGAGCAATAAAACCCCACTAGAGGTCTTTAATCAAAGACTAGATGGGGGGAGGAGTGACCTGACTCTTCTATGATTCTTCCACTGCTCTAAATCCTCTTCCCTTGGAGCATCTCATCACTGCCTTCAAATATATCCTACTCGGACAGTGCCCCTTGAAGTCATCAGGCCCAGTGGTCCCTGCCCTGGCAGCCCTGGAAGAGGCTCTAATAAGCGTGTCCAAATGAGCATGCTGAATAACAAGGGGTTTAAGGACCCAGTGACAGCAAGAAGCACCCCCTCAACTATCCCAGGGAAGCAACTCTCAAATCTCCCAGATAAGCGTCATTTTGTTTTCCAAGTCCTGGTGGCTCTAATCCCAGCACGTTGAGGAACAAGGCCAAGTGAAAGGAGTCCTGGATCAGCATCTGCACAAGCTGACAGCACAACAGGTAATTTACACTCTGCTTCCACCTACCTTGACACGATGAAGTTTAGAGTGAAGTTCTTCTCTAGGATCACCCCTCTCCCCACCTCCAAACAAAGCACCCAACACATTGTTGTTCAGTCATGTCTCACTCTTGAGACCCTGCTGTGTGAGGTTTTCTTAGCAGAGGTACTGGAATGGTTCTCCAGCTCATTTTACAGACCATGAATCTGAGACAAGCAGAGTTAAGTGACTTGTCCAGGTCATACAAAGAGCAAGTATCCAAGGTCAGATTCCCTGGCACTCTATCCATTTCGTCACCTAGTTGACCCTTTATAATTTATAAAAGCATCCACCATGGAAGGTGGCAAAAGGAATAAATAAGATCTGGAAAAGTTTTCTCCACAGCAGATCTCACTGAAACCTACAGGGTGTCCCTCATGTTACTGGTATATGATTAGGCACCTGTTTCCTGTTACTGATAACCCAGGTTAACTATATGGAGATTTGGCTCTCATTCTGACCATACCACTTACATTTCTGAAGTCCAGTGTTCATCTGCGTGTAAGAGAGAAGCTGAAAGGACAGGTCACTTGGCCCAGGCAGACAGGCTAGCATGGCAGACCAGCATCAACATAACATGGGGCAGTCACTCACACTGGAAGAAAAGGAAACATGGTCAGGATGCAAAAGGCAACACACATTAGCAAGTACCTGGGAGTGGCGGGGCTATATTCACCCCTAGGTTGTATGTCCAGGCCCCAAGATTCTCCAAATATGCAATTTAATTAGCAGCACTCCGATGAAAAATTTACCCACCATTTATCTAATTGTAGTAGCAGTTGACTCCCAAGTTACTGTGGTTAAAGAGACATTTTGAATAGTACAGCTGTGTGCTTAAGAGTGGAACAATTAGAAAATTACTACCTGTCCACATGGTTAAGTGACAAGTGTCATTCTTTCTGGAGATACATTATACCCACCCCCTCACCCACCAATGGGACCATTTGGCATTCGAGCTTCCTACCTAAAGAATGAACTTCCAATTCTGGAAGTTACTTTGCAATAGGGGCTCCAGAAGCTGCCAGAAAGCCTTCTGCATTTAAGTCACAGGCATAAAACAGCACCATCATGTTGTGGCCAATCTCAATTGGCTAAAGAGATTCTTCCTCCCCCTCCCTCCCTCAAAAGTAGAACAAGGTCTTTGAGGGAACTCCCCACCCCCACCCCCCAGTATTCTGTCTCAAATTAACTTTAATTTGGGAGAATGTCAAAGGTTCTTGGAGATAGGAAGCAGATTGTTTCCCGAGGCCACTTCCTGACTACTTTGTGACTTTTAAAAGTCACACAACTTTTAGGTAAGTGAGAGAAGGCCCAGCCAAGTTCACAAATAAGTAAACTGAGTCTTAGAATTCCCTTATCCCACTTGTCTGTCCCATATTTATATAAATGGCTTTTCAGGGCAAAAAGACCTCCTGTTACTCAGAATGAAACAATACACTTGTCTATGTCCCTGTTTAGCGCCCAACTAAGATGGACAAAATTGAAAGTTTCCCCAACAAAAAATTTTAAGGAAAAAAGAAACAGGAGCTTAATTGATTGGCAAAAGGCCTCTATGGAGCACATAACCTCCAAGTTTAGCCACCCTGGACAATGACAAGGTAACATATTTACAGACTACAAGAATGATTCTCAGACTGACAGTCATTAGCTCAAATTTCATCCTTAGAGGAGTATTCTTGGCCAAGATATAGGCTCCATAAGGCAACTCATTTTTAAAATGTAAGCACTAAGTTGGAAATTTCTTCCTCTAACAACAAAGAAAATTAGGGAAATGCCTGGAAAGTTCAAAGGTTAAAATTACAGGGCTTTGAAACACCTCTCATCCCTCACATTTCCTAAGAAGGAAAATCAATTTTATCAGAAAACTCGTTGTAATGTTTACAACAATGAACAACCAGAGTGACTTTGTAAAAAGATTTGCTCAAGTACTGAGTTTTAAGACAGGAACTAAAAAAAAAAGAAAACAAAATAAAAATCACATGCCTCATAGGTGATAAGATTATATACCCTAGAAAGAGAAACTTGGCTTTTTAAGTCTGTGGGTAACTGAAAAGAAGTCACAGGGTTCCCCTAGTAGCTCACTGAAGTAGAGATATTAAAAATCTCTCTTGATGAGGGAAATAAGAAGCATTTAGTGGCCAACCAACCACACATGAATGAGAATTCTTCCTCTTTATCTGAATCCAGTCAAGAGCAAATGCCAATTAGGAACTGAGAATATTCAGTCAGTTCTAGAATTTTCAAGAGCAATCTCAGGAGAGAGGAAACAAAGCAATGAAGTCAGTGATACTCTAGTCTTAAGCCTTATGAAGAAGTATTCTGATCCCAAAGTAAACGAAGTAAATGTTACAGGATTAAAAAAATCTAAAAGATGAGTGCTGTGGAAAGTAACAGCTACACATCATACGTAGTATTAATGCTAAAATCCTTAGAGGTTGTTAACAATGGGCCTAGTTTTTATGACTTGATTCAGTGACCTCAGGACATCTTACACCCTAATTATTAAGGACTCAAAAGAACTTCTGTTGATGTGGGTTTTATCTACAGATACAATATTAGCAATGAAAACATCTTATTATGAAAATGGTTTTGACCTCAAGGACCACCTCCCACGCCCAACAAAGTTTTAGTCCTCTCACACACAACTGGGGAACAGATGGCTAAATGGACAGTACTTAGGAATCAGGAAGACCCAGCTTCCAGTCCTTCTAATACAGCTGTGCTACCACAGTTAAGTTTCAAGCTCTTCACCCAACTCCCTGAGACAATCTGATTCAGATGTGCAGCTCCACATTGAGGAGTTCCACAACCCCAAGGACACTTAGAAACAACCTCAGAAAGGAAAAATAATCAATATCAGGCCGGTCTCTTCCTCAACCATTTTCACCTTTGAAAAACAAAAATGTTGACAATTACAATTATACAATAATCAGAGTCTGCTGAAATCTCTTACTTTGTGTACCACCTCTTTTCACCAAGTCTGACTCACAGAAGATATAGTTAATACAACTATGAATGCAGCTAAATACGATTGTACAAATTCATGAGTCTTCAAGGGAAGGATTCTCTAAGATAGAGGGACAACCCATGCAAGCAAAGGCAATGAAATCGGGGATAGATTACTATTGTATGTAAGAAACAGCAAGATGATCAGTTAGGATGGATTGTGCCAGTTCTTGAAGGCAACTAAATATAAAATGAGGCTGGAAAAGTAGGTTGGGACCCAGTTAAAATTATAAAAACCAAATAAGTCAAGTCGATTACAATTTATTAAGTGTTTATTCTATGTTTTAAGTAATGAAGATAACAAAAAAGGGGGGGGGACTGCTCACAAAGACCTCACAATCTAATGTGAAAAAATATACAATTACATATATACATATATGTACAAATAATACATATATACAGGATATAAAGGGGGAGAGGGACATTGGTTGGTGTCTCAGAAAGTATTAAGAAGGCCTAGGAAACACTTCTTGCAAAAGATGAGACTTGAAGCATCCAATCTCACTAGATTATGGAAAATGTGGAGGATATAAAAGGGTCAGGTTATGAAAGATTCTAAAACTCAGAGGATTTTTATATTCAATCTTGGAGTTATAAAGTCAACTACTAAAGGTTAATGAATGGGATGGTATGATCAGACCTGCCTTTTAGAGGAAGATCAACTTCACAACTGAGTGAAAGATGGTTTGGAATGGAGACCAAGAGTATGCTATATATAGCACCAGTCCAGGTGTGAGATGCTGACAGTCAGTGGTGCTAGTAGGTAGGTGCTGACAGGTGATGGCAGTGAGGGGTGGAGATGGGGGAAGAAGATATACTAGAGATGTTATTTAAAGCAGAAACAAGAGCACTTCATAATTAATTGGATTCTGAATGAGAGAGTGAGGAAAGGGCTAAAGATGAAATCTAAGTTGCAGGCCTGGGTGAATGGCAGCATGGTAGTGACCTTGACCATAATAGGGAAAAAGGAAGTTAGGCAGAGGAAAGGTTCTAGGGAAATAAAAACTAATTCAGTTTTGGATAAGTTTAATATGTCTACAGGACATCCCTTTGGCCAATCCAAATAATGAACAATTGGAAATATGAGGTCTATATTTGGTCCTAGAAACAACAGAAAGCCAATGAAATTGATAACAGGGAAGTGCCATGGAAGTGACCTGAAGTAAGGTAGTGACTGTGTGAGTAATGAGAAGGTATCAAATACGAGAGATGCTACAGAGACAGAATCAGCAACTAATTAGGTTGGGGTGAAGAGTCAAGGAATTACTGAGGTTGCAAACCTGGGGAAGTAGAAGGCTGGTGGTAACCTACAGAAATAGTCAATTTTTAAAATGTGGTGGGGATGGGGAAAAGAAGAAGTCTATTAGGACTTGCCAAGTTAGATTTCTACAAGATCAGTTTTAATTATCTAAAGGGCAATTGGTGATGCAGTAGTGGCACTCAGGAAAGATATTGGGCCTAAATACACAGATTTTGGGAATGTGTACCTAGGGATAATTAACATCATAGAAGCTGAGTCACCATATGACAGAATGTAGAGACAAAAAGGGCCCAAGACAAAGTCTTCAGAGTTAAGGTGTACCTGTCATATGCCTGTATAGGACTGATAATAAACCAGTACTGACTGAGAAGCAATAAGACAAATAAAAGGAAAATCAGGAAACAAAAATCCAGAGAAGACAGTGAGAAGGACAAGAGAGAGATCAATATTGGCAAATGTCGCAAGGAGGTCAAGAAAGCTTAAGATTAAGAAAAAGGTCATTAGATTTGGCAGTAAGAGATTGTTAGTGACTTTGGTGAAAGCAGTTTCAGGTCAGTGATAAAGGTGAAAGCCAACCTGCAAAGGGTTGTGGAATAAACAAACAGGAGAAAATCAGTGTACTTGGCATTTCCCAGTTGTTTGGCTGAAAAAAGGGAGAGATAAAGGACAATAACTTGAAGACAGCTTGGCACTTCCCTGTTATATCTAGTTAAGATATAAGAATGTTTGAAGACAATGGGGAAGGAATCATCAAGTAGGGAGAAAATGAAGAACAGAGGGACAAAGGATCACTGAGAGACTATACTGGAGAAGACAGAAGAGGAACAGGATCAAGGACACAAATGACTAGCTTCCATAGTTAAGTGTGAGAAGATTTGATAGTAAGAAAAGGAAGCTCCCCATAACTGTACTCTATTTTGCTATTTTCTTCAGCGAAGTTTGAGGCAAGTTGTGTTGTATAGGAAGTATGAGAGATCTCAGTAGAGATGTTTTGGATTTCAAGAGGTAAAGGAGGGAGGATAAGATATCATATACTCTTAAAAAAGAGACTTCCTAAAAATTGCAGAAAATTTTTAAAAACGTGGATGCCATGGCAGACAATGAACTCCAAGGGTCTTTGCCAATCTTTTCTGAATATTGTCCTCTAGGATTCAAGAACATCATAATTCTTTTTATCACTGCTAGCTATTACCCTGGGTCCTTTTTATGGATATTCAGAGTAGGTATCCAAATGCCATCCTAAGCTCTTTGGTATTTTGGCTAAGAAATATCTGGTTTCATTGTAGGTCACAGTTAGATACTGCTGAGCAGCAGAAACAGGGGTGGAAATTTCTCTGTGATAAGGTCAAGCTGGTTTTATTTAGCTCTGATGTGAGTGCAAAACAGTATTTTTTGAAGTAGGGACAGGTGAGGATGGCCAGAATTATGATCCTGTTACCTGTGAATGAGCAGGAAGAAAACAAACAGCTCTTCCTCACTTCCACTCCAGAGAGGAAGGCTGTGAGGGCCTTCTAGCACTATAAAGCATTCCTCTGGAGGCCTGCAAGATGAGAACAGACCTTTCATGAAAAATCTCAAATCACCCACACATTTTGATTACCATCTGGCTTTCCCTTGAACTTAAATTTCAATATGATTTTGCAGCTGATACTCTTCCAAATGCACAATTGGACCTGAAAATTAACACTCCCACTACCTGAAAGGGACTTGAAATCCAGCTCCTGGCTTCTAAGGGGAGCCATGTGCTAACCACCCCATATTCAGGAAGTGAAGGTAACAGAAACAGTGAGAAAAAGCCAAAGCCATCCTTGGCAGGCCTCTTGCTCTAGGCCCTTAGGCTGACCACCTAGATGGCTCACTGCCTATCCCAGTGGAGATTCATTCCTCTTCTAGGCCATTTCAGCTCAGAGAATTATGGATTCAAATGGGAAGGGACCATCAAGCCCCTTCATGTTACAGATGAAGAAACTAAGGGCAACAGAAGCTAAGGGACTTGTCTGAGATCATACCAGGATTTGAATCCAGTGCTTTCTGTTTTCCAATTCTCTGCACCTTCCTCTGCCTCATGAGTTCTTTGTACTAATGTGAATGGGGAAATTTTGAAGAATATTTATCTTTTCTTATTCCCTCCCCCATATATACAAAAACAAGACCAGCATTCACTTCTAAATTAAAGCTGTGCTTCCAAGGATGAATTGTTGTTTATGGATTTTAATTAAAAAATGAAATTGGGGGCAGTGGCGTTGAGACCCCAGGTAAAGAGGTAAAATGTTATGTACCCTCTGTTATTTATGACTCCAATTTCTAAAAGCACTCAACAGTGAAAATCCTGAGGGCATATGCATCACAAGAGAATGTGATTAAAACTAATTGTGAGACTGCATTAATTAAAAGACTCATTACCATCATCCTTGTTCCCCCTTTTCCAAGAGCTTCCCAGCAATTCTTTTGATGATCCCCTCCAGCTTTCCAAAAGAATTTGTATTTTTTTCCCCCTGAAACTAACTCAGGTTTCAGGAAGGGCCCAGGTAGGAGTCTATGAAAATGACAATTAGTTTAAAAAGGAGCTAAAACATCCTGTTTGACACAGAAATCTTATTCTTGGGCCATGTAATCTAGTGAAGTTCAACAAGCTTTATACTCCAAAAAATATTCATAGCAGCCATTTTTTGTGGGAGTAAAGGACTAGAAATAAGTAGGTGCCCACTGACTATAGAATGACTAAACAACCTGTGGCACATGGAATATCACTGTGCCCAAAGAAATAATACATGAAGAATTCTAAGAAACACTGATGAGGACAATGCAGCCTCGCCCAGAAGAGCATCTACATTCCCTGGGAAAGACTCTGTTCCCACACATCATGCACCTTTTGGATGCAAAACCTACATTCCCTGGGAAAGACTCCTTTCCCACACCCTATCTCAAGTATGTTCCTTTCGGATGCAAAACCCAAATTGTTTTGTTCCTGTATAAGAGTAAGCCCAGAGAAAATGTCTCTTGGCAATTCTTTGACATCGCCCACCAAGAGAACATCTTGGTATCTCTCTATTAACTTATCACAGCTTTTTGTTTCTTGCTGCAAACCCGCCCTAACTTGGTGTTCTGGAGAACTAGGAGACCAATCCATTTTCCTGCCACGATCCATACCTCATCAACACTAGGTAGGAAGACCAGGAAAAAAAAGACAATGATTGCAACACCATAGATAAAATATACTTCCTTCCTTTCTTTGGAGAGATAGGTAGAGAAAGGTAGAAATAAATTCATGCAAAAAAAAAGCCATAAATTTAAAAAGAAATTGATGGCTTGTGGTGATGGGATAAGGTCACAGCCTTGGAAAGAAAAAGCCTACAGAGTGATTGAAGACATGATATTCAGTGGTCAGATCTTCCTTTTTGATAGTAAGATCTCTAATGGGAAATCTGCACATGCACTAATAGACCAGAATACAAACAAATATGAATTCCATATCAAGGTGAAGGTCATCCCAATTCACTCAATCCAAATTCCTTTAGATATTCTTCAGAAGTACTCTGGCTTCATTTTTAACTCAGTGATGTAGCTCTCTAAATTCAAAGGGAGGCAAAAGAGGAACATCTAACTAGATGCTGAGACAACCCATCCTCCCTGCCCCCCTACAAGACATATTGTTTAGGATGTTCTTCTAAGAATCCAACTACAATATATTTACAATCTGTACTTTCCCTGACAGGAAGTACAGTCCCCAGAACTGCCTTCAGTTGCCCTACAGTGCAACTATAAGCACGCACTTGGAGCTTATAAAAATGTGTTCTACCGTTCAGTGTCTTACCACTACTTATGGAAAGGAAATCCATTATGGTTTTTTACATCTCCATTTTGAAACCTAAAAATGAGATGGTTAGGCTAAATGATCTCTAAAGCCCTTTCTAGCTCTAAATCTCATGATTTTATAATCTACATCGTAAGCTACTTAATTCCATGGCCTAACATCACCCAAGTCTTATAGTATTGTCCTCTCTCTCCCAAGCCAGCACTTAGAATAACGAGTTATATCCAATAGGGAAGATGACAATTACCAGAAACCGATCTTCCATTTTTTGCCACTGTTCCCACCCCTAAGCTATATAAACACTATGGCAAAGTCCTGAAAACTGATCTGAACAACTAGCCCATAAGATATTGGGCCCAGGGATAAGCACAGAGCAGGAATAAAGGAAACATTTTTTGCATTACACTGTCAGCTTCACTTAGCTTCTCTTTTTAATCCATGCTAAAAGGAAGTCACTTATGTTTCTGAAAATGCAAAAATGCATGTTTTGTGGGTTTCAGCACCTACACCAGAAGCTCTAATGTTTCATTATCTTCTGTAATGCGCTTGCCTTCCCAAAGCCTTTCAGGAAGGGCACCAGGACTGGAGGCTGGCTTACTGATGAATGGCTTTAGGAAAACCAACTGACCACAGAATGAAAAAGACTTATTCATGAATTCAAGTCAAGCTATTGGATTCCAGAAGAACTCTGTTCCTAGGATGCCCGGCACTGTGCCCAGCAAGACACAATGGAAGAAAACAACAACAAAAGAGTAGAAAGAATTTCACTTCCTCCAGATTAGGTACAAATGTTGAATTTTTTTACCACCTTTGTTAATTTCTTTGAACACTTGTGCTGACTCAGAGTATTTCAAACTGCTTATTCAGGTGAAATAGAATACAACAAATAAGGGGCAAATTATCCAGGCCCTTATCTTCAAAGCCTGGACCCAACATTTAGGAATTCCTGGCAAAAGCATTTGCCTCAAAAGGAGAAGAGGAAACTAGAGTAAAACTCATCCCTGAGAAAGATTTCAAAGTGGGAGCCTTTTGAGGGAGGGGAAGCCTGTAAGTGATCAAAGGCTGGACCCCAAACAAGCCAGTTTCCACTGCCTGCCTCAAAGATGGCTCTGCTCTGCAGAGATTAGCCTAAATGCCACTGTCTGACAGCTGTGCTGAACTAAAGTCCAATCTAATCAAGCAAGTCCCCATGGTAAAAAAGCAAGGTAGAGATGGTGTCACAAAAGGGAAAACAGAATGATTCAAAAGCCACAACACGTTTGGCTGCAAAGCTGTTTTGTGGAGACCATTTATCCCCTTCTTACTTCACCTCTCTTGAGCCTGTTAAGTGTCAGGTGAGGGACAAAAGAAGCTCTTCAAGGTGCCTTCCAGATGCTCTTCCCTGTTGGTCAATGTTCTTCACAGCTTACATACCCCTTATGAAAGAGAAGCCAGAGACTCACATACCTACAGGGTATAAGGCTGGGGGTGATACAGTCCAGATACCAGTCTTCACCCTGACACTACCAACCCGAAGAAAATCATAACTCTTTGGTCTTTAGTTTCCTCAACTCTAAAATAAAGACGCTGGACTAGATAAACATTAGGGAAAATTCCCCTTACAACTCTGAATTTATGATGTATAGAGTGAATGGAGATACATAAAGGGAGGAAATAACGAATAAGTTCACAGATAGCTCTATTTATTTCTTTTTTTAAAAGCTGAATTAGCTCTAACTCTCAGTTTTACCTGTACTGTTTACTTAAATTTTTAAAAAGTACTTATAAAAAACTATTTTCAAATTTTAAACAAAATAGAAGATGGCCATAGGAAGTCAAAGACATAAAATTTGCTATTTATAATTCCAAAAGGGAAATAATCTCTATAGATTAACTGTCCTTTGTTTCATTGTCAAAACTCAGTATCTTAATCCCTTGCCAGACTCTTTCATCCCCATTACTCAAAAGAGAAATGAATGCTTTACTGACTGTTCCAAACAACTCAGTGAGGTCACAAGGGCAGAGCAGGTCACCCCAATAACAGAGATGAGGAATCTCAGGCCCAAAGACAATAAATGACTTGGCCAAAGTCTCATGGCTAGTAAATGGCCTAGCCAAATCTAGGACTCAGAGCCCTACACTGGTCCCTGCTCATTCCACCATACCACAATGCTATTCCAGACACAGTAATAAAAACACTCAGTTCCAATAAAACTTCCACGAACAAAACTAGATAGTACCAGCAGTGGCCTAATGGATTTGGGGTACTTGTCTGCCCCAACTCCTCCAGGCAGTCCCTTAATAGGGTTATCAGTCCAATGGGTAAACTGACAGCTCTAACCACATTAAGGAGCCATTATGAATACAGGTAGCAGGATTTAAGTTTAAAGAAAGAGTAAGCTTTAAATGTTAGCTTGGATTGCGGTGTCATGGGAAAGTGGCACTACTTGAGAGGAAATTATGTCAGAAAATAAAACAAATAATTAGTTTATCCTTACCCTCAGCCAAAAAACTTTCCTAGCCCTTTCCTTGATGGCCAAGGAAAGCAGTGACCCCTGACTAACTGAATTAAAACCATCTCTCCAACTTGAGTAGGGCCAATTTCTGTGGAAATTTTCTCCAGGAAGACTTGCATAATCAACCTTACAGTAAAGGAGAACCATGAAAAAATCTGGGAAAGGGCTAACTGTTGGACAGTACCTGGTAGATACCTTGTTGAATGAAAGCAATGTAAAAGAATTGAAGATGGTAAACATAAGGGCCAGAAAGCTCTCTGGAAAGGCTTTTCTATAATAGTGTAAGATAATGAAAAGAATACTCATTTTGGAGGCAGAAGACTTGGGTTCAAATGATAACTCTGTTTAAGGCCCAGTGAACTTAGCCCAATCTGTTTACTTCCCTATGTTTCCATTTCCTCTTCTATAAAATGAGTCTAGACTAAATTATCTCAAAGTCCCCTTTCAGTTCCTAACTTGAAAATTCAAATAAATAATCAAAACAATGCCCACAATAACTATAAAAAAGGAAATCTGTGGACAACTAGATCTTTTAAAAATACACAGAAAAGGGTTATCAAGGAGGCAGAATGGACATTCTGTACATAAAAATGAATTTTTTAAATACACAGGTAGTATATGTTGTATTGATTTTATTGGAGCAGCAGAGGAAAAAGAATACTGGTAAGAACATATGTTGGATATCTAATATATATAGGACTGCTTGCCATCTAGGGGAGGGAGGGGAAAAATCGGAACAGAAGCGAGTGCAAAGGATAATGTTGTAAAAAAAAAATTACCCTGGCATGGATTCTGTCAATATAAAGTTATTATTAAATTAAAAAAAAAAAGAACATATGTTGGTTCTCTGAGATCTAAGGAAGGAGACCATCTGAGCCACCCCTAAACCTTTAGGTAGGGAAAAATCCAGGTTTTGGTAGTGGAGGTGAACATCACTAATCCTAATTCTTCTGAATCTGTGGATATAGTTAGAGGAACCTTTTTAGATTGAGATGGTCTTTATAAACACCTTGTATAGCTGGAAGAAGCCCCCTGGCCACTGAAACATCAGATACAGAAGTGGGATGCATCTCAAATGCAATCTAAGCTGCCTCAGAGAAATACAAAAGGACCAGCTCTCCCTGCCCAGTTTCGGTAGTAGATAAGCCTTCAGCTGGCCTCCAGGAAATTCAACAAGTACTGTGCCAAGTGTCTGGTGCTCAGTGCTAAAAGCTTCTGAAGAGACAGAGAGACTGCTGACCTTCCAGGAGGCCAGGAGGCTACCCTGTGAATCAGTTAAGAGGAAGAGTTACCCATAAACTATTGCAACTGGTGATGAGATGGAGCAAAGAGTAACAGGTTTCAAGAAGAAAGAAGCTACAAAGTCCAACTAGGGAATTCTCTTCCCACTTAGGATACTGGACAGCAAACACATTATCAAGAAGAGATTAACAGAGTATGCTTCAATAAATTGAAGGAGTCCCCATTTATTCTCCCTCCACTCCCTGCCAAAAAAAAAGACCAAGTCGAAGTATTTTAAAATGAGCTACCCACCCTGGAATCCTTATAAAATTTCACAGTGGCTAAAATCTTCAACTCATTGACTTGCTGTACAGTCTCTGAGAAATCCCCAAACCATTCAGCATTGTTACTTATTATAAAAATTGAGACTTACTAAAACAATGTCAAGTACTTGAGTCCACAAAATATAAACTCTTGCTAGAGAAAATGACAGCCCAAAGCAAATCAGGCGCTGAGGCAGAGGAAAGGGCTCAAACCCCCTTCAAAAAATGCTTCAAAGGTTCACAGCATTAAACAATTCCACACCTGGAGTGCATGCCCCAAGCTGGATCCACACCTTCTTTCTAGGCACATTTCATATCATACCCCTCATACACTTTATAGTCCTGTCTAGCCAAACTGATATTTTTGCTGTCTCCCAAGCAACTCATTCCAGCTCCCATTACAGTGTGTTTGCAACATGAACTTGGAATGCTCACTCTGCTAAAATACTCTAAAAGCCTTTAAGGCTCAGCTCAAGCCCTACCTGCCATAAGAAGGCTTTTCTGATAACCTTAAGCATTTATTAAACACTTACCAAGCTTGAGATTCTCCACTCAAAATTTTTTTCACATGACTGTATGTGTACATGCTGTTTCCTTCTAGTGTAATGTAAACCCAATTTGAGAGCAAGATCTGTTTCCATTAACAGAGTGCCTTGTGAAAGAGCAGGCTTGCTAGACTGGATTCTATTTGGGTTATCCTGATTTTTCCCAGTACCTCCTCAACTAATCTCTATTCTTTAATCTCTGCTCTCACTGTTGGCCTACCAATTAAGTAACAAAATAATTTCATAAGCAGTTTCTCTGTGAAGATTTAGATCAGACAATTTAAGGAAGAAATCGCTCAGTCTGGGAAGTACAGGATCCGGGGAACAGGAAATATGAGACAATATTTTGCTGGTCATTCTCATGTTTTCTTCTTGCAGATGATACTCTACAGTTTAAGAAGCTTCAGTGAGGTTCCGGCTAATATGAAACTGACTATCTATCTACACAATCAATTCTCTATTCCTTTTAAAAATTCACCTAAGGAAAAAAAGATTTCCTTTTTAGTCAGTAACTCTTCATTTCCCCTCTCCAACTCTGCCCTCCCTCAGATGTCTCCACTAAAAAGCATTCACACAAATTCCTCTCCAGGAATGAAGGATGTGATCATTTGGGTTTTCCCTTTGGGAAGGAGCCCTTGACCAATACACTAGGGCTGAAGGTGACATGAGTTGGGAAGTGGGGAATCTAGAGCCAATTCTTCATTCCCTACTGCATTCTCCCAATGCTGCTTCTATCGAACCAAATAGACAGATAATTTGCACCAATTTGAATCCAACTTTGGGAGCCATTTTGACCAAACTGACCAAAGTCTATCATCCTGAACTTATATCAACTATCATTCATACTTGCCTGGATTTTTAAGGGAAACTTCATCCTCTAAAAATGTTAGGACATCACCTGGAGTTTACTGCAATCTAATACTATTTCCTTCCTAGACACAAAAATCTAGACTGGTACCACTAGAATATTTTCTAGATTGCCTGCATGGAGGGCACTACCTCTAGCAGGTTCTTCCATGTTCATATATATCAGCTCCAACAGTAACCAATGAGTGAACAAGATTACTACCGGTCAAAAATAAAATGGTTTTTGATAAACTAGTTTTGGAGACTTGACATCTGACCATTTTTTAAAAGAAATTAGATCAATCAGTTGGAATCAGAGGATAGGAGTTCCAACTCCAACATGCACAAGTGAACTTTGTAAGGGAATAAGAGTCTCTGCCAGCCCTGAACTTCTGGTCTATGTAAAGAAACCAAAAGTACAAGAACAACTTCTCATCTTCCTCCTTATGCTAGGAAGGGATGATACTTGTGACTATGACCCTCCTGAATTGGTAAGGGGATCAGAGTAGTTTTATGAGAGAATGGGACCTAGTTTTTATCTCAAGATCATTGTTTCACTTTTACTTCTTATTTCATTTTAACCAACACCAAATAAAATGGGCATTTCCACATACATAGCAGAATAAAAGAGGATTGCACATGAAACTTCAGTCTTAGATGTAAAGCTTGTCTTTCTTTACAAACACATGTAACTTTCAACTTGTCTGTACCCTTTTTCTGGCCTTGTTTCAGTACATTAAAAAAAAAAAAAAGATGCTTCGACAATCTTTCTTCTCTCCTTCTGCTACCTTTTGCTACCCCATCCCTATGTTCCTCCCACTACTTCCAAATCGAGAAAAAAGAAAAACATATCCCTTATAACAAATATGCCGAGCCAAGCATACCAACTCCCACACTGGCTGTGTCCAAACACGTATGTCTTATTCTGCATCTTGAATCCATCACTTCTCTGTCAGGAGCCTTTCACTTTAAACATATGGAAGATAATGAAACACCATTCTGGAAACTTACTCTCATTAGAATTTCCTTGTATCCACTTCTATCAAAATTATCAAGGGTTTTATTTTGTTGTGTGTTCTTTTTTTCTTTAAACGAAGAGACTAAGTGGCAGATAGAGCATAGGTTGGGAGGGGGGAATCTAGAGCCAGTTCTTCATTCCCTACCTGCATTCTCCCAATGCTGCCTCTATCTTCCATTTCAAGTTTTTGCTCTTTAACAAGCCAACAAATGCTAACACACCTTTTCGGTGGTTCCCATTCATAATTCTAGCCAGATAACAACATTAATCAGACTGAAAAAAAGTATTAACATATATAGCCCTCATCTCAGGGAACACTTTAGAGAACTATTAGCAGCTTGCTTCCTTATTATTGCAGGTCCTCAATCTAACAAGATCACTGGCTCCAAAAATATCACCTTCTCTTAAGGTGATACTGTAACCAATGAAGTTAACAAGAAATTTGTACTTAACATCCTACCATCAATCAAACCAACAGTTTTCTTTTCTTTTTTCCTTTCATGAAAATTTAAAATTTAACTTGAAGACCAAAGCACATCTTGACAATGAATGAAATCTTACCATAGTCACATTTGTGCTTTCAAAGATATTAGCCCCATCTGAGGCCAGTGGTCTCATGATATGCCAAAGTAAGTTCAAGAATGATCTCAGAGCAACTAAGGCTCATCAAGGGAAATGATGCATCTTCATTGTACAATAGATTTTAACATTGCATCTGACCTCTTGTTTAAATGAAGGCTGGAAAAAAAATAACTGTGATGGCAGGCAAGAGTGAAATGCGTCAATTTGGTTATTAAAATCCATCAAGTTCATAGTCAGCCTTGCTATAACCACTGCCAAAAAAACTGACTTGCAAGTAATTATCACTGCTATCTGCAATAAAAGTTAATTGGACATAATTGAACTAACGCCCTAATCAAAGGAAAGCTGCAACTGGCAGTGAGCCGGCTCTCCCTGCTCTTATATCAGGCAAATGAAACTGCTAACGATAATTTGTGGACAAACACGAAATTGCTCTCGTGGTCTCCCCTACTGCAAATCACTCAACTATTCCAGCTAATACCCAGCATGTTGGGCCAAGAGAAAGTCATTAAAAGAGTGCTCCCTTAGCTAAAGAGGCATTTTAACAATAACCAAGCCCATTAAGAGCTCAGGGTTCCTGAGAACTGTGAAGTTTTGCTGGATCCCTTCACTGGGCAGCCCTGACCCAACTTCCAAGCTTTAAATTATAGTAGATTTATAATTCCCTCATCTCCCTCAATCCACCCGCCCCTACAATAAAAAAGCAGTTTTGAGAAAAAAATCACATCATTCTGAGCTAGAAAGCCCTTTGTATTGATGAATTATTTTCTCCGAGCATCATAGGTAATCCCTATTTGGACTAGACGATCTGCAATCCTGAACCTTTTCTGTTTCAATGGCAACCCATTCTCTGTGGTCTTTGTTAGGGAAAAAAATAATTCCAGCTTTATCATGAATTACATATAAAAGGAACCACCCTTTCCTCTGGAATTTATATTAGACTTCTGCTTTCCAACTGTAGTCCCTGCATAAGCAGGAATTCTTAACTTTTGTGCCATGGATCCTTTCCCAGAAAGTTTCTAAACATATAAAAGACACAAGATTACAAAGGAAACCAATTCTATTGAAATACAGCTATCAAAGTTTCTCCCATCCAAGTTCAATGACTCTCTGAAATCCAGACCCCTCAGGAGCTCAAGGACTGCAGATTAAGAATTCCTATGAGATCAGAGGGTCTTAGACAGTCACACCATTTCAAAATCTCGGAAGCTGGTGCTCCTGCTTTACATAATGGAGAAAAGGACTCTTACTCTCTCCCTGTACTTCAACAGTCAATGTGTATTAATCAGGAAAGACATTCAGACTTATTAAAATGACTTGTGTTTGCTTACGTGTCAGAAGCTCAAACAAAACATCACCTAAATGGAGTCAGTTTTGCTCATTTGCTTCTTTTTCAGGAGTCTGAACACTGTTCTGACAAAAATGGTAGCCAGAATTAACCCTTCCTTCTGTACCTTCAGCCAGTATCCTTCCTATTTGACCCAATGTTGAAGATGATAGGAAAGCATCCCTATTCTTTATATGATGATGCCTATACTTGCTGATTATTTTATTAAGTTGTCCCTTCACTGTTTTGTTTCCCAAGCTAATTAATCAGCATTTCTTTGGCTTTTCTCCATAAGGTTTATTTTTCTAGTCTTTTCTAGCAGTCAACCAGGGTCTTCAGGGCTGGATCAGATCTACCTCCAACAAAATGGTTACATACATCTCACAGATCCCCTTGCCTACAAAATCTAAACCCAAGTTATCAAACTGTGCATACCCTTTGATCCAGCAGTGTTTCTACTGGACTCATATCCCAAAGAGAATCTAAAGAAGGGAAAGAGACCCACATGTGCAAAAATGTTTGTGGCAGGTCTCTTTGTAGTGGCCAGAAATTGGCAACTGAGTGGATGCCCATAAGTGGGGGAATGGTTGAATAAGTTATGGGATATGAATGTTATGGAATATATTGCTCTGTAAGAAACGATCAGCAGGATGGTTTCAGAGAGGCCTGGAGAGACTTACGTGAACTGATGCTGAGGGAAGTGAGCACAACCAGGAGATGATTATATACTGCAACAACAATACTATATGATGATCAATTCTGATGGATGTGGCTCTCTTCAACAATGAGAGGATCCAAATCAGTTCCACTTGTTCAGTGATGAAGAGAGCCATCTACACCCAGAAAGAGGACTATGGAAGCTGAGTGTGGACCATAACACAGCATTCTCACTCTCTCTGTTCTTATTTGCTTGCATTTTGTTTTCTTTCTCAGTTTTTCTTTTTCTTCCTCCTTTCCTTCTTTTCCTTCCTCCTCTGATTTTTCTTGTGCAGCAAAATAACTATATAAATATGTATACATATATTGGATTTAACATGTATTCAACTACCTGCTAGCTAGGGGAGGGAGTAGAAAGGAGGGGGAAATTTGAAACAAAAGGTTTTGCAAGGGTCAATGTCAGAAAAATTATACATGCCTGTTTTTTGGGGGGCTAAGGCAATTGGGGTTAAATGAATTGCCCAGGGTCACACCACTAAGAAGTAAAGTGTTAAGTGTCTGATGCTAGATTTGAACTCAGGTCCTCCTAACTTCAGGGCTGGTGCTCTATCCACTGTGCCACCTAGCTGCCCCCATGCATCCGTTTTGTAAATAAAAAGCTTTAATTAAAAAAATATATCTAAACCCAAGACATCTTGTCCAAAAGCCCTTCTGGAAGTAATGAAAACGACAAGTTCTTCACCATTTCTAGCTCAACACACTGAAACAGTCTTGGTAACTAGGTGACTGAGAAAAGCTGCAGTGTAGCCATAATTAATGCCCCCTCTTCCCTACTTGCAAGGCAAGCTCAACCTCTTTGGTACTCACACCTTTAATGAAAAGCAATTTATCAACTTGTTTTGAAGAGTGTGAATTATGCCTCTTTAAAACAGAAAAACATATACCTCTTAAAGCTACACTGCAGTGAAGTAATGCGCCCTGTGCACACAAGAAAACAGAACCAAGGCTGCCATCAGATGCGGTTTTGCCTCACTCAAGAAAAGGGCCAGCTTTTCTCAAGGGTAAATGAGTGGGGAGGTTATGGAAAGAGAGAAACATGGAGGCTTTTTCCACTACTCAAGGTGAAAAGGCTTTTGAGGGCATTAGTTTCAGTTACCCAATACTGGCATACAGCCTTCTAAGATGATAGCAAGTTCTCAGCTCTAGAGATGAAAGAGCAATCTCCCCCAAAAGTTCCCCAAATGAAGATACTGATGTATCTGTTTGGACACCTGTTCAGCTGCTTAAGAAAAGGTTTTTTTAAAAATCTATCCCGAATGCTCACTGTTCTGACCTAATTTTGATGTAGACTAGAAATAGGCCAAGAAGCCCTTATCTCCAAAGGAGAGGTTCCTTTTGACAACTCTGAAAATGTTCTATATACAGCATCATGTTTGGGGTGCACCATACTTCACAGGATTGGGGGGGGAAAGCATTTTATGTGAATTTGTGCTAATCCTTGGTGAGGTACAGGTTTGGATTATCTTCCAACTTGATCCCTCTAGTCAGTTTATGTTGTGGATGAAAAATTCTAAAAGAATTTCTTAAAAACAGTAACTAGAATCTTGTCAGCCACAAAATCCCTGACTGGATACTATTACCTGTCATGTTTCCCTTTCACTGATAGCCAAGAAGTTCTCTTCCATCCATCAGCCTGAAATGACATATCTTTGCAGCATGGCCTTTGATGCAGGAGAGAGGACAGATCTATCACTAAGTTCTAACCTTATGATCCTGTGATCTTACGAGTACAGTGGCAAGAACATTGGCAGTCTGACAGAGGTAGAATATAGGAGAACAAATCTCTTGCTCTGGACATTATATTTTATTCCAATATAACTTAAGACCAACCAATCTCTTCTGGCTGCCACAGCACACTACTGACTCATCTCGAGTTTTAAATGATTAAAAATCCTACCTTCCTTCCTGTAATGCACTGCCAGTGCTCGAGGGCAATCTGGTTTTAACCTTCTCCTAGTCTATGACCACACAATCTCTGAACTGAAAGAGACCATGGAGTAACTTTAATTTAACCCTACCAGAAAGTTTACTTTACCCTCTACAACATTACCAAATAAGTGACCTAGTCTCCTTCAAAACCTTCAATGATAAGGAATACATTCAGTTCATTTCAACACTCATATCAAAGCAGTACATTCCACTTCTGAACAATTTTTCCTTCTATCTCCTTGCTGAGCTCCCATTTGTCTTCCTGTCTCAACCTCAAGATCTGCAGTCCCATTTACTAATGCTCACATGACCCATTTTCATGTCCCCATCTGGATGCCTTTCTAGGGGTCAAGTGCCTACTTTTCAATATTCCTGTTGCAATGTGGTGCCCAGAACCGGATACAATATGTATACAAACATGTAGTCTTACTTGGGCTTATTACAGAGTTCTGGTTACCATATAATATGACTGTAATATACCAAGAATGCAAGTCACTAATATTACAAAGATTTTAACATGAACCACTTCTTAATCATTCTATTGGCATCCTGTACTTGTGCAATTGATATTTCTAAAATCCAAATCTAAGACTTTCTATTTAACCATCTCACAATTCAGTTGTTCATATCAGCTTGCCACTGCAACCTGTTTAAATCAGTGTAGACACATCATCTAAAGCATTAGCCATCTCTCAGCTTCATAGCAACTGAAAATCTGATATTTAAGCTATTTCTATCATCATCCAAATCACTGACCAAAAAAAAAGAAGAGAATTAGAGCAAAGGCAGAAGCCTCCAGCACTCCTTCAAAGACCTTCCATCAGATCTATATCAATCCATAAACTGTCACTCTTTGAGGCTTGATTGTTCAGCTAGTTCGAAACCCACTTAACAGACAGGATCCGTTGACTGCCAATTATCCATAAAACTTAACAATGACTCCACTACAATTTTTTTTACAAAAATACTGACTTTGCAAAAATTGAGATACATAAAGCCACAGCAGTCCCGTGACTGACTAGTCCAATAACACTAGCAAAAAAAGAAATGTTTAGTCCAGCACAATTTTTTCCCCGCTGAATTGGTATTAGAATTTACCCCAGATGCCAATTTCAGTAACAAAAAAAAGAAGACCAAAAAAAAAAAGTTAAAGAAACTTACAAGTGCCATTGCTGGGTCTGTATCTCAAGGAAATCTTAAATGCAAAAACATTTGTAGCAGCTCTTTCTGTGACAGCAAAGAATTGGAAAATGAGTAGATGCCCATGAATTGGGTAATGGCTGCACAAGTTGTGGTATATGAAGAAAATGGAATATTACTGTTCTATAAAAAATTATGAACAAGCTGATTTTAGGAAAGCCGGGAAAGATTTACATGAACTGATGCTGAGTTAAACAAGCAGAACCAGGAATACACTATACACAATAAAAGTAAGAATGGATTCTTCCCAGTGGTTCAGTGAGCCAAAGCAATCCCAATAGACTTTGGACAGAAAATGCCATCTGTATCCAGAAAAAGAATTAAGGAGACTGAATATAAATCAACACATCCTATAATCACTTCTTTTGTCTGTTTTTTCCTCTCTCCCATGATTTTCCCCTTTTGCTCTGATTTTTCTCTCCCAACATGATTCATAAAGCAATGTATATTATAAAATAAATTTACTAGGAAACAAACAAACAAACAAACAAGAAACCTGTGCCTCCCTCATTTTATAGATGAGGAAACTAAGTCCCAAAGATTAGGTGATTTGAGGTCTCAGAGGGAGTAAGGAACAGAGGTGGGATTCAAACACTGGTTTAACTTCCAATATAATGACATGACTTGTTTTTGGCTCTTCTTACCCCATTTTCGAGCTAAAGATGTTAAGACCCAAAGAAGTTATAGAAGACATGCTTAAAAGCACAGTCAAGGTAACAGAGCTTTGCCAGGAACCCAGGGCCTGACTCCAGATTCACTCCAAACTCAGAGAAACTGATCCTGCCACTCAGTAAACCACAAATTAAATGAATGTTATCTATGTAGTACTGTATTTTTATTGAGGTTATTAAACATTTTTAATAATAGCTTTTTATTTTCAAAATATATGCAAAAATAGTTTTCCACATTCATCTTTGCAGAACCTTGTGTTCCAAATTTTTCTCCCATCCTTCCCCCCACTCCCCTCTCTCCTAGACACAAGTAATCCAATATATGTTAATACATGTGCAATTCTACTATACATATTTCCACATTTATCTTGTGGCACAAGAAGAATCATTTCAAAAAAGGAAAAAAATGAGAAGAAGAAAAGCAAGCAAATATGTTATTAAACATTTCCCGATTACATTTTAATCTGGTTCAGGACCCATAGTGGCTGGAGCTGGTCCAAAGTTCTGTCATTGCTGTCTACTCCTCTCCCTAAAAATCTCTAGATCCCAGCCAAGGGTTATCCTATTATTAATCTTCTCATTGCTCTTAATTTAGAGCTTGTAAAAACAAAACCAAACCAAACCAATAAACCCAATTCATTCTTATCTTCAATAGTGCCACCAGACTCAGTTCATCTCCAAATTTGGCCTCCCCTAGCATTTCTTCTGTACCAATTTTCTGTACCAAATCTTCTGTATCAATCATCATTTACATACCATCACATCCATTTCTTTTTTATATGTCTTCTTTAAATCTCCTTTTGGCCACAAGCTGTCCTCTCTGCACCCTCTTTTCTTGTAATCAACTGCTACTGAATCCCCAGAATTTCCTTTTACCAGCATCCTATCTCTTGGAAAGCAGTTGGCCTATTGGACTTTGTCTATGGGATCTTACATGCTCTCTCCTTTTTGAAAGTTACTCTCTGAGTTTAGGTTATACACAAAAATTATTCTCTATTTGCCTCCTCTTAATCTACCACAAACTCTTAAGATATTGGAGACTTTCACATTTCAAGTTCACTAACCAATTCCTCCTTATTAGTAAGAATCAAATATAAAAATAACAGCTGTCCTTAGTCTTCTGAAAGATGAAATTATCAGCTCAGTTATCTTTTGAGCAGAGTGAGAAAACTTCAGTTACACAGATGTCCAGAGGCTTCAAATTTCCTATTACACTGATATTCTTCCCCTCCCCTTCAAGAGGGATGCTGTCAAGATAAGCATACAAGAGGCAGAAAATACCATCTGTATCCAGAAAAAGAATTCTTCAACTTTTAGAAGGGGAAGTGAGTTCTGAGGCAAGAGATACTTAATGATTTTCTTTTGTAACTTCAGTTACTAAAAGTAATTCTTCCTCTCCAAATGACATAAAATCTGCTCTTCACTCAGATTAGCAGCTGATCCTTAAAATTATTTTGATGAAAGCAAAGAAGTAGCAGCTGGGCATGGAGACACCAAAGACCAGCTTCTTTATGGATGCTGTAACATCCAATTTAACTGACAAGAGAAATCCATATTGTTCTGTCACTAAATACCCCTTAACAAGTACAACCTGCAGGAGGACCAGAGTGACATGTTCAAAAGCAAATCTGCAAATGAAGAGAACATAACCCTGCAAATCAGGCTATTATTTCTAGATTTTCCCCAGCTCCATGACAGAGCAAGTGACTACACCTCTAGAGGCTTCAATTTCCTTATCTGTAAAATGACTAGACTAGAAGCTATGTTCCTCAGGATCTCTTTCAACTCCACTATTTTACAGATCCAGTAAATCACTATGGGATTTTAAAGGACTGTTCATAATCAGTCTTTATTTAAGTGTATTCACTTAACAGTTGTGATAATCTTCATATGCAACTCAGTATTTTAAAAAGAAAAAAAAATTCCTTGGGGGAACAGAATCACCAAATCTCAACTCGTCTCTCTTCCAACTTGGCTCGCCACAGCATTCTCACATAATCCAATGAGTAGGTATTACAAATGTATTGTAAAATGTACATGAATTTGCCAGTAAGACAGACAAATCTTGGTGCCATTTCCACACACAGGATTTCCTCCATAATTTCCACAAAAAATGAGAAAGTATGAGAAAGTCTAAGATTGTAAAGTTGTAGGATCACTACAATGTTTTTAAAAAATAAAAATTGGTCTTCTTCTCCCTGCTTCTTCCCAGAACTCTACACTAAATTCCTAAAATCATCTAAACATAAGGAAAAAAGAAAGTTGCAGCCTAGCAATCAGAGGATCTTACCAAGAGGAGGCAATCTACTATAGCCAAAATCTTTTCTGCTTTTGTCTTACAATCTAGGAACAAACAATACTCTCCCCTTTAGTGAAGAGGAATTGGTGTGTTCTGGGACTCCAAATTCAAAGTATACAGATTAAAAACACTTTTTGAAAGTGGAATCAGATTTTAAATTGTTCTTACTTTTCATACTAATAAGACTGGAAAAAATTGAGTTTCACGGACACTAAAATGAGCTGAATGATTTGAGGGCACATTTTATCCACATTTCTCATCTGTCCTTTCATTGCTAGCTGAAATCATAAAAGGAAAGGCCAGAGAAAAGAAACAAAATCCAAATCACTTCACTTTTGGTTGTTAAATCTGGCAAAAAGTCTAACAGACAATAATAAAATTAAAGCTGCTTCTTAAAAGTGAAACTGAGATGTTCTCTAAATTTCATTCATCCATAGTTATCCTGCAAGGGTTAACTGTCCTCTTTATAGAAGAGAGAATCCATACATACAGCAAATTCTTCATAAACTTTGTACTTTTTCCAGCCAAATTCACAAGAGCAACTAACTTCAGCTTAAATTTCATCTTCTCCCTCCCAGTGAGATCTTGAGATTCTATCACTACAAAAGGTTACAATTTTTCCCACTCTTCCTTCATTTGGGGGTAGGGGAGCATTCATCCTCATTGTAACTTCCTATACTGAAGTATCCACAACCTCGGTCTGTAGTCAGGGGAATTTCCTGAATGGAGAGCCTCACTGCAGTCAGAAGCAAATACTACTTTTATCCTCGGGTAAGAAAGTTGCAAATTATTTCAAATAGCAACCCAGCCAATAAACATCTATTAATCACCTATGGAAAGCCAAGCACTTGACTTGCTAATCTCTTTCCCAGCCCCAGCTTAAAACAAAGGGTTGAATTATTTATCTACAATTAAAGTAATCACTTCACTTTTTAGCTTTAATTTCTCCATTTATAAAATGGCAATACAACCTGCTTCAACCTGGCCTGCTACAAAGAACAGATGCATTCATTTCTGAATTCTCCAAATAAAAAATGCTATATCGATTCCACCTCAGACTCTCTTATCTGTGGAAGTTCCTATCTTGACCTCAGTAGGAGAGATGAACAATTAAATTACACTTTCCAATCTCACTCTTAATTTCAAGGTATGACATTACCAAACTACCTCAAAATTCCTTTAACTCATGCCTCGGATCCTTTTTCATCACAATATGTTTACAAAAAATGAAGGCCTCTAAGCAAAATTCTAAGATCTTGCCAAACAAAAGAGCTGTCCAGTACTCAGAAAATACTAATATGAAAGGAACCATAGTTGGAGAGAAGAAATCTTAGACTCCCAAGAAAATTGGTGACCAAGAAGAGTTTGTTTTTATAGAAACAGAATATCCAAAGGGCAGGTGTAATTAAGGCAAGGGATTTTTAGCCCTTGCCCAAAAGATCCAAGAGTTTAAAGGTTATTCTTCACTTTTTCCCAAGTTTTACTTCCATCATTCTTTCCATCCCAAGATAAAGAGTAATAGTCTATTTCCAATACATAACATTTTTGTTCCAATAACCAAAAACACCAGAAAAAAGAGCCAACTATTATGGTCTCTCAGAAACATCCTGCCCTAGATCAGGAGAGGACTTTCATGATAATAGTGAATTAGTTGTCGACTAAAGTTTCTTAGCAAGATGAATCGAGATTCTCATAATTATATCCAAGCACTTACACAGAGATAACCACCCCACCCCCACATAACCCCCCAATAAGCAATTTTAAGTTGCCTAAGCAGTCTAGTCAGAAGGCAGAGTTCCGGCCCTCACAAAGAGGAGACCTGTAAATGACATCTAGAGGATTAAACTGATTGAGATGCAATTTGCCTAGCAACCATTCATTAGGCAGAGTTCAGAAACCCGCCGGCAATCTATTCCAGCTTCTTATCAGAGCAGTAAACAGATAACAGTCTCCACTCAGTCCTCTACCCTCCAGCTCCAGATTCACAGTAAACAGCTCCCTCAAAAGGTTCAACCTCCAATACATCAGCCCAGCGGGAGGGGGCCCTAGCCCTTAAGCAAATACAAAATCCAGTTTCCAACAACTGCTTGACAAAGCGGAACAGCTAAAAATTACCATCAGGCAAATCACCATATGAATGCATTCATTGTCTCTAAACAGTCTCTCACCTAGGTGCACAGCTTTCGGAGGTCTCTTTTGTCTCAAAATATTTTTTCACCTAGAACAGAAGGTTTGCCTAGCTTCTAAATCTTAAAACACCCAAGCTGATTAATGCAGCAATCAAGCAACACCAAGAGTTCCATCTTTTCCTTCCCCTTCTTCTCAAGGGAGTGATTTTGTAATTCTGGTGTGCTTTGGGGCCTAGACTTGCTTCTCCTTTAGGGAGAAGCATAAAACTCTCTACACACCTTAAGCTCTGCTGATCAAAAATACGAAAATGGCTGCAAACAGATTGCTGAAGAAAATTAAATCAGCTACTTCAATCTCAGCAGGACAATGTCCCTTAGCCAAAGAAATTATGAGAAGTCATGATTTCATATAATTGTTTCTCTGCAAGATATAACATTTGAGGGTTTCCCATTATGCATTCACTTTAAATTATATTTGGAGATTAGTGTAGACATACCTTTGATTACTTCCAAATATAGCCTTTTTTCTCCCGTTTGGGGGGAAACTCTGAGGAAATCAATGCTACATAAAAAATATTGATTCCACTAAGCAAAGAAAAAAAAATATGGAAAAACGAACAGAGCGCAGTAGGTTATAAAAATTGTACCAACTGCCCTTACAAGCCAAAACACAAAAACAAAAACCAACCATGACAGATCTGGGGAGAAGCCAACTTGGCTTTATCACCCACTTCACTGTGTCTTAGAATATAGCAAAGAACTGTTCCTTTAACCCAACAGCAAGCTTCACTACCTCAAGAGCTTAAGGTGAAATGTTTTTTATTTATACCTCACTTTCAATAATACATTTCACTATGTTGTTTTTTTTTTTCTTACTCCATTACCACTATCTCCTGGATTTGAATAAATTAATCTGCTTTAGTGACCAGAGAAAACACAGATTACCCATGTGTTAGAGATGCAGAGGGATACAAAGAACTGAGACAAGGTCTCTTCCAGATCCTGATAGCTCACAATTTTAATAACCTCTCGAAGCTTAAACACCTTCATTTATTCAGGACCATAGGCTCCCTTTGTGTGTGGGAGGACTTCAGCTTAGATGTGGAGTGTAGTAATGAATCTCTTCCTCAAAATGCCTAAGTAAACCTGCCGTAGGTAAGGTTTTCATTAGACTCCCACTGATATTAGAGAAAGGAACCAGATATTGAATAAATGCTGAACCCAAACTATAATTCTTAGGCATCAAATTGTGTTCCACCTTTTAGATGAAAAATACTATATTGGCAGCCTGACTATCCATTTCCAATGTACTGCCATCCAAGGTTTTCATAACAAACTGCGGCACATTAGAGGTTCTATGAATCATCTCTAAGCCAAAAAACCTAGCCAAAATAACCCTGAATGTAAGAGGCATTACTATCCTATAGGTTCTGCCTTCATAACTGTCTCTACTTAAAACTGTCAGCAAGCTGTGCTTGGCTTAGTGGATTGAACTCTGAATCACTTTAATTAATATTTACCTAAGTTTTTTTAAAATCTAGCATTCAACTCTTGCTCTAGACATTAGTCATACCTGCTCTGGGCTAATCAACATAAGAAACTTGTTCCATGCATTTAATAGAAAATGCCCAGTTAGATCAAGTTTGCAATCAACATAGCCACCTAATTACACTCTCTCTCTCTCTCTCTCTCTCTCTCTCTCTCTCTCTCTCTCTCTCTCTCTCTCACACACACACACACACACACACACACACACACACACACACACACACACACACCCCATCTTCTTCAAAGGGTTTCAGTGCTCATCTCCAATTAAGAGATCAATTCCTGGAAGGATTTTGTTTTCAATTTTATGTCTGCAAAAGGCATCAATTTCTCCTGCAGATTAGTATACTCTCCTTTCTAATAAAGGCACCCCATATCATACAATCTCACTAGAGATCTTGTTAAATCCAAATAAAATAATAAGGAACACCTGTCCCCCAAATCCAAATAACCGAGAAACCAAATTAAAGAAAAATGAGTTCAACAAAAGCCGTTGGGACTCTTGTGTTTTTCTCTTTCCAACGATGATTTCGATACACAGGGCCTAGCTCCTGCCTCTGGAATGGCAGAAACAAACCCATACACAAACTAATAGGGTTGTAAGTTTTTACAAAGGTAAGCGGTAAAAGGGGTGCGTCTCCAGAAAACCTGTATTGGTGAACTTAGGGAGTCACAATTATGGAAAGAATCAAAAGCTAATAGCTCCCCCTCACCCTCCATTTAATAAGATAGGGGCTTCTCCCTCGTTCCCCGGGCACCCCCACTTCCTTCAGACTGTTGCAAAGTGTGTGGCTATTCCTGAGTAGTCCCAGATACGGAAGATGGAGTCTATGCAGACGGATGTAGTTCAGTACAGAAAACCCACTCCCAGTTGGCTCTCCCCCTCCTTTTTTTGCGGATTGCTGCATCAGACGCCACATCCCGGAGAACCCTCTTCTCCCAATGCCTTTTTGCCAGGCGACAGACAGCGACATAGTAAAAAATCCAGGCGTCCCCCCACGCGCTTCCCTGGCCCTGCTCCTGGGGAGAAGGAGAGAGCTGAAGGCCAACGGCACGAGGCCGGACTGCTCGTACTCCCGGGGAGCTCGGCCAGACAGAGCCGGGCCGTGGCAGGAACACACCTTACGCCCGTGCTACCCGGGAGATGCGATCTCTTCTGCGGCGCCCGCTCGGCTCGCTCCTCTCCGGGCTCCGCCCCAGCCGGCTCGCCTCGCCGTGCCGCGGCCCTCCTCGCCCCCCCGCCCCGGGAGGATGGGGGGAGGGGGCCCGCGTGGCCACGGCGGGGGGAGGCGGCCGCTCGCTCGCCCGCTCGGGGGCTCGGCTCGCTTGCCGCTGCGCCGCGCTCCGCTCCTCCGTGCGCCGCCGCCCCCTCCCTGCCGGCGGCCCCCGCCAGGCTCCTCTCCGCCGCCGGAAGCCGGCCCCGCCCCCTGCCGGCCCCCTCCCGGCGGACGAGCCCCGACCCAGCCAATGGGAAGGCCAGGAGCCCGCGGAGAGACGAGCGCCGCAGCCAACAGGGGAGGCCCGGCCAGGGAGGGAGGAGGCCGGTCGCCGGGGGAGGCGGGCCAGCCCGGCCCCGGCCTCGCCGAGGCTCCTCTTTGTTAGTGCGGCTTGGCTTCTCGGGCGCCCCCCAAATTGGGGTCCTGCGGAGGAGGGCTCTGGGCGAGCCGTGGACAAGCTACGGCTGGGTCCGGGGAAGTCACGGGGGCCGATCCGACTCGCCACCCCACTGGGGAGCTCCGAGACAGACTGAGTGTGGCCAGCCGCCCCCTCGGCCCAGGCCCGCAGACTCCGTGATCCCGGCAGCCGATCTAGGCAGCCCTCAGGGCGGAAAACCGGGTTCTCTGTGTCTCAGGGACACGGGGTCGGGCAGTCCTTCGGAGCTGCGGGGCCGGGCACAAGGAGAAGCGATCCTAGGACCGCGGCCGCAGGACGCACCTGCCGTCGTCAGAGCGCGGCCCCGGCTGGGCCGGCAGCCTGGTGGCAACGACACTTCAGTCCCCACGCCCGGGACGCCTTCCGTCTGGGCTGAAAGAAGGGCTGAAGGTCACGGCGGTAGGCGTTTTAAGGGGACTTTGGAAGGGGGCTGGACCGCCCGAGTTATCTCTGAGACCCGCCAGCCCTTCTGGCCTTTGGGACATTAGGGACATTGTCTCTGGCCAGCACTCCACTCAACTTCCGTGGCATCAACAGAAATAAAAATAGCATGACCCCTTTAACTTGAAATGGTCCCTCAGAGGATCTCCCAGTATTTGATAGGTATGATCTCACATTTTCAATCTTCCTGTAAGGTGGGAAATAGGCAGGGTGACTTTATTCCCATTTTAAAGCTCTGGAGATACTTGCATAGATCATTTTCCCTATCTTTCTTAAAAAGACATTGGATTAGTTATACGTGAATTTCAATGGTGTTAAATAGATAAGCCATACAATTTTAATGGGATAAAAAATAAAATCTTTTTCAATTTTTGGCTCCACAAAGAAAGATGCTCAAAAACTAGGTAGTCTTTTTTATCTCCAGTCTTCCTCCACTGGATGCCAGCTTCCTTCCTTCAGAATCATTCAAAATACACAAAAACAATTGTGCCACTCTTCAAAAAGCCACTTAAGCAAACTCAAAACAAGTTATTCTTTAAGAAACTCCAGTGTCTCTACTGGATCTGTATCCCAAAGAGATCATAAAAAAGAGAAAAGTATCCACATGTGCAAAATTGTAGCAACCCTTTTTGTGGTGGAAAAGAATTAGAAACTGAGTAGATATCTATAAATTGGGTAATGGCTGTATAAGTTATAAAGTAATGTATAAAAAATGATGAACAGGCTGATTTTAGAAAGGCCTGGAAAAAGGATCAACTATAAAAGACTTGGTTCTTCTCAGTGGTTCACTGAACCAAATCAATCCCAATAAACTTTGGATGGAAAACAACATTTGCATCCAGAGAGAGAACTACAGGCACTGAATGTATATCAATACATTCTATGTTAATTTTTTTCTTGTTTTTTTTCCTCTCCCATTTTTCCCTTTTGTTCTGATTTTTCTCTCCCAATATGATTCATAAGGAAATATGTTAAATAATAATAATAATGAAGATATGTATAACTAATAAAAAAAGAAAAAGAAACTCCAATTTAAAAAAAAGTCAGAAAGTGATAAAAAAAAAAAACTGGGCAGAGTTGATACTACCAAGTCAAATGTGAATCACACAAAACCCACCAAGATTAATGTTCAGTTCTCTTTTTCCGTTTTTATTTGCATAAGGAAATATTTGTGTTTATTCATATTTATTTTAATAATAAAAATAAAAAATAAGCTAGTCCACAAAATTGCAGGCTTCAAGACCATGGCTAATGTAGAAGGTGGGTAAAAACTTCCTTAGGCTAAAGCTTCAAAACTAACATAATTTGATTTCCCTCTGGTCCTTGGAGAAATAAACTCATTTAGATAAAAGAGAAGTACCTAAGAATCCAATACTTCCAGAATCACAACTGAGCCTTGTAACTTCTCATGAAGCCAACAGCAGTTCACATTTTAGCTGGGATATGATTTTCCTATTATTTAAAAGAGGTTAAAAATTTTAAAAGGCTTTAGGTAGATATCCAAGAAATTCTTCCAAAATAATCATTTTTATTAAGATCTACTACTTGCCCAGATATTGGTCCCAGGCCCTGCAGAGTCCAGCAGCAACACAATAGCAGACAGAAATTTCTTCAGAGATCTATTACAAAAGGTGGTGCTTGAGCTGATGTAATACAAAGAACAAAAAGGACAAAAAAGTCTCCACAAAAGTGATCTGGTTCCTCCTTATGACACAGAATGTGAACGGATTTTCAAAGACTATGCCAGTGAGTGAAGTTGATCCACTGTAGTATCCATCATCCTCAAAAGCTGATATTGATCTGGCTACCAAATGACTGCCTGTTTGCTCTCAAAGGAGTAGGCTAAGTATGAAATGGCCCACAGCCAAAAAGATAATCATCAAATCACTACTTTTGACCATGATGACCAAAAAAAACCCCAGACAAAACCATAAAATGGCACAATCTTCTCTGGCATTTCCACTTCCATCAGCTTCTACAATAACAATGACAGACTGATGGTCACAGGACCAAGAATGCTAACAAGCAATCCCCTAAAAACATATTACATATATTAGGATAACTTCAGGTACAAAACATGTGATTTCTGTCCAAAACTCACCAACATAATGGACTTGTCTCCTCTTAAAGAAAATTAGAAGACAAAAAAAAAAAAATTGCAGCTAAGTAAAACAAAAGCTGCCAGCTTCTCCTCTAAGAGATTAATACAAGAAATAACTGATTTCATCAAATGCTTTAAAATAACACAAAATATCAGCTCATGAGATATTTTCTCACTTTTTCTCATATTGTGAGTGTTCATGAGCACAATCAAATAGAACACCATGATAATGCAGGTTACACACCTGTATCCACCACAGACCATGCTGGTGTAGAGAAATACAAGCTCCCAAATAAAATCAATATATATCTTCAATGTGAAAGATGAATATAGGGGAGGATAGTGAAATATTGTTAATGAACAAGAAATGAAAAGTCTGTAGATGACTCAAAAGCCTCTCATATATTTTACTTTCTCCATGAAAAGACCTAGGCATTTTGACCAATGAACACAAAAAATGAAATTGTCTTAGCAAAAACAAACAAAAAAAACAAAAAACCCCAACCATTTCAAAATCTTCTATGTGTGTCAGATCATTGACTAGATCCAAAGTTCAAAATCAATATCAAATTAGAAAAAATGATAAAGATAAAATGACACTTCCTGCAATAAAGCATTTCTTACCCAGGTTGTTTAATAAAAACTGTCAGAGCTGAAGAATGGGAAATGGATAAAAGTGAAGAAAAAGACACCAACATATTTCTTAGAAATCTGTACAATGTTAAACAATCACCAAAAGCAGGAGGCAGGGGTTCCCAAATCACCTTATCCAGCAAACATTTGATCTTCTGGACAGAGAGATATGACAGTCAAAGACCACACAGGTTTTAAATACAAGCTCATTTAAAAATAAGATCACAAACAGCATCAGTTTACAAAATGACAAAATGTAAGCCTGTAAGAAAAATAAGCCTGGAAAGAAATTTATTTTGAGATGAAGAGCTAGCTTATCATTTACAAATTAAACTGAAAATCAACAGCTCAGAAATTGAGGAATGGGAGGCAGCAGACTTAACTGAATTAACCAAAATGTTAAAGACAATTTTTATAAATAAATCCTTATCTTAAGAGAAATCACAGGAAACATAATTGTCTGATAAGAAATCTCATTCCTAAGGGAAAAAAATTTCTTCATAGGAGAAAAAATGCTACGGTTGTTTGATCCTCAAAGGTCCTCCAAAATTTGATCTTCACTTGGGTTAGAAGGGAAGAAATCTAAGAAAGGCAATGTCAGTGATTAAATTCAAGGAGTAGTGACAAAGATGTATTGGCAAAAGCAGTGGACCCCACGCTCTACCATTTACTAGCTTATGGAGATGTGATAGACTCATTTTTTTTAAAAAAAGATATTTGCACAATCTGTTCCCTAGTCGTTTTATTAGGATCAGAGAAGACATTGTTACATAAACTGCTTTCTCTTTAAAACTCAAAACACTCTATATATGTAAGCTAATATCAGTATTCCTTTAAGTTCATTCCTTCTGTGTAAGCCTCCAGCACATCACAGCTGCATGACCACAATACCTGTTTCAGTTGGTTTCTATTCTCCAATTCTCCAATCTCTCCTCTGATACATGTAGTCATATAATTTAATTGCCAGGATCATCTTTCTCAAATACAGCTCTCATCACTCTACTCTCTTCAACAACTTGCAAAGGCTTCTGTCCTATCTAATGTATCTACTTTTGGCCTTTTAAATGTTCCAGAGGTATGGCCTACCTTAACTTGTTGAGGTTGGTGCCAAAGACAGCTGGGGATAAAGTTGACAGAGCAGGAAGGCCACGGTTCACATCCCAGCTTCAGATATTTATTAGCTTTGTGATCCTGTGGCCAAGTCACTTCATCTCTGCCTCGGTTTCCTCATTTGAGAAATGAGGATAACAACAGTACTTACCTTCCAGGATTGTGAGGATCAAATGAGATAATATTTGTAAATCACTTAGCACAACTGGCACAAAGTAGGAACTTAAATACTTATTCCCTTCCTATTGTACTCTACTCTACTCTAGTTGAGATTCTCTTCTCGTTGTACATGAACACACACACACCCTTCCACACAAATATCATTCATTCCCAACTCATAACATATGGATTCCTTAATCAGTGCTTTGGTTATTTCCAATAAGATATATATATATTTTTTTAAGTTTCTACATTATCAACAAGGCATAGAAAGGTGACATTATCTCAAGAGGGAGGCATTTTCCTTTTGAAATAATTCCTCCTTTCCCAACCCCAAACAGAAATGCTATCCATCCTTACTAGCTCCCTTCAAATATCACTTGCCCTAGGAAATTTTATTTTATTTTTAAAATTCTGCTCATAGGGTCCTTTCCCTACTTCAAAGTGCTATGTAACCTAAGAGTCAAATACTACATTAATTCAATATCCGATTTATTTCATGTTTTATGATCTTCTGACTTTTCCCCCCTCCCCCATCCAAACTTTTAAGTTTAATGTTGCCTGTACTGAATAGCTTTCAAGATCTTTGTAGCTTTATACACAGTGTATGCAGTTACAAGATCTAGAAAAAGTTTTGTAGTCAACTCCTAGTTCTCATGCCTACAACCAAAATTGTTCTTGTTCACTCACATCTGACTCTTTTGTGATCCCATTTGAAGTTTTCCTAGTAACAATCCTGGAATAGTTTGCCATTTCCCTATGCAGTTCATTTTACAGATGTGGAAATAGATAAAACAGCATTAAATGACTTATCCAAGGTCATAATGCTAGTAAATGTCTAAGGATGAACTGAATTCAGGTTCTCTGGGCTCCAAACCTGGCTGTCTAGTTATTGGGCCAGATGATGCCCTAATATAACCAGTTCTGAAAACATCAATAGCTTTTGCAATCTGTCTTCACAGCTGTTGAAATTACTAAATTCTAATTCTGTATCTGCCTATGACTGGAAAAGGCATACCTCTCAAGTTCACTTCACATTTCTATGCTTCATCAGTAATGTAGAAACTTGGGGGAAAAAATCTTTAATAGATAGAATTCTAGGAAATAAGCAGGATCCTGAATGAGAAGAATCATAGAAAGAAACAGATAATAAAACTGAGCATCTAGGAGACAAAGTAATTTTTCCAAATTTACTGAAGGAATAAACAAGGATGGGATTTCAACCTAGGACTTCTGACAAGACTTTTTCCTTTCATTCTATTTTTTTTTTTGGAGGGGGGGGAGAATTCAAAATTTATATTTCTTGGAGGTTTTAATAATTATCTTTTTATTTTCAAAATACATATTTTCAAAACATACAAAATAGTTTAACATTCACCCTTGCAAAACTTTGTAATCCAAATTTTTCTCCCTCTCTTACCCCTTTCCCTCAAACAGCAAGTAATCCAACATAGGTTAAACATATGCAATTCTTCTAAATATATTTCCACATTTATCATGGCTGTCCTAAATGATGTCACCTGTGTACAATAAATATTTACACTGGACAAAGACACTGCAACCTAATGTGGTGCTTTCCTGGTCAGCAGGCCCATGTTAAGGTAACTTCTGACTTGCTCTTCACAGAGAACCAGATTGGATACCTTCTGGAAGGCAGAAACATTTACTAAAAGAACAAATTATCTGAACAGAGTAGCTTTCAAAGTCAACTGTTCTTAACTATAAAAAGCAAAGGTAACAGATATACCTTTGGGACTTACATGGTAATGAAAATAACATCTGAATTGGAATTAGAGCAAATGACACAAACAGCAGTCAAAGAAAGGCAAAAATTAATTCAATTAAATGGAAGAAATGTCTTCTGTTCCAATGTTGGGGAAAAAATTCGAAAAAGATATGCTTATCTGAGAGTTCCCTTGCAATAGGCCGCTGCTGATTTCTTTGAAAAACTTCCATAAAGTAACATCTTGGTTAGCAAATGATTTTCACATCTACATAAATGAAATCACTATGGGGAAAAATGCCATAAATAAACTGAAAGTGAGTATTGAAGAAAGACAGCACAAAAAAGAGAGAGACTGCTATCATGTCTGTTTCCTATTTTTCCACAACTTTAACCATCTCTCATGGCTTGAGCTGTTCACACTTGGAAGGAAAAGAAAAGGCTTTAGGAAAGAAAAACTCCATTTCTCACATTAAAAGGGGAAACACATGGTGGAAAAAGTGAAAGCCAAAATCCTGGAAAAGTTTCACACACACAAAATGAGATGGCAAACTTGTGACTCAAGAGTGATTTGGCATCTTGAAGTACACAGCCAATTCCTTTCTGGTGCCAAAGCCAATGGATTCTCCTGTAGATAAAATGGCACCGTTCCTGAAAAAGCCCTGGCCGTTGTTTTCCCACAATCTCATAATCTGTCAGAACATAGAAAAGAAAAAGAAGGCTATACCAGCCAGGAAAAGTCAATTAGAACCAACACAGAGCACACCCTAGTTCTTCAGATGGTGTCTTACTGCAGGTTCTCAGGAGTCCTTTTTAAATGCTGTTTTTTGAAGACTTGGGGAGGGGAGAGGATAGGGGAGAATGAGAGAAATCCACCTCACTACTTTATTTGAAAACCAAGGATCAAATACCAGCTTGAATTAATAATTTCTGTACATTACACAAATCATCAACCTCCTTCCTCATTTTACATGAGAAGAAATTAAGACCTAGAAAAAGACCATTAAAAATTAGCAGAACCAAACCCACATTCCTGAGTTCCCAGGCAGTAGTAGCCAATTATCTCTTCATTAGGTTTTAACTGAGTTTTGGCTCTCTGGACATGCCAAATAAATGCCAACTGCCCAAGGTCTTCTGAATTTCTGAATGAAAACCTAAAGCCCAGAACACTTTAATTCTGCTTCCTAAGTTCCTTGAGTCAGGGACTAGTTCCTTCAGAGTTCAACGTCTAACCAACAGTAAGTGCTTTACAAATATTAGATTTACTGAGAAATGTCTACTCTGAGACAGTAAATGAAGTGGTATAGAATAGATGTATACTTATATCCAAAATAACTGACCAAGCAACATAGAACAAGATACCGAAAATGAACTAAAGTGGGGAGTGTTCAATGCCCAAATATGTACTGGCAAATAAAACAATAACACACTACAAAACACCTAGAAATAACTTCTATGCCCTGAAGATAAAAGAAGCTACACAAATTCATAGTCATGTATAGACAATATTCTCAACTAAAGAAAAATGAAGGATATTTAAAGAACATGATTTTATTCTACTAGCTGTGGTGTAGAAATTGGACAACCCAGAGGCTCTCCTATTCCCCACAAAGAAAAATGCCCTCCTCACTCCCCACATCAAAAATAAAAACAAAAACAAAAAACATCACAATGTGTTTCTACCACAAAATCAAGTCTAGTCTTCACCTTGGAGAGAAGAAACCTAAGCTTTTAAACTTGTCCTTGACACAATAGACTGTGGGAGAAATAAAATTCCAGGAAAAAAAAAAAAAGATTCAATTCTAGCTATGTATAGCTAATGATTTCATGTCCCTTAGTCTGCCTCTCTCTCTCTCACATGGTTTTAAAATTAGAAATGCACAGGACCCCAGTGAAAACAATCTGCAAGATCCTAATTGGGCCAATTCAAAGATGTCACAAATTATCATTTACTGATTTCAAGTCTCTTTATCAGTTTTAGGCCTCAGAACAGCCACATCCCTATTTTCTCCTTTTATTAATATTTCTTTAGAGAAGCTTGTGAAAAATTTGGCTCAATAGTTCAAATTTCAAATAATTTCTAAGTACATTATGAACAGAGATGCCTCCAAATCTACATTTACCCAAGCACGGCACTAGTGTTAGTTTTGCCAAAATGTCAACATGTCATTCCTAAAATCCATTCCTCCTAACTCTGCACTGAAATTTGCTCAGTGTCATGTACAATAAATAAAACTGCTTTTTCAATATTTTCCTAGGGTAGTTCAATTGATCAGCTTTAATGCTTTAAATATAAACAACAAATCAAACAACACCATTATGCCTTTAAATTGTTCAGTAGCTGCAGCCACCAAAAAGGGTGGCAATCTGTAACTTTACTTGGATAAAAGATTCAAGGTAGTTAAGGGTCCTGCATTATAAATCCACCAAACTGCTATTACAATAAATCTCTTTCAGAATCAGCTTGCCTAATCAGAAATTGCTGTTCACCTCTACAAGTTATTGAATCCCAGAAACTGGGGTAGCAACACTTTTTTTTTTTCCAAATCCTGAATTACCTTTACCCAAATAGTATTTATATAAATATATATCACCTTCCCAAGGAGCTCAAAGTCCTTTAACAGATATCATCTTGCTAATTTTCACAATATCCCTGGGAAAAATTGTTATTTAGGATTTATATCACACTTAGCTTGCAAAAATGTTGCACAATTCTCTTCACTGGCACTGATATCTCACAACCACTCATTGCAGTAAATTTAGAGCATGACCTACAACAAGGTTAAGGGAACTGCCCAAGATCACCTAGCCAGTTCTGTCTTTAAGAGTCCTTGGTCTAGGGCTCTAGCCCTTAGATGAAATCATCTCAGTAATCAATTAAGCTGTTCTGTTCATAATATTCATTGGCCTGGAACTGGTTAAAGTAGTTCTTAAAGAACTGGAATACATTTGAACTACAGGCCAAGCAAATAGCAAGAATAAGGATCTACAGCAGGAAATGCAATAGTGAAAAAAGAGTGATGTTAATGAGCACATTGCAAAGAACCCTGTTTTCCAAAGCTGCCACCATGTAAGAGCATAATAGTTAAAGGCAGAGACCCCTGCAAGACAGAGACATAAAGCCTATCGATTTGAATACAACAACATTCCTCCCATCACCATAGCTACACAGTTCCAAATCAAGTTCAGAATCAAAGGCCACAGTCAGGAAAACTATCAGCAGAAACTGAGCAAAACTGAAGAGCAGTGGTAGGCCCCATTCACTCATCTGCCATGCCTGTCACATCCTATGTGACACCACGGCTGGTAGTAAGGTAGGCAATAGAGTAAACATAAGGAGAGAAATATAGCTAGTGTCCATTACCTACAGAGCTCCATGTATTAGAAGAATAGTAACAAAAGCACATCATAGCACTTTGCTTCTGACAACATTGGGCAGCATGATAGGTATATCATATGATATAGCATATCATGATAGGATAGCAAAGCCAGAATGTCAGCTGAACTCCCTCACATAGTTAAGGAAAGTCTGGCCCAAAGAGCAGGCCCACAATTAGACTCCACTTCATTCTGTTCAGTATATATTGCAATATTGCAATAATATCCAAGGATTATTATTACTCTCAATTTACAGATAAGAAAAGTGAAGTTTTCCTGGATTTCATGACCTCCAGAAATTTATCTTTCTACAAGGTAGAATCTCATCTCAAACTCCTCCCTCTTCAGCCCCCCTGCACTGGAGGGTGGAGGGTGGATGTTACAGAGTGCCCTCCATTCTGCCCTCTGGGAATTCACTTCACCACTGCCCATCTGGCAGTTTTTCTGGACTTCAGGATCCTCAGAAACGCACCATTTTACAAAATGATAGCAAAAGTGAAACTCTCAACTCCTCAGATCATCTTCCTCATAGCTGCCAGGAAACCTCCCTCTTCCCTTTTAATCTTCCATTAGACTATAAACAACTTGAGGGCAGGTCCTGTCTTACACCTCTTGGTTTCCCTAGGCAGATGCTCCATAATTGTTAAATGACTCTGACTCTGAAGCTCAGACAAGTTAAATGGCCTGCTTAAAGTCACACAGTAAATTTTAGGACCAGGAATGGACCTCAGTGCTTTTTTCTATGTGACTACTTCTGTGATAGGAAAGGATAACAGGAAAAGTTGCCTGGGGCAGGACAGCACCTCAATATGAGGGGGCCTTGCAGACTTGCAATGTCATTTGTCTCTAACGAACCAAGGAAGAACTTTAGTTCAAGTCAAACATCTTTTAAAGCTCCCAGATAAAATGATGGATAGTCCCTACCCTCAAATAACCTGTGATCTAATAAAGGGAATCTGAATTGGAAAACACACAAATAAATGAATGGAAAACATGTTAAATGCTAGGATAGATTCAAGGAGGTGAAAATCACAGGGGAATGGTGGGGTGGAGGATGGAGGGGGGAAGCACTGAGGGAGAAGCACTGATCTACAAGGGCAGACAACAAAAATTTCAGCCATCACTCTGAATTCCAGATATGGAGCAACAACATATTCACAATGAGATGGACAAAGGCCAAACAGGAGGAAAGAGCAAGGGATAGAGGCTTCAACAAGCAGGACCCAACACTCCTACCCCCAGTGTCCATGGCCAATGTGAACGGCAAAAATGCAAGATGAAATCTGAGGCCATGAAATGATGTATTTCAGAGTCCTATCTCGAGCTACTTTGGGTCAGTCCAAAATGAACTATATGAACTGCGTAGGAAAGCCCCAAAAGCCAACCTCTGGTACTCGTTTACTTCTGTTCTTGAATCTCTTGAATCTGTCCGTCTCTCTCTGACTTTCTTTTTCTCTTACTCACTCTCTCAATCTCTCCCTCCTCCTTCCCTTCCTTCTTTCTGAAGATATTCAAGAGCCCACTTGAACTTGAGATGTGTTTACCCAAAGTGAGCAAAGACTGTAAGAGAAGAGATTTAGATAATACTCACTACATCAGTTTTTAACCTAGAATCTATGAATTTTAAAAATATGTATCTTGATAACAATTTCAATTTAACTGACTTCCTTTGAGATTATTCTATACGAATTGTTTCCTCAGTATTACAGAAGAGATTCCAGGAAAACATAAATTACCCTACACTTCATTAAAGTTTTTTGGTTTTTTTTAATGGGAAGCTTTAGAACTAGTAAAAAATGGACTATCTTTCTGGATCAGAGAGAGGCAGAAGGATGAGATACAGGAAAGTGAAAGGCCCCAGAAACCTACCAGGGGGTTCAGATTCTCTTCTAGGAGAAGTTCTATCTTGATATGAAGAGACTCCATATCCAACAGAGGCAAACACTATTTATCAACAGGGCCAAGTCTGGTTGCCTAATAATTATAATCATTTTTCTATAAATTTGTCTCCACTCAAAGGTTCAGACTCACTTGAAAGCAGAAGTACCCAAATTCCAGGACTCTTTAAAGAGCTCTCTAATCCCAGAATTCAAACTGTCCATTAAGCACCAATGTGTAGGAGAGTGGAAAACTCAGCCAGACTTGGTATAGGATTCTGTACCCAAACTCAGTGAACAAATGAAACACTTCCTTACTACTAGGAAATGGACTATGTTAGGGGGTTGGAAAGTAGGGGATGGGAGGAGGCAATAAGCATCTCTAAAACATCTACTATGTGTCAAGTATTATGCTAAGTTTAGCTTTAAAAATATTATTTCATTTGATCCTAACAACTCTGAAAGGTAGGTGCTGTTATTATCCTCATTCTACAGCAGAGGAAACTGAGGCAAAGTGAACTTAAGTGACTTGGTCACACACGTAATGCCAGAAGCTAGATTTGAACTTTGGTCTTCCTGGCTCCAAGCTGTCCACTGTGACATCACCTGGTTCCATGTAAATGTCAGAAGTTTATTGGAAAGGGAGGTAGGAAAGTGAACAACACATTTATTTTATTTTATTTTTTAATATCTAAGGCTGAATTTGTTTTTAATTTTTATTATTATTATTATTATAGCTTTTTATTTGCAAGTTATATGCATGGGTAATTTTTCAGCACTGACAATTGCAAAATCTTTTGTTCCAATTTTTTCCCTCCTTCTCCCCACCCCCTCCCCCAGATGGCAGGTTGACCAATACATGTTAAATATGTTAAAATATATATATATATATATATGTCCATACGGTTATTTTGCTGTACGGACTTTGAAATACAATTGTGTACAATTAACCTGTAAAGGAAATCAAAAATGCCGGCAGACAAAAATAGAGGGATTGGGAATTCTATGTAGTGGTTCATACTCATTTCCCAGAGTTCTTTCGCTGGGTGTAGCTGGTAAACAACACATTTAAAGAACAATCCCCTGACCAATAAGGGCTATGGCATCAAGAATGGCCAGGGAATAACAAGATAAAACACAGGACAAAGCACTCAAGGATTCATCTACATTTCTAAGCAAAGTAGGGCCATTTAAAAGAACCTGCATTTTTCCCATGTCTGTGGTTGGTGTGTGTTGTGGGGAGGAAACAATGGTAACAACTATCAGATAAATTTAGACAATTATTTTTCTAGAATTTTTCTTTTAAGTCTTCTTCTCTACTCCCATCCCATCCACAAAGGGTTCTTACCAAAACGCTCAGAAATTAGTTTTATCATTAGGAAGGGCCTGGTGATAAAGGAAAAAGATATGAAAGGTTTTCCAGGCTCAGACTTCTTAGTGGGTTGTGCATTGCTAAGAGACTTCCAGCCAGTGGCACAATGGTGCTAGAAAGAGAAATTAAGTCTACAAAGGTAAAGTTCCATATAACTTCTCCAGAAAGAGGGCCCATTCTAAATGGCTAATACCAAGCAGCAAGTACTCCAAACAGTTAAAGGGGAAGGGGGGAAGAAGGGGAGAGATTTTAGAAAAATACCAGGTTTCCTGATAAAGTAAATATTAAAAACAATACACAGTGCAGAAGGTCAGGATCTCTGCACACATTGCTCTATCTTAGAGAACACAAGAGGCCTATGTTTATACTTCAAAACCACAGACTGACTCCAAATCCAGTGTTACTTTCACTGGAAAATGCATCCAATCTCTGTCATCTCTATTTTTTCTATTTTCCTTTATCTGTTTATTTTGGTCTTTAGGCCACAGAATCTATGATATAATAAAAGCAACACTGAAGACCTGGGCTTTATTTTAATTAACTCATTGACCTTAGAAAAGTCACATTCCCTTCTCTGTCCCCCGTTTCTGATCTACAAAATGAAGATTTTGATCCAAGTCCCTTCTAGTTCTAAAATGCTTTGATTTTACAGAGGGAAATTGAGTTATTGCAGGATAGTTTTGCTCCAGTTTTTTCTCTTCAACTGTCACCACATTAACATCAGAACTTTTATTCTGTTTCTTGTACTTTAGAGCAAACAATCATTTCTATCCTCCTTTCAGCTAAGGATTATTATATTTGTTAAAAAAGAAACTGAATGTAATATTAATTGCAAGTATTAAGACTGGGAAGGTAGAAAAGAATTTTCATTAGGTATCATTCTGTTTAGTAAATTCTAATCACAGGTTGTTTTGGAACATTTTTGGATACTTAAAAATTAATTAAGCTCCTTAAAAAAAAACTCATTATGCTGTCATCATTTCACCAAATATTACCGTATTCCTTACATCAAATCTTACAATACACTTATTCCATTTTTAAAATTTTTTTTAATTTTTTAAATTATCACTGACCACTGTCTAAGACAAGTTCCTGACTACATTCTTTTTAAGGTTTTCATTGATGTCTTTTGTCTTTATATCACTTTCATTTCTGAATATATCTTCTGTGGATAGAAATATTGTTGAAAAAAATTTTTTAAATGAAAGAGAAAACTCAGATCATGCAACTAGACCAATACATTAACAGAATATGACAGCATATGCAACATTTCTCAATCACTATTCCATAATTCTGTAGTTAATGGAGGAAAGTAAATTTTCTCCTTTCTTTGAGGCAAAGCTTAGTCATCACAATAACAAACTTTAAGTGTCAGGTTTCCTTTATTTTTAATCTTAGTGTATGCTGTTTCCCTGGTTCTGTTTGTTTTATTCCATTTCAGGTCTTAAAGGTCCTTTTCATGCTTTTCTGAATTCTTCATAGAGTCACTACAGCACAGTAATATTCCACTTCATTAGACTTACATAAACTGATGCTAAGTGAAGTGAGTAGAACCAGGAATAGAACCAGTACACAGCAACGAGATTATACAATGATCAATTCTGAGGGACATGGCTCTTTTCAACGGGAAGGTGATTCAAGCCAGTTCCAATGGTCTTGTGATAAAGAGAGTCATCTGCATCCAGAGAGAGGACTATGGGGACTGAGTGTGGATGACAATATAGTTTTTTTACCTTTTTTCTGTTGTTGTGATTTGCTTGCATTTTTTTTTTCCTTTTTGGTCTGATTTTTCTTGTGCAGCATAATTGTGGAAATATGTATAGAAGAATTACATATTTTTAACTTATATTGGATTACTTGCTGTCTAGGGAAGGAGATGGGAAGAAGGGAGGGAAAATATTTGGAACACAAGGTTTTACAAGGGTGACTGTTGAAAATTATCTATCCATGTTTTGAAAATAAAAAGCTTTAATAAAAAAAATTCCACTCCATTCATATATCATCTTTCAATGAGTAGCCATTTATTCCTAGCTCTTTACTTCCACAAAAAAATGCCAGTTTCTTTTGAAAAATGATGCGTTCTTAGGGCAGTGCTGAACCATAGTGAATAGGACAAGTTATCTCCTATCTTACTAATTTTTACAATAACATCTATATCTTTATTTTGGACCAGAATTATCATTTATCCCTCAATTTTCTTACTTTAAACATAATACTATTTTTTTCTAACTCATTCTGATAAAGCTGCAGTCGGGTTTCTGTTTTTGTTTTTGTTTTTTTTGGGGGGGATGCTTCATAATCTAAAAAAACAATCATTAATCTTGCCAGTTCCTACACTTGACATACGATCCCAAAAAAGTTGTCCCAGACTTCTTGGAGGTGTCAATTTCATTTTGAGTGAAATGAAGACCATTTTAATTACCCAGAATTGGAATGAGCCTCTTTAGGAGGTTAGAAATATATTGGTTCTTCCTTCTCCCTCACTGAAGAACTGCAGGAACATTTTTGGGGATTATTTTTTTTTTTACACTTCTAGGGCTCAAATGTGAAAATATGTTTAAAAAGATTTCACATGCTTAACCTATATTAGATTGCTTGCTATCTTAGAGACGAAGGACAAAAAATGGAACACGAAGTCTTACCAAAAAAAATAATACTGAAAACTATCTTTACATGAATTTGGTAAAATAAAATATTACTGAGAAAAAAAATTGAAAATGATGAACAGGCTGATTTCAAAAAAGTCTGGATAAACTTACACAAACTGATGCCGAATGATGTGAGCAGAACTAAGAAAACTTTGTACACAACAAAAGCAATTTTATGACAGATTTAGCTCTTCTCAGCAATTTAGTGATCCAAGGCAATTCCAATAAACTTTGGATGGAAAATGCCATCTTCATCCAGAGAGAGCATTATGAAAATTGAATATGGATTGAAGTGTAGTGTCTTCACCTTTTTTTTCCTTTCTCATGATGCTTCCCTTTTGTTCTGACTATTCTCTCCCAACATGACTCATGTTAGAAATATATAAAACATGAATGTACATGTATAACCTAAAAAAATTTTTTTTCAAGAGAAGGAAATATTTATAGCAGTCCTTTTTGTGTTGATTAAGCATGAGAAATCAAAGAAATGCTCATCAATTGGGGAATGGCTAAACTAGCTTTTGTATATGATTGTAATGGAATAATGGCAAGCAGGATGATTTCAGAAAAGCCTGGAAAGACTTACATGAACTGATACAAAGTGAACAGAATCAGGAGAATCTTATACACAATTAACAACATTACTGTTTGATATAGAACTGTGAATGACTTAGCTATTCTCAACAATACCATATTCAAGAAAATCTCAAAGGACTACTGACGAAGCATATTTCCCACTTCCAGAGAAAGAATTGATATTGTCAAAACAGATTAAAGCATGCTTTTTTCACTTTCTTTCTTCTGTTTTTTAAATTTTATTCGAATTTTATTGTGCAAAATGACTAATGTGGAAATGTTTTACATGATTGCACACGTATAACCTATATCTGATTGTTTAGCATCTGAAGGAGGACAGAAGGAAGGAAGGATAGAATTTGGAACTCAAGACCTTTTTTTTTTAATGCTTAAAAATGGTTTTAATATATAAGCGGAGGAAAAATTTCTTCAGTTCCTTCAAGCTCTTATGTCAAGGCCTTAAGACTCTGCAATCTATATCCTGGCTGCCCTCCTCTGCAGGCTCTCCACCTTATTAATATTCTTCTTCGTGCTCAGATCTGAACCCAATATGCCAAATGAGGACTGAGTAGAACAATCACCTCCCCATTCCTGGAAGACATCCATGGCTCTGACTGCAGCCCAAGATTACATTACCCTGTGTGGCCACTCCATCACTGAGTCACTGAGCTTGTAGTCCTCCAAAATTTCCAGATCTTTTTCAGAGTTGTCTTCTGTCTATCCTTGCCTCCCTTAGCTTCTGTCAAGGTGATCTGTGTGTGTATGTGTGTGACTGAGTGCAGAACTTTGCAGTTAATTTTACTGGATCACAACTTATTTTAATTAAATTTGGCCCATTGCTCTAGCCTGTCAAGAATCTTGACCCAGTCATCCATAGTTAAGATATCTCTTCGAGATTAGTGTCAACTGTGTTAGATGAGTATACCACCTACACCTTTATCTAACCATTAATAGCAAGGATGCAGGGCCAAGCACAGATCCCTGGAGAATGTCACAAGAGCCCTCTGGCCACCTGGCCACAGAAGACATTAAGGATCATTCTTCACTGGTCATCCCACAAGTTTTGAATCCATCTGACCATTTAATACATTCAAAACTTGGCTAAAATCTGGAGCAACTCTCTCCACAGCTGTATTTCCAACTCTTCCCTGAGATGAAGGGACTCAGACATATACACTGAAATTCATTCAAACCCATCACCTTCCTATGGCCTGCTCTTCCATATACTGCAGCTACCCAAAGATGGTCATACCCTTGATCACCCATAAGTGTTCCAACCTGAGTGTTCACTAACTCCTAAATTCCTTTATCAGAGCATAATCTGTTGTCATTCTACCTCTGCCTTCCACCTCAAAGCCTCGATACCAACTCCAATCCCTCCTCCACCCCTCAGTTCCTTTCCAGACCATCACCTCTTCCCTGGCTCCATTCTTTTTCTTTCTTCACTTTGCTCCATTGATGAACCAGTTCAACTCTACCTTCTCCTCTTCTAGAGACCCTGGGAGGGAGAAGGGGAGGGAAAAGGGAAGAGGGAGGGAGGGGGGAAGATTGTCACTAAAAGCAAATCAACAAGTTACTTTTAAGTGTTCTGTTTTTGGCAGAGAGCTCCAGAAAACATCTGGCTAACTAAGGTTCCTCCCTCACTATGGACTCTTATGCTTCTTTGCTGGGCTTGTGATCTTTCCCAAACTCCCCTTTTAGTCCCTCTTTCCAGAGAGGTGATGTATAGTAAACTCCAATGACAAAATCTTTTCTGTTTTTCCTTCCTCTGACCTTCACCAAAATACTCCATCATCTTAGCCTCTGGTTCCTGGGTTTGCTCACAGAGGCAGGATTAGAAATAGAGATTGGACTTGTAATGTCCTTAGCAGAGGTGATTCCCAGGTTTGACAAACTGCCTCTACCAATCTCTCTTCACTTACTGAGTCTTAAAGGGCTGCCTAGAGAGCTCCAAGTGCCACCTCCCTGAATTGAGCTCTCCAATTGCTCTCTTTCATGGTGTTTACTCTTCAAGTATTTGCATGGAGGTATTTTAAGTTCTGAGTTTTCACTACAACTTTCTTGAATTCTGTCCCTTGTGAACTTCTGGGTGTCTCAACTCCTATTTTGCAACTGTTACTCTCTACAGATACTCAACGTTATCCTTTTGTTTACAACTCTTTTGATCAGATTTGCAAGACATCGGGCAAATAGATTCTTTTCGGCCTTTATTTGTCTTCCATGTCTGACCAAACACTTGCATTCTAGCATTTGAAGCCATGGCCCATTCCATGAAATTGCATTCTAAACATCACCTTCTTTGGCAGTTGTTAGCTTCCAAAGTTAACTTTTCTTTTTTGCATTCTTTGCCTTCAACAGGGAGAAAAACAACCTGTACCTATACAACTTTCAATTTAAATGAAATGATTCAGGTCAGTTCCAATAATGTTGGGATGAAGAGTCGCCTACACTCAGAGAGAGGACAGTGGGAACTGAGTGTGTGGACTACCACACAGCATTTTCACTCTTTCTGTTGTTATTTGCTTGCATTGTTTTTTCTCAATTTTTTTTTTCCTTCTTGATCTGATTTTTCTTGTGCAGCAACATAACTGTATAAATACATATACATATATTAGATTTAAATTTTAATATATTTAACATGTATTGGCTTACCTGCCATCTGAGGAAGAGGTGGGAGGAAGGAGGGGGAAATTTGGAACACAAGGTTTTGCAAGGGTCAATGTTGAAAAATCCCATTAATATGTTTTGTAAATAAAAAGCTTTAATTAAAACAAGTTAATAAGTAAATAAATAAATATTTTTAAGGGGGGAGGAGGGACTTCCAGTTTACTGCTCAAAGTTTTAAAAAGTTGACTATGCTTTTGAGTTCTTTCTGGAAGTCACAATTTGCACCCATGCAAATCCCTAGAACTGGGGATTACTCATTCATTTTGACAGCATTCTTTTATCTTGGCTATATGCCAGGTGAAAACTACAAAAAATAGCTCACTAGTACCCTGAGCAGGAAATCCTCTTTTTTCCTCTCCTTCTGCCCCTTCCTGAATATTTCTCTTGATAATTTCTGTAGCACTTTATCCTCCTTTGGAGCACAAGCAGATTCTTCATGTAGCCCTCTCTCACCTCACAGAGAGCCTTCAGCTTATTTTAAGGTATAATTTTACTATTCTTTCCTCTCTCATTCGTCTCTGAGTAACATCTCTCCAATAACTGGAAGAGGATCACATTTCCTCTCATGTATCTCAAGTCCCTTTTCTCCATCCTGAAGCCTTTTTTTTCTAAAATTTCCTCCAACAAACTGGAGTGAGGACAGGCATTCCTGGTATCCTCCTCCTTTAAGGAGCATAAAGAACAAGGCACTTATGCTAGACTTTTTTGTCTTCCATTATGCCAATCTGTCCAAGTTTTAATGAGAAGTTGAGGAAAAGTATTATAAACTCAGTTTCAGCTTGAAGCAAAAAGGAGGTTTATTGATTCAAGTTTAAATTATTCAGGCTTCTTATGCTTTTATTTTCAGAGTGATTTCACAAAAGACAACTAACTAGCCACCAAATAAGTAATTTTAATTAGTCGTAACATTAACAAACATTTCTCTTCAAAGGCAATATGACCAAGGATGTATTTCAGAAAGCCAGTTTATTACTAAGCTTTTCTGGTTCCACATTTCAAGAATAAATGTAATTTTAAACAAAAGAGAATATAGTTTTCTTATTGTTCAATTTTTATTCCTCTGAAAAATGCCATTCACATCCAGAGAGAGAATTATGGAGCCTGAATGTGGATCAAAGCAGTATTTTCACCTTTTTATTTTTTTCCTTTCTTGTGGTTTTTCGCCTTTTGATCTGATTTTTCTTGCACAGGATTCCAAGATTCCTTCTGCAATTCCAATTGGTTTCCCAATTATTTCCTACCTCCATTCCAGTCTTCATATAGTCAAAGCATCCCAAAGTCTGACCAATTAATTCCCTTGCTCAAGAAACTTCAGTGGCTTCCTCCTGCCTTCAGGATAAAACAAAGTGTTTTCTAACAGAGAGCCTTTCACAATCTAGCTCCAGCCTGTTTCCAAGCTTACTCTCTTCTCCATGCACTCTATGTTACAGCCAAACAGGCCTTGTTTGTTGTTTCCTTGAGCACAATAAGAGTTTCAATTTTCTTTATATTCTTAACATTGAGAAATTTTTCTCATATAACAGGGATTTATTAAGTTCAAACAGAAAGAAGCAACCTTACAGTGACTTCATACCCATTAGATAGTAATCTCAATGAGGACAGAGACTATCTTTTTCCTGTGCCTGGCACACAATGGGCCTTTAATAAAAGTTTATGGACTGACTCATTTCCAGTATAGACAACTAGCAATTCTAGCTACTTTCCATCTCTCCCACCCCCACTTCTACCCAATTCATTATACTGGAATTTTAGCACTTGCCACATTAAAACACATCAAAATCTCTGGGCTTTTGCCTTAGATCATGTTCCAAGCACCTTGTCTTGTTCTTTGCTGCTCAACACAATGATGTATAGCCAGTATCCTCATTCATTTCCTTGAACTGCCTAGTTCTATAGAGAACTCTATCTACCTCAGCAGCTCCTTCACTCCCTGCCACTCTAGGCCTTCAAATCCAAGATATGCCCCAAAATGAACCCCCCAACTCCACAACTTCCACCCCCAAATAAAACACAGTTCACTCTAAAAAAAGTTTAATTGAAAAAGGGTCTTAGTGAAGTCTAATAAACACCCCATTTTCTCTTAATAAAGTCTTCTAGTATTTCCTTTCAGGTTCTTAGAACTGTCTTTATACATGTGCAATGCATCGTGAACAAAAAATACAGTGTGTACTAGTATTATTAAAGAGAATAATTAGCCACCATGGCAATATCACAAAGGGGTCTCTTCATCAGCAGAACAAGCTAGAAGATCAGAGAGACTCTGAAGAAACAAAGATTCTGTTTTCATGCAAATGTCTTTGGAAAAAGAGGGAAACACCAAACTGATGCCTTTTAATAAAATGTTTTTCAAGAAGCATTACCTGCTCTTTAAAGGAAATGATTCATTTTATCAGGATAAAGAAAGGCTTAATGAACTTTAAATTATTTAATTTAATCTTGGGTAGGTCAGGACTTCATGGGAAGTCCTCATTTCCCTACATCCCACAGCCTGTTATCTTCACATTTTCAAAGAGATTGCACATGTAACAGAAAAACAGTGTCCACACCGCTGAGTAAAGGATTTGCCATTTGGTATTTATCATCTGCACAAAAGTAGCAATCTATTGGGGGAGGGGGTGGGGAAAGGAAAAAGAGACAGGAAATTCCCTTCACAGCTGAACAAACTTATATCATTCCAACACAATTCATCTGACACTTATGTACTCATTTGACCTGATGGAAATTTCCAATAGAGAAAAGGAATTATCAAACTTTTATAAGTGCTTCTTAAAACTGTCTTTTTTTCCTGTAAATCAAAAGGTCCTTCATTTACCATAAATCCCTACAATACTATAAACTAGTCTCAAATTTTAATCGACTAAATTTGTAATCTGAAATGACCTATGACATTTATTCAACAAACATTATGAAATGTTTGGCACTGTGCTAAGCTCAAAAGAAAAGCCGGTCAAGTCCTCCCAGTTTAGACTAGTAGGAAAGATAAGATGTATGCAAAGATAAAAGTAATACAAATGATGGCCGAATGTCTCCTTTTCCCATTTGACCTCTTAACAAAGAGATTACCTATGGCCAAATAATGGAATATTTGGTTAAAGAACAGTAGGAAAAAATTCAAAATATCTCCCAATGAATTTTCCAGGGAAGAGAAGTAAAACATGTTTTACCAGACTGAGAAGTTAAAGATAATCTGAATTTTGAGAGGACAATTTACCTTTTCCACACCCTCTTCCTCCCCATCTAGACAGAGAGTCTCCTTATCAGAAAATCTCTAAAGGATCCATTGCAGCTACTCCTCCAAAGCTCAGCAGAGAGGTAAATTTATCCACCCATTTTTCAGAAAACTGCAAAAACCTTAGCCATTTAAATCTCTTAAAAAAAAAAAAAATCAGAGCCTATTAGGCTCAGAAGGGAATTTGGACTTCTCTCAAAGGACAGGAAGCCATTTTCTCTCTCAAGATGCACCTGGTTTAGCTCTGCTTTGTCTACCAAAAAAAAAAGAAAAAAAAGAAAGAAAAGAAAGAAATCCACCCACCCAGCAATGTTCTGTGCTCTTCCTGCCTCTCAGCAAGGAGTCTGCAACATCTTAGGCCCTTGCACAGCTGTTTCTGCCTTTCTTTCAGATCCAGTCCATACTGGAGCCTCCCACCAACAGGGTAACAAAAAAGTGGGTTTGAAAAGCTGCTCCATCCACAGCTGCTGTGGCCTCCAGCAGAGGACTGAACCTGAGCTGGAGGTAATCAGGAATTCCTTTGTAGAGGGACATTTTTCTGCTTTAAAGTACCAAATTCTATTTTCACAGCTCTCGCTGGGTGACCCTTCTGACTCTTCTAGATTGGTTTTTTAAAGTCATCACATTTGACTGAAACTCACACTGTGTCACACAAACACCTGAGGGCCACATGGTGCTGCTGAGAAACTGGTCATGGGACCACCGAAAGCCAGGTTAAGTGTCCCTTCCTTTCCAAAATAACCCAAAGTGCGTTCTTTGTCTAAACCAACCCGTTCACATACTGCCCCCCAAAAATAAAATTTCCAAACACACACCAGCGACCCACGTTATCAGGTGCACTAGGTGCTTCGTCACATAACACACTGCAGCTCCATGCAGGAGTTCTCAGGGATTTTGCAACTACTATGTTTGCCTTTACAGAAGAAACAAAACCACTCAATTAACATCCCCTGCCGTCCTTCGGATTCAGGCAGCCCCCCTCCCACCCCACCTCCCGCTGGGCTCCGCCCACGCCCTCATCCAGGTGGCCATTGGGTCCCACACGGGGGGTGGGAGGGGGGCGCAGCAGCCACGAGCCACTCCCATCCTGGGTCAGCCCCCCGTAGATCCTGGGGACCTCCCCCCAGGCCGTCAAATCCGTCTGTCCTCATTTCACAGAATTGGAAACTGAGGCAGAGAGCAGCGAAGTGACTCGGCCAAGGTCAATGGGGTGCCAGGCGTGCGAGCCAGGACGAGGACCTGGCCCCGAGCTGCACCCCGAGGACTCCCCACGCCCCGCCCCCATCTCCGTCCTCATTCCCGGCTCGAGGACCCGCCGGAGGACCGGCGCTGAGGTCCTCCCCCCAGCACTGGGCAGGAGCCCGCTCCGTCCTCCGCCTCTTCTCGCCCCCGGTCCGGGCCGTCCAGCCTCCACGCCCGGCTGCAGCCCAGCCCCGTGCCCGGCCGCGCCTGCCCTCTCTGCCCGCTCCCATTCCCAGAGATCCACCCCACCAGGGCACCCGGGCAGTCACTACTCACTGTCGGTGACTGGGCCCGGCCCTCATGGCTGCTCCGTCCCCGCCGCCAAAGCTCCCTGCCCCGGCCCCGCCGTCACCTCCACAGCCGCCGCCGCCGCCGCCGTCGGGACTCGCCGGGCGCCGCTCGTGCGCCTGCGCAGCCCCGGGAGCAGGGGGCCTCGGCTACTGGAGGCGCCTGCGCAGTCAGGGCTGGCGAGCGCCTTTCTCAGTGCCTGATGCCCCAAAGCTCCTCCTCCCTCCTCCAGGTGCAGGTGGGGCAAGGCCAGGGTCCGAGTCCCGGAGCTGCCTGCCCAGGGCGGCACTGCCCCGCGAGGGAGGGGCGCTCATCCACGCGGTCAGACTCGGGGTTGCTTTCTAGTGCCCACAATGCCACCTTTCTCCAATCCCCAGCAGTGCTGCTGCCAAGGAAGTGACCACCCCCAGAATGCCCTGGGGCCCTGTCACTGGGGTGAACCCCCCAGAATGCCCTGGGGCCCCTGTCACTGGGGTCACCCCCCCCAGAATGCCCTGGGGCCCTGTCACTGGGGTGACCCCCCCCAGAATGCCCTGGGGCCCTGTCACTGGGGTCACCCCCCCCAGAATGCCCTGAGGCCCTGTCACTGGGGTGACCCCCCCAGAATGCCCTGGGGCCCCTGTCACTGGGGTGACCACCGCCAGAATGCCCTGAGGCCCTGTCACTGGGGTGACCCCCCCAGAATGCCCTGGGGCCCTGTCACTGGGGTGACCCCCCCAGAATGCCCTGGGGCCTCTGTCACTGGGGTGACCCCCCCCAGAATGCCCTGGGGCCCTGTCACTGGGGTGACCACCCCCAGAATGCCCTGGGGCCCTGTCACTGGGGTGACCCCCCCAGAATGCCCTGGGGCCCTGTCACTGGGGTGACCACCGCCAGAATGCCCTGGGGCCCTTTCACTGGGGTGACCCCCCCCAGAATGCCCTGGGGCCCTGTCACTGGGGTGACCCCCCCAGAATGCCCTGGGGCCTCTGTCACTGGGGTGACCCCCCCAGAATGCCCTGGGGCCCTGTCACTGGGGTGACCCCCCCAGAATGCCCTGGGGCCCTGTCACTGGGGTGACCCCCCCAGATGCCCTGGGGCCCTGTCAATGAGATGAGGACCCTCAGAATGCACGGGGGAGGGAGGGGCCCTAGAATGCACTGGTTCTTTGTCAAGAGGTGATGATTACCCCAAAGTGATGGGGAGGGCCGAAAGCCCTCCCCCAGAAAGCTCTGTGGGAGCCTAAGAAGGCGCCAGGCCTCCCCCTAAGGTGCTGCTGCCTGGCCCTTCCCAGGGCTCCCAGCAGAAGGCTCTGTAAGGAAGGATTGGTCACTACCAGATCTGCTTCTTAGCTCAGGCCCCGTTTTTCATGACACATAACCAGGAGGTTTATTCCATCCAGTGTTGGGGCTCTCAGCTGCCTAGTTTTGGGGAGCAGCCAATGTATTAAGGGCAACCAATTGGAGAGAAAAAGCTTTAAAAAAAATTTTTTTTTCTTCCTCTTTTTGGTAATTACCAAGTAGCTCCTCCAGGCAATTCTGCTCTGACAATGGAAAAGTGGGGATTGAGACTTAAATACGGGGAAAGGGTTTTCTCTTGGAAGGCTTCAGATGAATTCTGCTACAACTGAATCAGGAGCAAAACACTCTAGAATGGCTTCTGCTTTACTCTTGTTGGCATTCTTAGGGTAGGAAAAGGGCCCTTTCCTTTCTTCCATTGCCAACTTTTTCCCTAGTGGGAAAACGCCTGTTATCTAATTCAACCCAGCTAACTATTATTAGATATATTACATCCCTACACCCACATGATGGAAGCAAAGCAGGGTAAATAAATAATTGGGACAAAGGATAAAGAACTTCTCTCCCGTCTTGTTGTCCAGGAAGAAAACTAACTAACTTAACTAGGCCTATGCTTTCACCTCCTCCAGGGTATACTCAAGACAAAGGGAAAGAATGCTCACTGGCACAAGACAGTGAACTCAGAACTCATGACAGTCAGAGCAGTATATAACAAACAAGAAACATGCTTCCTTCTGGTCCAAGGAGGTGCCATGGAAAACCCCATCTAGTCTCTAACAGTGAAGTTAGTGACCACCCAAACCACTCCAGATCTCCCAAAACCATATTTGGTCAGAACTTGAGTTAATCTGGAAAATGTATTTAATATAACATTAAACATGAGCAGAAGAGTTGACATAAAGAACTGTGACTAGGATTGCATTTTATTCCTCTCCTAATGGAGGTTAAAGCCTTCATTTATTGAGAAACCCATGATGTGCAGAGCACAGTGCTAAGAGTTGTATTCACAAGGAACTTACAGCTTCATGGGGGGAAAAACTGGGAAAATGGTTATAAAAACAAATAACAGACATACATAAAGCTGGGGACTATACTTAGGATCTAGGAGATCTGCAAACCAAAATTTAAGGCTATGTAATATCTTTTAAAAGTACTTATTGTTATTATTGTTCTGTAAGAAATGACCAACAGGATGAATACAGAGAGGCTTGGAGAGACTTACGTGAATTGATGCTAAGTGAAATGAGCAGAACCAGGAGATCATTATACACTTCAACAACAATACTACATGAGGATCAATTCTGATGGAAGTGGCCCTCTTTAACAATGAAAGGATCCAAATCAGTTCCAATTGATCAGTGATGAACAGAACAGAACCATCAATAGAATACTGGGAAATGAGTGTGGCCTACAACATAGCATTTACACTCTTTCTGTTATTGTTTGCTTGCTTTTTGTTTTTCTTCCCAGGTTATTTTTACCTTCTTTCTAAATCTGATTTTTCTTGTGCAACAAGATAACTGGATAAATATGTATACATATATTGCATTTAACATATATTTTAACATATTTAGCATGTATGGGACTACCTGTCATCTAGAGGAGGGGATGGAGGGAAGGAGGGGAAAAGTTGGAACAGAAGTTTTTGTAAGGGTCAATGTTGAAAAATTACCCACGCATATTTTTGTCAATAAAAAAACTATAATAACAAAAGAGAAAAAACAAGAACTGCTTAGGCTGCATCCCATAAAAAAGAAAAAATTTTTAAGTATTTATTGTTTTGAATGGAAAGATGAAAAGTTAAGGATTCAGAACCTGGATTGTCACAGTCATATTATACTTGTCTCAGTGTATAGAGAGAGGAAAAATATCAGAATTGTAATAATTAAAAGTTTAGGGGTGGACAGTCTTGTGCAGATGCTAAATAAAACCTATTCCTTTCTGTCCCTTTTCTGGATAAGCATCGAGGAGAACCCTTCTGTTTATTCTTATGACTTCTACAAAGCCATTACAACACATTTCCAAATACTCAGAGGGATCTGTGAACTCAGAGATGTTGATACGGCAATGAAACCAACTCTTATCCATCCTATACCACACTCATCCATAGACTCCCTTAAATTTGCCACAGGGACATCCACCCAGTGTGTTGGGAGTCTTTCCTCATTGATTCTTGATATGGAAAGAATCATAATGGAATTATCATTCAGTCTCACTATGGGACCATCCCATCTTCTTTTTTATCTTCATTTGCTGCTTTGCGTAGAGATTGACATTGGCGCAGCATCAAATTGCATCCCATGAAAAGGAAATTATATCTTTCTAGAGGTGCAGGTTCAGTGCTCATGACTGCCACCCACCCTGGGAAGCACTATGACAGGTGTCAGATATGAAAGGAGGGACTGTACAGTAGCTGGCAGAGCAAGAGAAGAGGAAGCCAGGTGGCAAAGGGATTGAGCTGGCATTCCTGTTGTTAAAACCCATTATCTACCCTAGAGCAGAGCCAGCCTTTGGCACCCACCTGGCTTTAGATGAGTTAGCACTGCTGGTGCAATGATCGTTTGGCATGGGCACATCCTTTATGTCCACATAATGACTCCTGGTTGTGGAGCCAGAAAGGGGGAAGGGGCAGCATTAGCTTTTCTTCTCTTCCCACTTAATATAATGACCTACTCTCTGGCCATCTCCTCTTCAGCCTTACTGGCCCCTCCCCATGTCACCCCCAAACTTTGTCCTTGGGATCCTCCTGTCCTGATTAATGGCTGCCTCTCCCAGACCATTTTTTAAAATTTTCAATTGTATTTTATTTTCCAAATACACGTAAGGAGAGTTTACATTTGTTTTTGTAAGACTTTGTCTTCCAAATGTTTCTCCTTCCCTCCCTTACTTTTCCTTTTCCCAAGATAGCAAGTAATGTGATACAGGTTAAATATGTGTGATCCTTTTAAACATATTTTCATATTTGTCAGGCTGTGCAAGAAAAATCAGACCAAAAAGGGGAAAGCCATGACAAAGATTAACAAACAAAAAGTGAAAATACTGCTTCCATCATATCTATATTTAGTCTCCATAGTTCTCTCTCTGGATTCAGACCACTTCTTTAGGAAAACCACAACCACCATTCCTCCCAGCATTCCCTCCTCCACAAACTAGCTAGACCTTGTTTTTGGTTTTACCTTTTGCTTCTCCCTCCCCTCTAGTAATGAAGCCATTAATTCTGATCCAATGACTATGTCAATCTATTGTTCTGTGACTCACCAGCCCTGTAGCTTTCCAGACCAAAGTGCAGTACCAACACTACTCTCTGTGTTATCTCCTTCAGTATAAGTTTGGACCAGCAGCATCTTATACCATATTCCACAATAAATTCAAAATGGATTTGTGATATAAATATTAAAAATTATACTAAATATGAATGTTATGGAATATTGTTGTTCTGTAAGAAACGATCAGCAGGATGATTTCAGAAAGGCCTGGACTTACATGAACTGATGCTAAGTGAAATAAGCAGAAACAGGAGATCAATGTACATGGCAACAACAAGATTATATACTGATCAATTCTGATGGCTCTTCTCAACAATGAGATGATTGAGGCCAGTTCCAATGGTCTTGTGATAGAGAGAGCCATCTACCCCCAGAGAGAGGACCGAGGGAACTGAGCATGGATCATGCGACATAGCATTTTCACTTTTTTTGTTGCTTGCTTGCATTTTATTTTCTTTCTAATTGTTTCCTTTTTGATTTGATTTCTCTTATGTAGCAAGATAATTGTATAAATATGTATGCATATATTGGATTTAACATACATTAGATTATTTGCCATCTAGGGAATGGGGTGGGGAGAAGGGGGGGAATTGGAACACAAGGTTTTGCAAGGGTTAATATTGAAAAATTATCCATGCATATGTATATTTTTTTAAAAGAAAAAGCTTTAATTTTAAAAAAAGAAAAAAATCATACCATAAAAAACATGCAAGACATGGATCATATATATGGCTTTGATATGTATTGATAGGGGATAAGTTCTTGAATAAATAAAGATAAAATTACAAAAGATATAATAGATCATTTTGATTATCCAAAATTTTAAAACTTTTGTACAAACTAATGTGACTAAGAAGGGAAGTAGTCAATTGAGAAAAATAAATCTTTGTATCAAATTTCTCAGATAAGAGTTTGATATCCAAGATATAAATACAGATATATGCAACTAATAGAAACATATAGGATCAAAAGCTATTGTCTAATATATTTGTGGTCATTATACATGAACAAAAAGTTCTCAAAAGAAGTGCAAAATATTAATATTCTTGCGATGTTGAATCTTTCAGTCCTGTCAACTCTCCATAATGCCATTTGGGTTTTCTCAGCAAAGATACTGAAGTGTTTGCAGTTTCCTCCTCCATTTTATTTTACAGATGAAAAACTGTGGCAAATAAGGTGAAGGGACTTGCAGGGTCACATAGCTATTTAGATCTGAAGATGTATTTGAACTCAAGTTCTCCTGACTCCAGGGTTAGTGCTCTCCCCACTGTGCCCCTTAGATATCTCCAATCCACATGATAGAATGTTCCAAGAAACAGAAATCAAATCAACTTTGAGGTTTTGCTTCAAACTCAGCAAATTGTCCAACATGACAAAGTTGGACAGGATTGAAAGATTCAACAACAGTGCAAGAATAATATTTTGCAGTTCTTTTTATAAATTGTAGAAATCCACACACACTAACTAATGAATTGTAGAGGAACTCCAAAGACATTTAGTCATATTGGAAAACAACTTGGAGTTACTCAAATAAAAAAGCTAAAGGGTCTGTACCCTTTGAGCCAAAGACTCCATTCCCAACAAGATAATTGATTAAAAAAAAAAAAAGGATCCATATATGTCCAAATATTTATACCAGCATTGGATGGTAGCAGAGAATTGAAAAGGAGAGGAAGTAGATGCCCATTGATTGAGAAATAAATGGTACATGAATATAATGGAATATAATTGTATTGCAAAAAATGATGAATACAGTGAGTGTAGAGAATCATTGGAAAGAAACCAAATAATTCAAAGGAACATGAACAGAGGCAGGAAAACAATATACAAAAGGACTAGAATAATGTACATGGAAAGAACCATCACAAAACAGTGGAAGATAAATATTGTGATTCTTAGACAGATGGAGAGGATCCACAGATCATTACATATATTGTCAGAGATAGTCAATGTACTTATAAATTTTTATATATTTTTCTCTTTTTAAAAAATTCTTTGATGTAAGGTCCATACCTCCTTAGGAGGGTAGGAGATAGAAAGAGATATAAAAGGAAATGCTTTTTCCTTCATTTATTTACCTGCTCATTTATGGGTACACAATAAGCTATACCTGATTCTGCAACCTATAGGAAATGGGACTTCCTGACTCTGCTAAACCCTGTCATCTCTTGGTCTACAAAATTAGAGCTTATATCTTGGGGCCCAGCTCTTTTTACAGCCTATCCCACACTTCTTGGATTTCCTACAGCATTAATAATCTCTATTCTCTGCTGAGGGCAGCAACAGTGTTTCAGCTCCCCTAGCTCCCTTCTTCTCACAAGTTTATTTCAAAAAGAATTCCAAGTCCTGAGATAGTTTTTCACTCCCATCAGCTTCATTCCCTAAGAAGCAACTCTTTTTCCAACCCTGAAATCAAAGGCTTTTTCCTCATGGGATGCTTTTATCCTGAGAATTACCTTTAAAAAGCTGCTAAAATTTGGAATGGTTCCCTCTACTACATCCATCTTTCATACTACTGCCCCAGAATAATTTTTTAAAATTATAAACATAGCCATGTCATGTCTCTACTCGGTAAATTAGATATCTACAGCTCCATCTTTAGGGGCCCCTGTTGCCTAGAGACCAAAGGAGAAATTCCTTTGGTAACTATCTAAAATCCCACACAATCTTACCTTTCTAGCTTTGTATTACTCCCTTTCAACCAAACCGGGGAAATTTCTGCTCTTCTTCCAAACGTGGAGTTTTGTCTCAGTGAATGTCTTCGCTCAGACTATTCCCTGTACTTAAATGTTCTTCCCATCTCATTTTAAAAAGTTTTCAACATATAACTTTTCCAAGTTGTCCTGTTTGTGATTCTTTTTATCCTTTTTTTCTGTAGCCTTTTATACATTTGAAAAAAAAATGTTTCAGTCATTTCTATTTGTTGTAAAACTATATCCCCAGGAAGGTTTGGTGGTCTCCTGAAAAACAACCCTTCTATCTAGAGATGGCAGTCAGATGTAATTTCTGATCAGCTGAGAGACTTGTGGAAGACAAGTTAATCAGGCAACAAGCATTTATTAAGCATTTACTATGTGAGGGACCAAGAGGCTGAGAATACTTCACAGGTATGGATTCAGTACTGAAATGATCTTCCAGGGTGAAGAGTTTTCTGAAAAAGAAGTACAGAGGGGTATGGGCCAAGGATAGAGGCTTTAAATGGGGAGCACAAAATGCCTGTAGCTTCAAACATGTGAGGAAAAGTCATTAGCAATTGTATTCCAGAGACTGCTAAGGATTGAGTGAGATAATTCTCTCCCTGGATGAACTGAGATTTCAAAGGCCTCTAATTCTGATGTGTCCTGTCACATACACTAATCTCTATGGCTTTCCTGATTACTATTTTGCTGCTTATTTTGATGTCTGGTTGCTCTTTGTGACTGTATTTTATATGATAAGAATGTGGTGGTCAAATCAGCACTGTTGTCCTCCAGATGTGGGGCAGAACATCTTTCCCCCAGAGTACCAAGTATTTCTATTCTGAATCCTCTTATTTTAGACTTCAAATGTATATATGGAATGATTAGCCTTAGTTCCAAGGAACCAAAGAGCGATCTTTCAACTCCTTTTACTCTTCATAAAAGTGGAACTCTAATTGCATCTAGAAGGTACTTGTACATGAAAGCTACCCAGTTCCAAGTTATATGATCCAATGTTTTTTTCTTTTTAAATATGTTTGAAATCTTACACAATAAATTATATGGTAATAACCCTGTCCCTACAGAGCCTTGAAAATCTATATTCATCACATCCAATCTAATCTCAGTTCTTGAGCCAGACATAGCAGTTAGCTACTCCAGGGATAGTGCAAGGATGACAGTAATCCCCATCCTTTAACTCTCAGAAACTCATAGTTCCTCTTCCAGCCAATGTGGTGAGAAGGGAGAAGAAACAGACTTTCTTCTGAAAGAGACTGAGGTTCTCCTCCCCACCTCCAAAGGATTCTTTCTTGGGGGTTTAGCTAAAGGCTTTTATCTTTAAGTTTCTAGAAACTTACTGATTAATAACAATAAGATTTGCTACCACTTATGTAGGGCCTACTCTGTGCCTGGTACTATGCTAAGTGCTTTACAAATAGCATCTTGTTTGATCCTCATAACGATGCTCATAATTACTATTATTTCTACTTTACGGTTGAGAAAACTAAGGCAAACAGATTGACTTGCCCCAAATCACATGGCTACTGTTTGAAAAGACAAATTTGAATTCTGGTCTTCCTGACTCTATCCAAGTCCATGACTCTATCCATTGCCCCATCTAGCTAATTCTAACTAATTCTTTGGGTTTTATAAAAGCCCCACAATATGTGACCAAATCCCTAGATAAAACTGTACAGATTTACTGTGCAGTCATCCCAGTGGCTTTCAAATTATCTAAATTAATTAAGTACTTCTATTCCTTAAGACAAAGAGTTTGACTAATTGAACTAGGTTGTCTAAGTCTAGTTGATGTTCAGTACATCATCAAAATAGGTTCTCACCAGGTTTAGGTATCAGGATTGACTTTCTTAGCACTTACTTTAATTTGAGGTGGGGTAAATATCTAGGCTCAGCCCTACCCTTAAGATAGATTGAAGTAAAGGCTGGTGGCAAAGTTTCAAGCCTGGATGACTGGGAAAATGGTGGGGCCTGAAACAGTAATAAGTTGAAAAGAGGCAAAGGTTTGAAGAGAAAAATCAATGAATTTCTCTTTTAGACATGCAGACTCTGAGGTGCTCATGGGACATACAGTTCAAAAGACAGTGATATATGACTGTAGCTCAGGAAAGAGACTTTGAGTTAGTTATCTAGATCTAGGAATCACCTTTATAAAGATGACGAGATGGACAAATGAGGTAATATGAGGTAGAAAGATTCAGTTATTTAGATAAAAAACATTTTGTAAGGGCATTCTAAGTGTTAATACAAAGTCTGCTGTCAAGAAACTCAGCCTATTAGAATATAAACCCCTTGAGGATAGGGACTATATTGTTTTGTTTTGGTTATATTTACATCCTCTGTATGTTTTGTTCGGTCTAGTCTTAGACTTCATGTCCTGGTGAATCAGAGCACACCAATATTAGCAGTAGTGTTTTCTTGGCAAAGATACTGGTTTGCTATTTCCTCCACGTGGCAGATAGTTAAGTACTTAATAAATGCTTTATCTTTCTAGCTATCTCTTGGAATTCCCACTCTAAGGTTTTATGGTCCCCAAAATATAGACCTTGGTCCCTGCCCTTTTCATTCTTAATATATGTAAAGGCCATAGTATAATACTTAGAATATAGTAGGAAATAAATGCTTTTCTCCCTTCCTTTTCTATTCTAGGAGAAGGGAGGAGTTTCCAATTTTGGTTGACAGTTCAAGCCACAGGAATCTGGGGGTCTGAATCCAGGCTAGATTTGGCAGCCAGTCTAGCATCAAAGAATGATCTTCAGGATGCTAGTCCCACAAATAGATGGATTTACTTGGCACTCATACCACTTATGGACATGAACTTGGTGAGATCAATGTTATATAGAAATTATACCAGGTTTGAGCCTGCTGTCCCAGGGACTGGCATGGAGGAGAAGATATCCTCAAACTATAGGGAAAATGTTCTTACTTTATCTTTGAAGTAAATATCTCTTTGTAAGAATCAATCGCTGTTAAATGAAACTGGGGAATCTAGTCCCTGGCTCTCCCTAACAGCAAAGAGAACACAGGCAATGGGAGTTTGAGCAGATGGTGGTGGAGAAAAAGTAAACAAATAAATCCCTGGATTTGGAATCAGGAGGAACAGAGTTGCAGCCTAGCTCTGGGAGAAAGGTCCATAACTAAAGAAAACTTGGCAATGACTTGTCTTTCTGCCCCAGCCTAGTGAATACTATCATATCTGAAATGTAGGTTGCTTTCTTCCTGGAGAAGATGAAGGAACTCCAGGCTCTAGATTGTTAGGAAACAGATGCAGGGCTTCAGTGGAATAAAATAGGCATCTGAAGTGGAGGAGGTGGAGAAACCTGACCCTTGTCATTATGCTGAAGGGTGGAGGAGTATTACATGGAGGAGAAGGAAAGGAAAAGGACAGCTGAATAATTAGAGCTTAAAAAGAGATTTGAGGCTCTTCCTAAAGAGAAAAGAGCCACATTCTCAGAGGTGGAAGAAGCTGCTTGTGCTACATATGACCTGATTAATTATAACAATTTGAGGTTTACAAAGCACTTTGCACATATTACATATTACCTCCCTTGGTCTTCACAAAAACCCTGGGAAGTAAATATGCTATTAATTATCCCTAGTTCCCTACAGGAAAGGGATTTCCTCTATCCAGGTAGGGAAACTGAGGCAGAGTTAAGGGACTTAGCCAAGATTCCTACAGCTACAATTAATTGTCTGAAGCCACATTTGAAGTCAGGTCTTCCAAACTTTAGGCAGGTCTCTGGGCACTGTACCCCTCAGCTGTCATAAGAAACTGGGTCAGAGGCAGACAAGTAATACTATTTGGCAATTATGGTTAAGGGAACTGCGGCAAACTCATCAATCTGGTGACAACAGAGAATTCTGTTGTTTTCATAGTTATGTATCCAGGAATCACAGAGGACCACCCAAGACTTAAAGAGGCAAAATGGCAAATCTGATAGAGCTTCCTTTGGAACTAGGAAAACCTGGATTCAAAGGTCATTCCCCATGCCCAGCACCAATGTACATATACAGACTGATGCTCTATAGCCAGCAGTTTAAGTTTTTTGTGCTTTAGATCCCAGTTTCTTAAACTACTATTTGCAAATTCATGTAAGATTCCATATAACTTAATGTGGGGGTTACAAACTTATGATTTACTACCAGTAAATGTTTGATTTGCATACTTATTTTATATATCTATATAGCCAGGGACATGTAAAAATTTCTTGGGCAAAAAGGGATTGTGAGTGGGAAAAGTTTAATAAGTCAGACAACCCTAATTTTTGAGAAGCAATATAGTATAGTCATGACAGTGTTGCTTCAGAATCAGGAGGATGTCAGATTATATTTTTTCTCTATTTACTAGCTTTCTGACCCATACACCCTTTTAAGCACTATATTCATATTCATCAAAAGTAACAATACAATATCCCATTTCTGGTGTATTGAAGGAGCATGAGTGATAGTGCCAGAATATACTGATTTTTTTTGAATGATTTTAAAATCTTGAGAAAGAAACTAAAATCAAATTCTGATGGACATGGCTCTTTTCAGCAGTGAGTTGATTCAGGCCAATTCTAATGGACTTGTGAATGAGGGGGCCTTTTACATCCAGGGGGAGGATCCTGGAGACTGAATGTGGATCCCAGCATGGTGTTTCCACCTTTTTTGTTATTGTTTGCTTGTTTTTTTGTTTTTCTTTCTCATTTTTCCCCCTTTTTGATCTGATTTTTCTTGTAATTCTTGTGAATTCATAATGATTGTGGAGGTATGTATAGAGGAAATGCACATGTTTAACCTATATTGGATTAATTGCAGTCAAGAGGAGGGGATGGGAGAAGGGAGGGAGAAAAAATTTGCTACAAAGTTTTACAAGGGTGAATGCTGAAAAGTGTTTTCACATGTGTTTTGAAAATAAAAAGCTATTATTAGCTTTACTTGTTATATTATTATTAATATATAGTATTATATATAGTATTCACGTATATATAATTGACATATATTAATAATATATTATTATTATTTAAAAAACAAAAAGAAACCGAAACTCATAGGGGCATAGATGATGTTTTCCTCACAAAGGCAGAAGAGAAAAATCAGGTTAGGAAATAAGAGCTGGTTGAGAAGGTTGTGAGAATGACATCTGCCCTTCTGGACCACAGGGACGACCTACGGGGAATATCTAACAAAGGCTGGTGAGAAAGTGTTTGCCTGGTTTCCTGCAAATCCAATCGAAAGGGCTTTTTACTGGCGCAGCTAGATCACACCCGCCGGCCGTGGGGTCGGGGGTCCGGAACCACTTAATAGCTCCTAGTTGTGTGACTCTGGCAAGGCAGGGAACCCAATTACCTCGGAATTTTTTTTTTTTTTAAAGAGCTTTACGCTAAAAAGAATAGAGTAGAAAAAGTCTCGCGGCTAGATACCATCGAGAATAAAGGAAGAATAGCTGCTGAGACAGTGGGAGACAAGATCCAAGCAAGGGGCCGTGTGTAGCTGGTGAGTCCGATCCTTCGAAACCGAATCCGGGGCTTCTGGGCAGAGATTGTGGCGCGTTTGCCTGCGCCTTCCCCGGCTCCTCTTGCAGGTGAGCAAATGGAGGTAGGCAGGGTTAAATTTCCTGCCCAGTGTCACAGGGCTAACGCATTCTATGTAATATACACTTAACACACATATATACCGCGCAGAGAGAGACAGAGGCAGCGACAGAGCCAGAGACAACGAGAGAGGGGAGGGGGAGAGCACAGCGGGGGACTTTGGGAAATTGCTCTCCAGGCCGCCGTAAAAGGAACTCCCAGTGATGTGGGAAGAGCCTCTGCCTGCCCTTCCTCTCCTCTGCTGCAGGGGGCGCTCCGGAGACAAGAGGGACGGACCTAGGCCTCGGGGTCACTGTAGCCTTTAGGAAGAAGGCTAAAAATAAGTCTTTTCCGGGTAGGGGGAGGGAGCGAGAGGCACTGGGGAGGGTTCACTCTATTCCCCCAAGCCAGAAGGTGCTTTTCCTTTCCCGCCCACCTAGCAGTCCTCCAGCATCCCAGAATCCTCTGCGACCAGGCGCGTGGAGGCAGCTCCCTACAGTTTCTTCCGGACGCTTCCGGCGCTCTCTGCTAGCAGAGATGGCGGCCCCCAGTCGAAACGCCGTTGGGTGGGTGCGGACGGCTCTTAGGATCTGGCGGTCGAGCCAACGAAGCGCGGGTGAGAAGCTATAGGGGGGACGGGGGAGGCTTCTGAATTAGAAGTCAGGAGAAGAGCAAAGCGCCGGGATTCTGGTAGGCGCGGTGGGAGAGAGGGAGGACCCCCGCTTTCGTGGTTTCCCGTGCCCCGCCTCCTTGTTTTCGTGTCGCCCCGGTCCCGCCCCCTCTCGGGTCTGGCCCCGCCCCCTCTGCGCTCCCCCCTCCCCCAAGCCCCGTGCCCACTCGGGGGCTCCTTCTCGCCTGTGTGGCAGCTGTGTCCGGAGGTTCCCGCGCGGCTCTTCCCTTCCGCTGCTGCTACGGACGGGGCTCAGCCTTGGACCACTTCCTGGGGGTCGCCAAGCAGGGCTGTGAGCTGCCCCAGCCATCTCCCACGGTGGCTCTGCACGAGGGTAAGTGACCCGCGCCGCGGGTGCTTCTCCCGGTTACCGATGCTGGGGCGCTGCCCACGTTTCCGTCCCTTTGTGATTCTGCTTCATTTTGCATTTCTAAAAGCGTTCTGAGAGGGGAACCCTGGGCTTCTCCAGCCTGCCAAGGGGGAGGTGGGGCCCAGGGATGGGGGGCGGCTGGCCGGCCCACCCGGGTCCCAGGCTCCTCTTTCCCAGGCCCCCTTCTGCCTGCAGGGGGTCTTTTTGGAGTGACCGTGCTGTCCGTTGTGCCCCTCCCTCCCCAGATAAGCAGGCTCTTCTCGTGGCCCTTCCTCCCAACATGCCGGAGAACTCTCGGATCCTGCGAGTCGCCATCCTCGGAGCCCCGAATGCTGGGAAATCAACGCTTTCCAACCAGCTGCTGGGCCGCAAAGTACGCCACCCTCTGCACCCCCTTTCTGTGCCCTCAGGGCCAGCTCTGGGGGGCTGAGCCCTGACTCACCACGTGGATCCTTGCAGGTGTTCCCGGTCTCCAAGAAGGTCCATACCACTCGCTGCCAGGCCCTGGGGGTTCTCACGGAGGAGGAGACTCAGCTGGTAAGGTCTGCAGGGTCTGGCACTGGGAGCTTTAACCTGGTGGCCCTGATCATGGAGACCGATGAGGTCAGGGACCTTTCACCCAGTGCACTCCTCACTCAAGGCCTGAACTTCACTCAGCCTTCATCAGGCATCTTACACAAGAGCCTCCTGTCTGCCCCCTCCTTCAGTCCCTGAATAAAGGGGGGCAGCACCTGGATAAAGAGGGCGTCAACCAGAACCCTACTCGCCACACTTGTATTAAACTGGCCAGGCAGCATGTGGGGCACTGGGCGCACTGCCCTCAGGGAGCCTTATCCTGGAAGATGCAATGTGTCCAGAGCAGTAACACAAGCTGCTGGAGGTGTGGGTGCTGCAAAAGTGAGGAGCAGATGCTCCATTCCAGCCTGGAAAGGCAGGCAGGGGGTGTATGGACAGCCTGGTTTGGGGCACCGTGGATGGGTTAGCTTGGGGGTGAAATGTGAGTGGAAAAGGAAGCTTGGAGCTGTATGGCAGAGGGCACCGGGTGCCACCCTTATTCTCAAGGAACCACTGAAAAACTTTGAGCAGGGATTCCCTTGGACAGTCTCTGCTTCATGGAGAGAAGTGGGGGAAGGGTCCGAAGGGAGAGCTGTTGAGCCCCGCTGCTGATTGGAACTGGGGCTCAGTGACGGAGAGGAAGAGGAAGGCGTGTGAATGCCCTTTGGGGCGTGTTTGAGATGCTGGATGATGTGGGGCTGCAGTCAGGAGAGAGCTGGGGGCTGGGTTTGGAGAGAGGAGAAGGGCTGAGGCAGGCCGGTGTGAGGGGGCACCGAGGTGAGAGAAGGGACCTGAGAGAGTTTCTGGCATGGGTGGGCTGGGAGGCAGTGTTTGGGTCCCCCCGATGGCCTCCCTCCCCCTCACAGTCACAGGAGCCAGGCTGCCGCCAAGGGGGGCCTGACATGCCTGACACTTCCTTCCCTTCTCTCAGACACATCTTTCTTCCCCGCAGGTGCTCCTAGACACCCCTGGCCTCATCAGCCCTGCTAAGCAGAAGAGGTAATAACCCTGAGGAGACCCGCCTGCTCTGGGGGGAGAATGATGAAAGAGCCGGTAGCCTTCCGGAGGCCTGGCTCTTCTCACAGGCTCACTTGGTCGTCCCCCGATCCTGTGAGGGAGGTGCTGTGATTGCCCCTGTTTAGCCTACAAGTCACACAGCTAGTGAGGGCCTGGGTCTCTGTCTTCCTGGCTCCCAGTCACTCACTCTGTCCTTGGGCCGTTTACTTCCTGAGGGAGCCAGAAGCGTCATGATTCCCTTCACTTCCTCCCAGGAGCCCCTGGGCTGAATTGTTTTAATATCTTGCCTCTATTCTCTAGGCATAACCTAGAACAGTCCCTGCTGAAGGATCCCTGGAAAAGCATGGAGATCGCAGACCTGGGTAGGGCCCCTCCTGTCCTGAAGGGGCCTGGGAGGGAGGAAGAGAATCAACGGAGGGCGTGAGGAATTCCTATTTGCTAAACTCCCAGGGGGTCCTAACCACATGGCTGCTGGGAATGGGGAGCATTGGGAGATTTGCAGAGGCAGGGCCGTGATGTTGCTGTTTGCCTCCCAGTTGTGGTTCTGGTGGACGTCTCGGACAAGTGGACCCGAGGCCAGCTTAACCGCCAGGTTCTCAAGTGCTTGTCTCAGTTCCCCCAAGTCCCCAGCATCCTGGTTATGAATAAGGTGAGCCGGGTGCTGAGGAGGACCCCCAGCCTCCCTTCGGGGCTCCAGGCCGTGCTGATTGTGAGCCTTCTCCCCAGGTGGACTGCCTGAAGCAGAAGGCTGTCCTTCTGGAGCTGACCACGGCCCTCACAGAAGGTGTCGTCAATGGCAAATTGTTGCGGGTCAAGTCGACTCTGCCGGATTCTAAGACCCAGAAAGCCACAGCCAAGCCAGAGCCAGAGTCCCCGGGAGGCCCTGAGAGGGTGGGCTGGCCCCACTTCCAGGAGATCTTCATGCTCTCTGCCCTGAATCAGGAAGATGTGGAGACCTTGAAGGTCAGTCCCCTGCTCCCCACCCCAGGGAGTCTTCGGCCTTGGGCATGGCCTTTAAGTGGGAAGCGAAGCCCTGGACTGTCTTGGCAGTAAGGGGGGCATGAAAGAGGAGGCCCTGATGCCACCCATGTTTCTTGTGGTGCCCACAGCAATATCTCCTGGCACAGGCCCAACCAGGGCCCTGGGAGTTCCACAGTGAAGTGCTCACCAGCCAGACGCCGCAGGAGGTCTGTGCCAACATAATTCGGGAAAAGCTGTTGGAGCACCTGCCTCAGGAGGTGCCTTACAGCGTGCAGCAGGTACAGGGCTTGGCTACAGGGAGGAGGAAGGGGAGGGCCGCGGGGCTGCGGGCTGGGCAGAGCCACCTGAAGTGTCTCCTCTTTGCAGGAGACAAGGTTGTGGGAACAGGGTCTCCGTGGGGAGCTTGTGATCCTGCAGGATTTGATAGTGTCCAAGGAGTCCCACTTGGTGAGTGACAGCTCAGGGACTGGGGCGAGGGCCGGGAACTAGAGCTCCCCTCCCCTTTACCCCTTCCATCCCCAATGAACACATTCAGCCCTTGTTCTCTGTCCTGCCCGCAGAGGCTATTGATTGGTCAGAGTGGGCAGCTGATCAGCCTGCTGGCCCAAGAAGCCACTCAGGACCTCAGAAACGTGTTCCTGTGCGAAGTGCAGCTCCGCCTCTCAGTTAAGCTGCAAAGGTGACTGTCCCCTACCCCCCAAGGCCTCCTGGGCCTGGTTGGGTTCCTGGAGCCGGCGGTTTATCATTGGTGCAACAGTCCTGGTGCTCAGCCCTGAGAAGAGTGGTCAGGCAAGAGCCAGATGGCCCTTGTGCCCGGCAGTGAGGGAGAGCTGCTCAGAACCCGCCCTCCTCTCGGGAGCGCCGGGACAGCGGGGGCTCCATTCTCCTACTCCAAGCCTCTGCCCCCAGCTGGGACAGGTGCCCCCTCTCCAGCCCAAGCAAGCCCTGGTGCCCTCGCATTGAGAGAGATGGCCACGCCTTGTCACCCGCCCATCTCCGGTTTGTTGCAATAATAAAGTGACATAAAAAAGAGTCTGGCTTCTCACTTTTATTTCTACACAGTGCAGCAGAGCTTCCCTCCCCCCCACCCGTGCAGCCCCCGGGTCCTCCGGTCTCAGCTGGCGGGCACGGTCACTGAGCGCAGCAAGAGAACCCTTACCATTACTAAGCACAGTAATGGTAACGGTTTCCTCGCCACACTCCTCGTGTGCCCTCCTGGCCTGAGCTCAGTGCGCCATCTTCCAGCTCCCGCTGGCCTGGGTCCGGAGCGCGGGGCGGCCCGTCCCAGTACATCATCTATACTGTAGTGTCTCATTGCAAACTTACAGTATATGATGATATCCTGGCCAGGGTCCCATGGGGGCACAGCCACGTCCTCTCCCTGAGGAGCCCCCTGGAGAAGCTATAGAGAAAGCAAGGCTGAGGAGGAGGAGGAGGGCTGGGGGTCAGGGGTCAGGGCCAGGCAGGGGTCAGGGACGGGCAGGGGCAGGGGCCAGGCTCTGCTGCCCCTATAGAGCTCCCTTTTGCCTCCATCTCTCCCCGACTCCAGAGGTCAGCAGCTTCCAGCAGGCTCCGACCATTGGAAAGTAGGCCATAATTCAGGATGGAGGCCAGGGGGAGAAGCTCCGACATGGGCACCCAGGAGGAAGGAAGGAGAGCTGGCCGAGTAAAGGCCTTCTGGGCCTTAGGGTCCGGAGCCAGAACAGCCCAGGAAGCTCGGGCAACAGAGGTCAGAGCGGGCCAAAGGACAGCAGATGGCTGGGCCTGTCGAGCCACTTACCTGGCACCGGGAGCTGCTGCCGGGCCTTCTGGGGGGCGGGCACCCCGTCTCCGCTGGCCGCCTCGGCCCGGCCTCCTTATAAGCCGTTGGCCCCTCCCCTTGGGCGGGGTCCTCCGCCCGCAAAGGGTGGGGAGGGCCGCCCTGGCGGGCCCCAGTCCTTAACCCTTCCTGGGCCGGGGCGGGGCTCTGTGCCCTCTTCTGGAGGGGCTTCTTTGGGGATGCCCACTTGGGCCTGGAGGTTGCCCCCTAGTCTCCACCTCCCTTCTCCGCCGGCAGGGAGGGTCCCCAGCGCGCTCAGAATGCCGGGAAGGTGGGGGTCCGAAGCCTCTGCCTTGTCCCAGGCCCCCTCCTCCATCGGGCCGAGCGGGGGCTTTGTCTCCCCCCTCCCCCAGCCGCCTATGGCGGGCCCTCGGCTCCTCAGCCCCCGCGTCCGAGCTCAGCACGTGGCGGGGCCTGTCTCCTGCCGGGCCATGAGGTGACTCGTTCTCCGAAACCTGGGCCCAAATGCCGCCTCAGGCGGCGCGGGGTGACCTCGGCCCCATCACTTCCACCCTGTTTCCCTCAGTTTCCTCATCTGTCAAATGAGCTGGAGAAAGGAATGGCCAAGCAAGAAAACCCTAATGAATAACACAAGGGGCTTCTATTCTACTGGGGGGCCGGGAGCAGCTTGGATAAAAAGTGGGCAGACGGTTCTTGGTGGGCCCCGGCTGGGATGGAAGCAACGGGCTTTAGTTCGCTAAGCTCTACAGGTCACGTTTCCTTGGATCCTCTCCTGGGAAGGAGCTCCTGTGATCATCCCATTTATGAGACAGAGAACTGAGGCAAGAAGACACAAATGTCCAGGGTCCCATAGCTAGTCTGAGGTTGGATTTTTTTTTTTAATGTTTAACTCTTTTTTTTAGTGTATTTATTTTTAATTCACATTGTTTTATTATGTTGGGAGAGAAAAATCAGAGCAAACAGGAAAAGCCATGGGAGAAATAAAAAAAAAAAAAAAAAGTGAACATAGCATGTGTTCATTTCCATTCAGTCAGTTCTTGGTTGTTCTTTGTTTTGTTTTTTGAGAGGCAATTAGGGTTAAATAACTTGCTCAGAGCCTCACAGCTCTGAAGGCGTCTGAAGTTGTTTCAAACTCAGATCCACCTGAGTTGGGGACTGGTACCCAATTATCCACTTTGCCATTTGTCCCTCTGAGGTTGGATTTGAACTCCCATTTCCCTGACTGTTACTCTGTGCTGTACCACCTGGAAATGTCTCATAAGGGGAGCAGCAAATAATGCTTTGGATCAAGAACATGACATGAGGAATGGGGGGAACTAGACTGTGAAGGACTTTAAAAATTGCTGAGGAATTTGTATTTTATCCCAGAAGTGAAGGAAAATGTGGAAGCTGGAGACAGCAAGGAGGCACAGCAGATAGAACACAGGCTCTGGGGTCAGGAGGACCTAAGTTCCAAAGCAGCTTCAGACACTTTTTAGCTGTGTGAGCCTGAGCGAGTCACCTTACTCCAGTCCCCCCACCCAAAAGTGGAAATTTCTGGACAGAGCAGTGATATTGGTCCATTGGATGTGGGGGATGGTGGAGGAGGGGGGTTGGGGATGGTCTGCTGGTGAGGAAGATGATGGTGGCCTAAAAGAACTAGGGGAGCTGAGAAGGATAATGCCCCTACCTGACTTGGCCAGCTCTGAGGCGCAGGGGAGATGACGGATGTAAATAAAGAGGTTTGCAACTGCAAGCTGTCAGAGCCAAACCCTCCTCCATTCTATAGAAACTGAGGCCCAGAGTTAAGTGAGATCTTAAGGGTCCAGTTAAGGCTCTTGGAGACCCCCACACACACACCCGAGGTCTCATCCTGGCCTGAGGGGAACCAGATACAGACACCAAATCTCTTGGGCAAAGTTCCATTTCATTCCCATTCATAGCGCAGTGCCTGGCACATTGTAGGAGCTTAGTATGTGTTTACTGATCGATTGATTCATCCTTGGTCCTTGTTTCTTAGTGTTGCCTACCTTAGCCTGGGGACAGGTGCCCCCAGCTTCAACCCACTTTCTGCCTGGGCACATTGTTCATTTCTTGGGGTTTTCTATCACCACAAAAGTTCAGGGAACAATTAAGATCGAGAGCCAGATTGGGAACTGGACAGTGGAGAAGAGTGAGTTTGTGTTTGCCTCCATCTAAGTCCCATCGGGACTCAGAAAGACTTGCTAGATCCAAGATTAGGAGGCTGGAGACTAGCCCGGGGTGGAGCTGGCTGGCCAGCTAGGGACCCTGATAAACAGCCAGTCTGCTATCAGGGAGGGTTGTCAGGACCCTCGGCTTATCAGGAGCCTGCAAGATCCAGGCTGGGGCTGGTTAGTATCCCCCACCCAGGGCTGATTCCTGTGGGGTCATTCACCTCATCTACCTCTTCTCAAGCAGAAAGTGATTCTGCATCCCAATGGAACAGAAAAAGAGCAGGGTGGGTGTCGGAAAAGATCTGTGAGTCAAATTTCCCCCTCAAAAATAAAACCTCTAATAGTCAGAATCCTACCTTCCTGGGGACACCTGGGGCTGTGTCACCCACTAAAGAGACTAAGGTATCTTTGCCCCAAAGGAACAGGTTCGTGGCTGAGTCTAGGGAGATCTGCCCTCGGATTGGCCATGAACCAAAGTCTAAGCTTGGTTCTTCCACATAAAATAATTAAGCCCATCAGATCAATAACAAAAGAAAGAAAAAGAAAATTTCCATTAAAAAATATGCACATCTCAGGAATATGCTCTTCCATTCATGCTCATCCTGTTTCCTATTCCTGAAAATGCTTCCTTTCCCTAACTTCCAGTCCTTGCTTATTTAAAATGCTTATCTTTCTAAACTCAAATATTGCCTGTTCCATGAAGTCTTCCAATATTCTTGGTCTATGCCAAATCTCTTCCTCTGAAATTTCACAGCAATTTTTCATAGCTTTCATGAACATCTCCTCTGGTTTATATTATATTTATTTATATCCAGGTCATCTTTTTAAAAAATATATACAGGAACAATCATTTTGGGCATATTTCCATGTTTGTCATGTGAAATAGAGGTAGAATTAAGGGGGGGGGAAAGACATGAGTGGGAAAAAACAAACAAAAAGGGAGGGAATGATATGCTTCAGTCCATATTCTATCTCTGTGCTGCTTTCTCTGGATGTGGATTTCGACTTTTTATCCACCATTATTTATAGTTATTATATCCACCATTTTTATAGTGCCTTATACACAGTAAAGTGTTTTAGAGATCTTTATAGAATGATTAAAAGAAATGAAATGATTAAACTAGATTAAAAATGTTCAAAGAAAAAATACAGCTCTTTTTTTAGTAGCTGTATTTGGATTTTGAGTGGATTTGGAAATTGAGTGGCTACTCATCAATTAGAGAATGGCTGAATATTTCAAGTCATGGCATATGAATATAATCAAATATTATTATTCTATAAGAAATGATGAGTAGGATGATTTCAGAAAAGCTTGGAAAGACTTACATGGACTGATTCTGAATGAAGTGAGCAGAACCAGAATAATGTACACAGTAACAGCAATATTGTGCAACAATCAACTAGGATCAACTTAGTTCTCAGCAATTCAGCGATCCAAGACAATTCCAATAGACATGGGATAGAAAATGCCATCCGCACCCAGAAAGAGAACTATGGAGACTGTATGCAGATTTAACATACTATTTTCACCTTTTTGTTTGTTTGCTTGCTCTTTTTCTTCCTAATGTTTATTTCCCCTTTTTGGTTTCATTCCCTCTGGTCTGATTTTTCTTTTCTTTTTTTAATCTAAATAATAGCTTTTAAAAAATATATGCAAAAGTAGTTTTTAACATTGACCCTTGTAAAACCTTGTGTTCCAAATTTTTTTTCCTCTCTCCCTTCCCTTCCTTCTAGACAGCAAGTAATCAAAAATATGTTAAACATGTTCAGTTCTTCTATACATATTTCCATATTTATCATGCTACACAAGAAAAATCAGATCAAAGCAGAAAGAAAAGCAAACAAACAACAACAAAAAAGAGATGAAAATACTTTTCATTCACATTCAGTCCCCATAGTTTTCTCTCTTGGATGCAGATGGCTCTCTCCATCACAAGACTATTGGAAGTGGCCTGAATCATCTCATTGTTAAAAGGAGCCACATCCATCAGAGTTGATCATCATATAATCTTGTTGCTGCGGTGTACAATGTTCTCTTGGTTCTACTCACTTCACTCAGCATCAGTTCATGTAAGTTTCTCCAGGACTCTCTGAAATACTCCTGCTGATCATTTCTTATAGAACAATAATATTCCATCACATTCATATACCACAATTTATTCAGCCATTCCCCACCTGATTGGGCATCCACTCAGTTTCCAGTTTCTAGCCACCACAAAAAGGACTGCCACAAACATTTTTGTACATGTGGGTCCCTTTCCCTCCTTTAAGATCTCTTTGGGATATAAACCCAGTATAAACTGCTGGATCATGTCCTTTGGACATATTTCCATATTGTTCTCCAGAATGGTTGGATCATTTCACAACTCCACCAACAATGCATTAGTGTCCCAGTTTTCCCACATCCCTCCAAGATTTATCATTAACTTTTTCTGTCATTTTAGCCAATCTGAGAGGTGCTTAGTGATATCTAAGAGTAGTCTTAATTTGCATTTCTCTGATTAATAATGATTTAGAACACTTTCACATTCTGCATCTGAAAATTGTCTGTATCCTTTGACCATTTATAAACTGGAGAATGGCTTGTTGGTTTGATTTTTCTTGTACAACATGCTAAATATGGATATAAATTTAAAAGGATTGTACATGTATAACCTATATCAGATTACTTGTTCTAGATTATATAATGATCAAGTATGATAGACTTAGATTTTTTCAACAATACATTGATGCAAGATAATTCTATAGACTTGGGATAACAAATGCCATCTGCCTTGACAGACAATCATGGAGACTTACTGTGTGTATCAAATTTTTTTGTTTGTTTGTTTGCTTTTTCTTTCTCTTGATTTTTCTCTTTTATTCTGATTTTTCTTTCTTAACATCACTCATGTGGAAATATGTTTAAAATGATTGTACATAAAATAAAATAAAATAAAATGATTGTACATGTATAACCTATATCAGATTGCTTACTGTCTTGGGGAAGAGGGAGGTAAGAAAGGGAGGGAGGAAAAAAATTTAAACTCAAAATCTTACATGAAAACTATCTTTAATTGTATTAGAAAAATAAAATACTATTGAGTAAAAAATAAACCTTAAAAATTTACAATAATATGCGCTGTCAAAGAAAATAACAGCACAGTGGCCATGTCCAAAAAAAGTATGTTTTGTTCTGAATTGTAAAACCATATCCACTCTGGAGTTGTAGTCGGTTAGTGCATTGATCAGAATTCTTAAGTTTTTACAAGCAGACAGACTTTGTTCTTCTCCCTTTACTCCTCTTACATTGTCCATTTAGTGGAAATATGTTTAGAAGAATTGAACATGTTTAACCTATAGTGGATTCCTTGCTGACTAGGAGAGGGGTGGAGAGAAAGGAGAGAGAAAAATTTGAAACACAAGGTCTTGCAAGGGTGACTACTGGAAACTATGTTTGCATGTATTTTGAAAATAAAAAAAAACATTATTAAATTTTTTAAAAATTGTTCATATCATCATTTCTTATGGTGCATATATATTCCATCACATATCACTATTTGGTTAGCCATTGCCCAAAAGGTGAACACCCCTTTACTTTCCAGCTTGTGGTTCCTATAAAAAGAACTACTCTAAAAACCACTCTTTGCATTATATCACCTCCCTCCCAATTACAGAGGTAGGGAATTGTGGGTATGGAATATTGCATACACTTTCAGACATAATTTATGTGTTGACTAGTTTTATTAATCTATTAAAAATCTTTATTATAAAAATGGGTTGCTAGATGTGCGATAGTAAAGGATACACTGGGAAATTAAGATAATTTTTTAAAAATTTATTTTATTATAGCTTTTAAAAGATAAAACATATGCATGGGTAATTTTTCAACACTGACCCTTCCAAAACCTTCTGTTCCAAAATTTTCCCTCTTTCCCCCCACTCCCTCCCCTAGATGGCAGGTAGTCCGAAATTAAAATAATGTAAAAAGGAAAGATGTCAATGAAAAAAAGCTTACTGAATTGTAAAGTATTGCATAAATGGGAACAAGTCAGATATTTCTGTCAGAACACCCAAACCCAGAAAATGCCCCCTCTCCAGGTACAGAATGTTAGAAACTAAAAGGACCTGGAAATCATCCAAAATGGGGGGGGGGGGAGAATCACATTTTTTATTTTCACTAACTTATAACAGAAATTGAACATTTTCTTCCAATTACTTATAAATATAATTCTGATACTGGGTCCACAGACTTCCCCAGATTGCTGCTAGAAAGGTTCAGGACACAAGAAAAGGTAAAAGAGCTCTCTTCTAATTTAATCATTCGTGTAATAGCAGGTCTTCAATAAAAGCTTATTGACTAATAAGATGAAGGAATTAAGGTCTAGAATGGGAGGTGATTTGTCTAAGTTCATGCTACTAGTAAGTAATATAACCAGCCAGCAATAGAGTCCTAGTGGTCCATTTCCAAAGGATGGCTGAGTGGTACAGGAGACAGAGAGGTTCTGGAGTCAGAAGATCTGGAAGTTCAAATCTGGCCTCAGATACTTACTAGCTGTATGACCCTGAGTGAGTCACTTAACCCCATTTACCTCAGCTTTTTCATCTGTAAGATGAGTTGGGGGGAGGGGGAGTAAAAGGAAATGGCAAACTTCTCCAGTGTCTTTGTCATGAAAACCCCAAATGGCTTTCCAGTTTCCAATTTCAAGTAGAGCTTGCCTTCCTGCTCTACTACATACACACAGTCAACTACTATATGTACAGCCTTGTTCTAGGCAAAGGAGCAGATCCCAGAGTTTAGAGGAGAGACCAAGAGCTTACTAATAGGGCATGACACCAGCATGGATGCTATAGTTCTCATAGACTGTATTATCCATGATACAGGTACAAAAGAGCTATAACAAGTGACAAAAGTTATCAAATAAAGAGACTGGAAGAAGATCATTGTCAAGGAAGGCTTCATGGAGGAGAGAGCATTTGAGTTGGGCTTAATTTTTTTATTTTTTGTAAAAGATTTTATTTCTATAACTTCTCTCTTGAAAATTAACTTTAAAAATGGAAAACAAAATAAAATAACATTCTACAAATGAGAAAATTTCAGCCAGTACCTGGATATATCTATATCTATATTCATCTATATATAGGTATAAATAATATATAGATAGATATACCTATCTCTCTATAGAGAGATATATAAACTAAAAACTCAAAGACCCAAACCAAAAAACCATGAATAGGGAGGGATGTAACAAGAGGAAAGAAAAGCATTCCAGGCAGAGGGCACAGCTTGAGCAAAGGTGTTGTGGGAAAGATTGGTGTTCCCCTCTCCCCCCCCCCCACAAGGTCCTTCAGAATTTAAGTCCCTTGAGGGGCAGGGACTGCTTTGTTTTTCTTTGAATTCTGAGCACCAACCAGAGTGTTCTTTGCAGTTCCTGCTGTAGACAGTATTCCTAAGTGTTATAGAGCCCTAGACCTGGATTCTAGAAAACTTGAGTTCAGATATAGTCTCAGACACTTACTAGCTCAGTGAATTTGGGCAATTTTCTGTTAACTTCTGCTTGCCTTGGTTTCTTTGACTGTAATAATAGAGTGAAGAACAGCACTTACATCCCAGGATTGATGTGAGGATCAAATGAAACATTTGTAAAGTGTTTAGTGTGGTGCCTGGCACATAGTAAGTGCTATAATGTAGCGATATAATATTGTATATATTATATTATTTTGTCACATATTACATATTGCAACATGTAATTATATTACAATCTATATTATATTACAGGTTGTTATATATAATATAATATATAATAAATGTTATATAATATAACATAAATATTATCTATATTATATTATATAATATTATACTATGTGTTATTAGTTAATGGGATAAAAGGGGAAAAAAGAATGCTTTTTTCTCTCTTTTTTTTAGAATTAGTTCAGGGCATAGTCAGTCAAAAGTACTAATTATTAGCTAAATGAGATAGAAAGGAAAAAAGGAAAGATTTTTTTTTCTTTTTGTACGATTAATTTGAGGCAAAGTCAGCCAAAAAACACACATATACAAGTTCTTGCACACAGAGTGATACAGTGGTACAGTAGAATAATTGCTGTTGAAATGAATTTAGATATTGGTCCAGAGCTGCCTCCTCTGTTGGTTAGCTCCCTGATCCTAGGACTTAGAAAGACTCACTTTCCTAAAATAAGCAGCTTCCCAGATCCAGGTCCTGAAGCTGTTTGGAAATGGGGTTGGGACCTCTTCTATTCTGTCAGGATGGGCTCACTTGGCCCAAAGGGAGCCTGTTGTCCATACTCCTAGGTGGCCTGACCACAAAAGCATCCAGGACAGGGAGTAGCAGGGCTGAGAAGCCCTCCTCCAACCTCCATCAACCGTGGCCCCACATGTTTTGGGGCAGATCAGGCCTCTCCAGCTGTTGGTGGGGAGATAAGGGAGTGGCGTTATCTGGCCAGACAAAGTGTCCTCCCTGCTCTGCCAGCCCAGCCCAACAAAGAAGGTGCCAGGGAGTGTTAACCCCTGCTCTGCCCTGGCCCTCCAGTCCTAAATAGGTTAGGACATTACTCCAGGCCCCAGCTAGAGACTTCACCCGGAGAACCATACCAGGCTCTGAGGAGGACCTGTGCTCTTCCTAAGACAAGTTACTGCTCATCAACTCTAAAGCGCCTACAAAACTGATGGAAACAAGATACACCTGATCACTCCTGATGCCTCCCCACCAGCCTCCCGAAGGAGCTTCCAGGAAGCTCCTTCTTGAGTGCATTCTTCTTTTTTTTTTTTTTTTTTTAAACATTATGTTTTATCATATTTTGGCTTGTTATGTTAAACATTTTCTAATTACATTTTAACTTGATTCTTTTTGTTCCTCAATAGTATTTTATTTTTCCAAATACATGTGAAGATTTTTTTTAACATTTTAACATTCATTTTTGTAAGACTTTGTGTTTCCAGGAAAACATTATACACAGCAACAGCAAGTTTGTGCCATGATCAACTATAACAGACTTGGTTCTTTCTCAGCAGTTCACTGATCCAAGGCAATCCAATAAACTTTGGATGGAAAACGCCATCTGCATCCAGAGAAAGAACTATGGAGACTGAATGTAAATCAACACATGCTATGTTCATTTGTTTTTTTTTCTTTTTCTTCTGTTTTTTTCTCTCTCATGATTTTTTCTCTTTTGTTCTGATTTTTTTCTCCCAATATGATTCATAAGGAAAATTTTTTATTTTAGCTTTTTATTTATTTTATATCTGCATGGGTAATTTTTCAGCATTGACAGTTGCAAAACCTTTTGTTCCAACTTTTCTCCTTCTTCCCCCCACCCCTTCCCTTAGATGACAGGTAGACCAATACATGTTAAATATGTTAAAGTATATGTTAAATACAATACATGTATACATGTCCATACAGTTATTTTGCTGCACAAAAAGAATCGGACTTTGAAATAGTGTACAATTAGCCTATGAAGGAAATCAAAAATGCAGGTGGACATAAAGAAATACTTTTAAAAAAATACATGAATAACCCCCAAAATGTTTGGTTTTCTTTTCACATGTGACTGGGGAAAATAAATTAAGGGAAAAAACACAAAAACTTTGTGTTAAATTTTTTTTTCCTCCCTTCCCTCCTCCCTTCCCAAGATAGCCAGCAATCTGATATAGGTTAATTATGCGCAATCCTTTTAAACATATTTCTATATTCATCAGGTTGTCAAGAAAAATCAGACCAAAAGGGGAAAAAAGTAGGAAAAAAAACAGACAAATAAAAAGTGAAAATACTATGTATTGATCCACATTCAGTCTCTATAGTTCTCTCTCTGGATGTGAATGGCTCTTTCCATCCCATATTTACTGGAATTGCATTGAATCACCTCATTGTTGAGAAGAATCAAGTCTGTCATAGTTGATCATCACATAATCTTGTTGTTACCGTGCAAAATGTTCTCTTGGTTCTGTTTGCTTCACTCAGCATCAGTTTATGTAAATCTTTCTAGGCTTTTCTAAATTAGACATTTCTGAGTTGACGTCTCTTGATTTCAGAATTAGACTAGAGCGAAGACCAAATAGTCTAATAAGGATCATCTTCCCCCAAATTCATTTCCTCCTGCAAGGTCCCTTTCAAATTCTACTTTGTCCCTCTGTCCCCAGAGTTTCCTCATTCCTTTTTTTTCCCCATCTCCCCCCACTCCATTTAAGAATTTCTGAACTTAGCCAACAGGATCTGAAATAGGCATTCCCTGCATATGAAAGAACAAAAACTAAGGTTATATATCACAACCATTCTTTATCATTAACCTACTCATCTGTGGTTTCTTTGGGTCTTTTGTTTTGTTTTGTTTTGTTTTTCTGGGTAAATCAGAACATGTGTCAGGAACCTCTTTTCTTTCTTATTTTTCATCAGTTTATTAATCAACAAGTTGACTATGCTCCAGACACATTGATTGGGGATACAAATACAAAAGCAGGCAATGTGTTGTAAAGCTTTTTTCTTTTCTCCCCTTCCCCCATTTCTTTCTCTGTCTCTTTCTGTCTCTCTCTCTGTTTCTCTCTGTGTGTCTCTGTCTCTGTCTCTGTCTCTGTCTCTGTCTCTGTCTCTCTCTGTCTCCATCTGTCTCTCTCTGTCTCTGACTCTCTCTTTCTGTATCTGTCTCTGTTTCTGACTCTGTCTCTGTGTCTCTGTCTTTCTGTCTCTCTGTCTTTTTGTCTGTCTCTCCCCTCTTTTCCCCTGCTTCTTTCCTCTACTTCTAAGTAACATTCTACCATTCATTACCTCCCTACTTCTTCTATTGCTCTCCCATGCCTGTGGCCTCTGTACCACTCAGTCCAAGCCCTAATTCCCTTTCCTTCTTTCCAAATACCTCATGAAAGAGCATGTCACTGTGCTTCTAACTCTTTTTAAAATACTGTTTTTTTTTTAATCTGTTGCTTCCTGCTGCCTCTTCTTTCCCTTGCCCCAAACCCCTACTAAAACTTCCCTTGTAACAAATGTTGCTCACACGTTCAGTTGTGTCCAACTCTTTGTGACTCCTTGGATCCTAGCAACTCAGGCCCTTCTATCTCCTGAAGTCTAGCCAAGCTTGACCACTTGACCACTCCTGAAAACATATGACTTACTTCATACCGACAATTCACCATCTCTCAGTCAATGGATAAGATGGAGGGTGGGAGGTAGGACGTCAGATATTAAACATTCAATTAGCATCTACAATATACCAGGAATTGTGCTAAGTTCTGGGATACAAAGAAAGACAATCATAAGCCCTGTCAGTCTAATGGAGTCTTTTTTTTTTTTTTTTTTCCCTTTGTAATTATATGTGTTTTATTTTCTACATTTACAATTTTCTGAATTTACAATTCAGATTTACAATCTGAAAAGGGGTCCACAGTATTCACCAGATAGCCAAAGTAATCCATGATACAAAGTAGGTTAAAAACTCAAAATCTAATTCAACAAATATCTAACAAGAATTCCTTTTTACTATCTTCGACAGGAAGGCATCCAGTCTATGTTTGGGGGACCTCTATTAAGTGGGGAAACTAATGGAGTCTTTGTGGTTGGGATTTCCCATCAGGCCTCTAATATCCCAAGTGATCCTGGCATTGATCCAATATGTTGGGAATAGTCTGTTAGCTTCGTGATTGAATTCTGAAGACTTTTAGAAAATTACTGTTTTTATTTTTTTTAAGTGATTAATTAACTACAGACATCTAGGTGACTAGATGGTACATTTGGCTGGTTAGGATCTGGGCTCAAAACTGTCTTCAGACATTTACTGTCTGTGGGAGCCTCTGGTCAGCTTATTTCCTCATCTGTAAAATGGGGGCAATAATATCATTTGCCTCCCAGGATTGTCACAAAGATTAAATGAGATAATTTTTTCTTTTATTATTATCATTTTTAATTTTTTTATTTTTAAAAATACCTACAAAGGTAGTTTTCAACATTCACTTTTGCAAAAAATGTTTGTGACAGCCCTTTATGTAGTGGCAAAAACCTGGAAACTGAGTGGATGCTTCCATCAGTTGGAGAATGGATGAATAAGTATAGCATATGAATGTTAGGTAAATATTATTGTTCTATAAGAAATGATGAGTAGGATGATTTCAGAAAGGCTTGGAGACACTTACATGAACTGATGCTAAGTGAAATGAGCAGAACTAGAACATTATACATAGCAACAGGAAGATTATTATGATGATCAATTCTGACAAACATGGCTCTTTTCAAAAATGAGGTGATTCAGGGCAATTCCAATGGTCTTGTGAGGGAGAGAGCCATCTACATTCAGAGAGAGGACTGGGGCGGACTTAATGTGGATCACAACATAGTATTTTCACCTTTTTTGTTGTTATTTCCATTTTGTTCTCATTCTTATGTTTTTCCCTTTTTGATCTGATTTTTCTTGTGTAGCATGAAATTGTGGAACTATGGATAGAAGAATCACACAGGTTTGACATATATTTGATTATTTGCTACCTATGGGGAGGGGAAGAGAGGAAAGAACAAATTTGGAGGTTTTGCAAGAGTTGAAAATTATCTATGCTTTGAAAATAAAAAAGCTTTAATCACATTCACCTTTGCAAAATCTTGTGTTCCAAATTTTTCTGCCTCCTTCCCTCCCACCCCCTCCATAGAAGCAAGCAATCCAATACAGATTAAACATATGCAATTCTTCTAAATATATTTCCACATTCATCAAGCTGCATAAGAAAAATAGATCAAAAGGTGAAAGAAAAAATGAGGGAAAAAAACAAACAAACAAACAACAACAACAACAACAACAACAAAAGTGAAAATGACTCTGCTTTGATCCACACTCAGTCTCCATAGTTCTTTCTCTGGATGCAGATGGCTCTCTCCCTCACAAGTCAATTGGAATTGCCTTGAATCACCTTATTGTTGAAAAGAGCCAAGTCTGTCAACAGTTGATCCAGATGAGTTAAGTGTGTAAAGTGTTTTATACATCCCCAAAGGCTTCAATAACACTACTATTATCATCCACCTGTATGATTATGGAAAATGAATAAGAAGTTTTTTTTAATTAAAGCTTTTTATTTTCAAAACACATGCACAGATAATCTTCAACATCCACGCCTGCAAAACCCTGCACTCCAAATCCCCCCTCCCTTGCTTCTTCCACCCCCTCCCCCAGAGGACAAGCGATTCAATATATGTTAAACATGCAATTCTTCTATACATATCTCCACCGCCATCATGCTGCACAAGAAAAATCAGATCAAAAAGGAAAGATAAGAAAAAACCAAATGCAAGCAAACGACAAAAAAGGTGAAAATGCTATGTTGTGATCCACACTCAGTCCCCCTAGCTTCTCCTTAGGTGCAGATGGCTCTCCCCACCACAAAACCATCAGAACTGGTGAATCACCTTGTTGCTGAAAAGAACCACATCCACCAGAATTCACAGATGATTTTCTACAGCACACCATAGTCTTACAGGGATCTTTGCATGATACAGCTATATAGGGAGTTTTTAAAAAGTGTTTTATTAATGAGTGCTCTCTCTCTCTCATTCTCCTTTCCTCCTTTGTTTCTCTCTGTCTCTATCTATCTTCTCCCTCTCTCTTCCTCCTCTCTTTTTCCTTTCTCCCCTTTCTTTTTTCTCTCTCCTTTTTTCTCCTTTCTCCCTTTTCTCTTTTCTCTCTTTTGCTTTTTCTATTGTCTCTCCTTTTTTCTCTTTTGTTCTCTTTCTTTTTCTCTCTTCTCTCTCTCCTCCCTTCTATTTCTCCCTTCTCTTTCTCTCTTTCTCTTTCCACTTTTCCCTTCCTCCCTTTCTTTTATATTAACCAATCCACAAATATTTATTAAGTTCCTACTATGTGCCAGGCAGGATGCTAGGCTCTGGACTTACAGGTACAAAGGTACAGGTACAGATACAAAGAATAAAACTATCCCACTTACAAATCAGTCAACAAATCTTTCTTTAGTGCATACAGAGAAGGTCAAGAATGTAGCAAGACACAGTCCAGATCCTTTGGGAACTCTGATTCTAACAGGCAAGACAAAGGGGAAGAACTGTATTGAATATAAAGAGAAAGTAATCTGGGAGGTGAGGCTTCCACTGTGGGGTAAGGGAAGAGAGGACTGGGAAAATCTTTCAGGAGAACACAGGATTTGAGTCTTGAAACAAGCCAGAAGGCAGAAGCTTACAAGCTAATGGAGGAGACAAGCACATGTATAAATATATCCAGCATAAAAATAAAGTGAATACACACAAATATAGATGGAATAGTCAAGTACAAGATAGTTTGGAAGAGACCTCACTAGCCTCCGGGGGACTATAAAAGATTTCATGCAGAAGCTGGGTCTTAAATCTTAAAGGGAAGAGATGGTACTCTCAGAGAAGAGGAGGGAATGCATTTCAAGCAGGAGGGATGGAGAACAAAGGCAGGAAAATATGAGATGAAATGTTGTAGAAGAGGAACACAGAGAAGGCCAGTTTGACTGTGGTTGGGTGGGTCTGTGAAGGATAGTGCAAGGCTGGAAAAGTAGCTTGGTATCAAGTATCATGAAAGGTTTAAAAAACTAAACAAAAGATTATATTTTATACTAGGGGTAATAGGGAACCAAAGGAGTTGATTGAGGAGGGAAGACAAGATATATGCTCAAGAAAAATCACTTGTGAATAGTGTTAAGACTTGAGTCCAGTGAGGTTGTTGAAATACTCTAGTTGGGAAAGAGTGATAAGGGCCTGAACTAAAGAGATAGTTGTTGGTGGAGAACAAGAGGCTGCATTGAGGAGCAGTTGATTAGATTTGGCAATTGATTGAATAAGGGGGAGTAAGATATTGAGGATGATGCCCTGGGGACTGGAAGGCTATCCCCTGTAACAAATTATTGTAGGTAAGTAAAACAAATGAACATATTGGTCTTATCCGCATATATATTTTTTCAGTGCTTCTGGCTGCATTGATTGGACTTCCGAAGTCTTTCATTATTTTCTTTTACAATATTATGGTCATCATGTAAATTATTCTCTTGATTCTGTTTACTTTTCTCTGTATTAATTCATGTAATTATGACTTTTGAAGTTCCTCTGATTTCTTACATCATTATCATTCTTTATCGCTCAAAAATATTTCCTTCATTCATATGCCTTAATTTGTTCAGCCATCGTTCAACTGATGGGCAAAAAAGTGCTATTATAAATATTTTTATATACATGGGCTTTTTTTCTTCATCTTTGATCTTTTTAGTGCTGTAGCTGGATTATTTCAGTGAGCATTCTGTGTGATTTCAGGTTATTTTCCACAATGAATGGCTCTATCACTTCCCAGATCTACTGACTTCATATGCTTGTCTTCTTCCTATGTTAGCCATTTTTATCTTTTGCCATCTTTGTGTCTGATGTGTATGAGGCAAGAAATGAAGATTGTTGCATTTTTTTTTTTTGGTTTGTCCCCCTATTGTTTAACATAGTATTTTTTTCTTCTTATCAATATTCACTTTTTTAAGATCTTGAGTTCCAAATTTTTTCTCCTTCCTTCTTTCCTTCCCTTCCCCAGCCAAGACAGCAAAAAAAACTTGATATAGAGTATAATGTACAATCATATTAGACATATTTCCACATTAATCATGTTGTGAAAAAAGAATCAGAACAAAAGGGAAAAGGCACAAGAAAGAAAAAAAAAGTGGACATAGTATGCTTTGATTTGCATTCAGACTCTATAGTTCTCTGAATGTGGATAACATTTTCCATCATAAGTTCTTTGAAATTGTATTGGATCATTGTGTCACAGAGAAGACTAAGTATATAGTTGCTCATTGTGCAATGTTGCTTTTACTATGTACAATGTTCTCCTTGTTCTGCTCATGAAGTTTGTTTAATTTGCATTTCTCTTCCTATTAACGATTGCGAATATATATATTTGCATATGGCTGTCGATAATGTGAATTTCTTCTTTTGAAAATTGCCTGTTCATATCTTTTAACCACTTATCTGTTGTGAAAAATTCAACCCATTAGAGGCTCCCTAATGAGATTAGACTACTTTAGCCTGGAACATCTGTTTGGGTCCTCACCCTATCGGCAAAAGTAGGTGAGTTTTTGTTTTTGTTTAGCTTCGCATTTCAATTATTTTTACTTTTAAAACAGAACAGAATAATGGTATACACACACACACACACACACACACACACACACACACACAAAGCTTAGAGTTGATTCACTCAGCCTTTTTCTTTTTGTCTCCCAGTTTACCATGCCCACATTTTTAGATGGCCAGAATTCTCTTAAATCAACATTTGGACTTAACACATTCAAGCCTCAAAGTAATCTTTTGTCATCTTGGCTTTCTTTGGGGATGGGGGAGGGATAACATTAGATATGACCATCCAACTGGCTGTAGAGCCTTTTCTCCTGAACATATGGGAAGTCCTTGCCTTTGTGTTTCTGAGTTACATTATGAGATTTGGTGGTTTAGAAACCACATTCTCTTGTGCACTAAGTTCCCATAAATTTGGGAGTTGTTCACCATCTTGGTGACCTAAGGGCAGTAGAAAAAGATGTTCAAGGAGGGGCAGCTAGGTGGCTCAGTGGATAGAGTACCATCCCTGAAGTCAGGAGGACCTGAGTTCAAATCTGACCTCAGACACTTAACACTTCCTACTTGTGTGACTCTGAGCAAGTCACTTAATCCCAAATGCCTCAACAAATTATTATTTTTAAAATTTTTATTTTATAATAACTTTTTATTGACAGAATCCATGCCAGGGTAATTTTTTACAGCATTATCCCTTGCACTCTCTTCTGTTCCGATTTTTCCCTCTTCCCTCCACCCCCTCCCCTAGATGGCAAGCCATCCTATATATGTTAGATATGTTGCAGTATATCCTAGATACAATATATGTGTGCAGAACCGAACAGTTCTCTTGTTGCACAGGGAGAATTGAATTCAGAAGGTATAAATAACCTGGGAAGAAAAAAAATGCAAATAATTTACATTCATTTCCAGTGTTCTTTCTTTGGGTGTAGCTGCTTCTGTACATCATTGATCAATTGAAACCGAGTTAAGTCTCTTTGTCAAAGAAATCTACTTCCATCAGAATACATTCTCATACAGTATCATTGTTGAGATATATAATGATCTCCTGGTTCTGCTCATTTCACTCAGCATCAGTTCATGTCAGTCTCACCAGTCCTCTCTGTATTCATCCTGCTGGTCATTCCTTACAGAACAATAATATTCCATAACATTCATATACCACAATTTACCCAGTCATTCTCCAATTGATGGGCATCCATTCAATTTCCAGTTTCTAGCCACTACAAACAGGGCTGCCACAAACATTTTGGCACATACAGGTCCCTTTCCCTTCTTTAGTATCTCTGTATAAGCCCAGAAGTAACACTGATGGATCAAAGGGTATGCACAGTTTGATAACTTTTTGATGCCTCAACAAATTTTAAAAAAATGTTTAAGGGTATTAAAAGCCAGTGGAATTGCTGGGGGTACAGCTCTGTCCCTGCCCTCAAAGGGCTTAAATTCTACTGTTTCTTTCCTTTGAAGGTCCCATCAGTCCCTGCCTCTTTTCCCATCCCATTGTCCTTTGCAAGGATAACTTCTGATCCCAACTCCTCTCTGCTCTTCCAAATGATGTAGATAATGTAGGTAATCACCAGACGATGACAGGGTTCAGTCATGGGAAGAATTCATAATGGCCATTATTTAGGGGAATAGGTTACAGACAAAATGAAAGGATACAATAGACACTGGGAAGGGTAAATATGAGATAGAGTGGTTGAGGCTATGAAAGACAAGTTCCTCAGTGGACCTTATAATTACCCAGTAGAAAAGAAGCACCCTGAGAAGTTGGGGTATGCCCTTAGCTGGCAGGCTAAATCCTGAAAGGGACTTAGCAGCCTGAAAGAGTTAGTTAGCTGTCAGGAGGAAAAGTGGGGCTGAGAAGCCTAGTGGAGTTAGGGGAGATAGCTCATGGCATGGGAG